>NC_081250.1:97650886-97976602 GCF_030490865.1 Poecile atricapillus | reverse complement strand
TGCCCTTACAGAAATAAAAACAGCTTAATTTAAAATCCTGTATATTGGCCATATACAATTTCTTCTCTAAAATTTAACAAAATGGTCATACTTAATCTGTGCAGAATACTGGTTACCCCAGACTGGTAATAAAAGGTATGAATTCTGAACTTTGCCAAAAATGTCTTGATGATGTGATCAAAACTTCAAAAACTTGTGAACAAAAAGTAAATTGTTCACTCACACATTTTAATAATAGTGGAAAGTAAAAGCACACATTTTAATAATAGTGTGATCCCAGATACAGAGTTATTTCTGTCCCTTCATAATTTCAGAAGAATGAAAACCTCCATTCCAGTGTTTGCAGTCTAATTTCTATTCAGCTTTTGTTCAAAGCCTGACATCTGCATGCATGTTTTGATCTGTGCTATGTTTCGACTGAAGAGATGAGGGCACAGAATTATGCAACCCAGAGGCAAAAAGGCTGATGGATTAAAATAAAATGCATATTCTTACTCTAGACAAAGCAACACTAAACTTTTCTCTAGAAATTGCTGAACCTTAATCCTGAGACACTGTAATCATATTTTACTTCTATAAACCATTGTTAAAAGACCCTTGCTTTTACTAAAGTTAACAATACATAAGCTTTTTAGGAAATCCTTTATTTGGAAGGGAGTAATTTGAGTTTCAGCTTGGGAGGAGAAACAGCTCCTATCCTAAATTACTTTTTCAAAAATGTGATGAAAATTTTGTTACTGAGAAGAGGGTAGCAATATAAAAATTGGGTAGGGGAAATAGGAAGACAAGACTAAGGAAGTGGAAAGAAAAAATTAAGGGAAAAGCACACCGTATTAATGCTTTCTAGAGTTTCAGAAGCAGTCCTTGAGAGACAATCGCCTTTGCTTGAGAATCCTGCTTTCAGGGTGTACAAGGGGAAAAACCTCTTGTGGACTCGGTGGACCAATTTTGCTTCAGCTCATTGAATTCCAGTTTTAAAGATAACAGAGGGCAGAACTGAGAAGAATTAAAAGGCTCTATGTTTAGAGAAAGAGATCTCCAGGTTTCTTTCTCTCAGAAATTCCTTGCAGAGGAAATTATAACTCTAAGAGAAAATTGGAGCATTTAAGGTTGAATTTAGTCACTAATTCACTTATTCATGGGATCATGGAGGTCAGCTAGTCCAACACCCCAGAGTGGGACTGTTAACTATTAGTATGTGATTTTAAAATAATCTCAGCCATCAGAGCAAGTTTTGCTGTTCACAGTTTGCAGGAAATCTCTGCAGCAGCAATGAAAAGGATTCTAAAATAGATTTCTTAATGTAAGCACTCTTTTAAAACACATTCACCATCTCTTATGACAGTTCTAAGAAATTCTAATCACCTGTAGCAAAATCAGGGAGTACTGCTCTAAAAATTAAGAATTTCAGCCAGCAATGCTTGCAAGTGCTTATATTTTTTAATAACGTGTACTTTGTTTAAATTCTTTGTGCTAATTAATTTTCCTCTTGAAGTGCATACAAATGAGTTAAATTAGTTAAATTTTACATCTTCTGTACTTTCATTTTGAGGATATACATTCCCCCCAGTAAAGCTTCTGAGTAAACGTATACACACACACTGAGACATTTAATCGTGGGTGTATTTTTAGAACAAACACCCACTTATATAATTGACTTGGATCTCTAGAGAAGTGGTACAGTGTTGTTAAAAAGATCAGTGACAAGTAGAATGACACAACATGCACGACCTTAAAGGAATTAAATATGTGTTGTATTGTGTTACTGAATTAGCTTATGGTCACTGAGGGATTTTTTTTTTATGGTTTGCCTTGCTTTTCCTGAGAAAAACATCAAAGACTTATACTTCAGTAAATTAAACTATTCTTTTCTGTTTATAGGCATGGGGGAAAGGGAGAGAACTTATAACTTCTCTTTTAAAATAATTCCATTGTAAATAAGCAGTAAGACTCTCAAAATAAAGCTGAGAACATGGTCCAAAGTTGGTTCTGGACAAAAAATTATTATCTTAACCAATTGAAAATATTCTAATTAGTCCTAGAAAAAATGATTTAGTTAATCCTAGGCAGAATTATATAGCTTCAATTTTAATTGGAAGTGATTTAAAGACTTTTAGAACTAAAGATTAAAATAAAAAAAATACATGCCTTTCTCACAATCACTGCATGCTGAAGACCACTGAAAGACAAGCTGAATATAATAGGACTACTTGGTGTAAATTCTGTCAGGGCAATTATAATGCTTCTAAAATATTAATACTGTGCCTATAGAAAGAATTTGTCCCAAAGATATGCTCTACTATTGATCTGGATGGGTATATCTTATAAAATAGTTTTTTTCTAATTTTCTACTATGTTTTGAATGTGATTTTTTTTTTTTTTCAGCAATCAAAAAAGAAAAATCTGAAAAGAAACAAGGAAAATATTTACGTAGACCTGTTAAGAGTGATTCTGACCACCCAAATTAATGCCAGTATTTTGAAGCCAAGCTTGGCTCAGTTTTGTGAAACAGACCATTGCTCTCTTTTCTGGTTTTTGCGTGTGGTCAGTGGGAATATTGCTCTCACTCCCTTTTGAACAAGCCCTTCATCTGCAAAAGATGCCTGGAAAAGTTTCATATAAATAAGACATGAAAACCACATAGTGAACTCTGCTATTGCCTTCCAGAAAGACCAAGTTTTGAAAAAATGAAAACCCCCATAGACCTCCTGTCTTCCAGTGCTTGTACCATTGAAAACTACATTTTAGTTTCTGCAGCCTTCAGAAACAAGGATAGGAACATCAAAAATATCTACAAAACATTTTAAAGTACATTACACTAAAGCAAGTATTGTAGGATGATGTTTGCTAACTACTGAGTAGGGAACTTCAGCTGTGTATGAAGAAAGAATCGGACACACTCTATGGCATTGCACAGTGTATCTGGTGGAACATATCCTGTGAGACAATTACTAATGCTAATAATATTCTTCAGTTGCTGTGCTGCTAAAAATAAAAGAATGGGGACAGTTCACAGAAGAAAGGAATTCCTATTGTATGCAACAATAGAAATAGCAGCAGAAACGTAACCACAGAGAGAGGTAGAATTCTGTGAACAAGTTTAAAAAAAACCACTGTAAATAGGGCTTATCTTCCATTATAAGACTTCTCCATTTATGTAATATTTTATTAATTTATGAAGTCTTAGAGCTTAAATCTATCGTAAACCAAGTCTGTACTAATTTAAAGTGATTACTGAAAGATATTTAAAAGTCCAGCAGGGCAGACTTAAGGAGACCATAGGGAAAACAGTAGGAACTGGGGACTTGTTAATTTGAAAGGTAGATGAGCCAAAATTACATATTGTGTGCTGAGAAGAATAGAGCCAGATCCTCCTAAAGAAAAATAGGACAAAAGCCTCTGCCACTGAAAAGTAAGATGGTGCAGCATCCTCGAATGCTGAGTGTCATGGTGGCTGTCTTGCTGTGACCTGGTGCTCTGAGTTCACTGGTGAATGCTGCATTGAGCTAACATGTCTTCATCTGAGCAGCTCTCTGCTGATAGATTCCTTACAATATATGTTAAAAATACAAAAAACAGTAATGGAATGTATTATAACAAGTGATTTTGAGTAAAGGGCAAAAATCTTTTCATGCAGATGTTAGCTACAAGAATTAGAATTTGGTCTGGGACAAGGCTCATAAATTAAATCACAATACTCTCCAAAGCACAATGGCTATGTATTAGCCACTGAGCACCTAGGAAAAGGAACCATGAATGTAAAATGTCCAGTATTTTCTCTTGCTTTGACTCCTCAGAAAGGAAATTGTTTTGATCCTAGTGAGCCAGTACCATAAGAGCAAGAAGAAAACCTGTCACATTTCAAATATCTCCTTAGATATAAACTGTGGGATGAATACAGAAGGAGTAGTAAGCACCTGTTGCCTGGCTCTCTGCAGCTGAAGGTGGCAAGGCTGAGTGACTTGCACATTTTTTCTCATTCATCTATGCCCAGCTCTTACCTAACTTTCTTTCAGTTCGTATGCAGGCTGGGTCATTTAAGCACACACTTTAGGGCAAAAAGGAGTGTGTAGCAATTGCTGCTCTGCAGTGCTGGACTTAGACCTGTCTGTGTCAAGGCAAGAGTTTTAATGACCACATCCAGAGAATTGCTTGGATTAATTTCTGAGATACTGGAAATATAACTGTGATTTTAGAAACCTATTTATGATATACATCTGTTGGGGAATGGCTCTAGTAGGTGTTGATTAACATGCAGAGACAGGATTTACCTGCTGCTGTCAGCATGTGTTATCTGATATATAGATAATGTAAATACCTACCTAATATAAAACACCTCTCAAACTCTGAATTGTTTAGTGAGGATGACTGAGATTTCCCATGTTCTTTTATTCAATTTTACACTGAAAACTTCCTTGTCTCCCCTCCCTACCCCACCTCCAAATTAGAAACTTTAATTCTAATGTATTGAAAATCATTTGGGTGTTCTCATCATGACTTTGTTCTAAATAAAATCAGTCCAGAAGGTGCACGTTCTGTGGACTCTTGATGTGTAAGACAGCAACTGTGGTGATCTAGCCAAAAGCAACTGTAGTCAGATATTCTTGAAGATGTTAGGTGTTGGTCATAATACTTTGCTTATTTAGCTGTTCTAATATTAAAAGATATAATAAAGTTTTTAGCCCACTCTCTCACAGTAGCTGAGTTTACAGAATTCTGTATCATACAGAATTTGGAAATTTTTTTTGTAATACATGATTCATAGCATGTTCTTACTCAGATTGGTTATTAATAAAGGTAATCATTCTATTAAACCTACTGGGTATTTTCCATAAAATCTGCATATTTTATATTGTAACCATAGTTTTCTGCTGACTTTTTACATGCTTTACAAGAAGCTGTGGTTTGGGAGTTTGCTCATTGCTGTCACTATATAATAAAGCTGTATCTGTAACAAGCTACCTGCATTTTCAGTCTTAAACTCTTACTAAGGCTTCACAACTAAGAAATTATTACTGCAAAACCAGATGTTGCTTCTGGTAGAATTAATACTAGTGAGCACACAGCATTAACACCTTGCTTCTCTTTTATATTAGACTGCACATTACAGCTTCATGTCTTATATCTGAGACCATCTCAGCAGTATTAGGAAGGGAGAAGAGAGCGACACAACTTTCTGCTGTTGTCCTGTATGCACTTTTAATACTGCAAGTGAGAAAAGGTACTTGTGTTAGCTACTCTTGAACCAACATGGTAGATGTTTGTTAATTTTGACCAGAAATGGTAAAACTTTTTTTTTGTTGCTCTTCTTCCACCCGCTCATGCCCTCAGGGGGTCCCCAGAGCACAGAAAATCAATGTGCTTTCTATTTCTAAGGGACTGATGAGACTATAAAAATAAATAGCATCAGTTGGGTAGACTAATAATTTTCTTTTGCCCATGGGAAATAGTTGTAGAAGGACAATCTTAGCTCCTGGAAGTTCTGGAATGCTGGTGATAATCAGTGAAAGTAGGAGGAGGGGTGGGAAAGCTGTTTTGAGAGGGGTTTTTCCTCTTAGATAATAATGTTAGCTTAGTGGGATGACCATAGCTCATTTAACAAAGAAATTCGTGTTTGATCTGAGGCTTGGAGTGTAACCAGTTTGGGTCCAAGCCAAAGCACACTAAAGCATGGCTTCTGCAGATTCACCGAAATATATTTTGGGTCAATTTCTCAAAAAATTGAGGGCAGATTTTTTTCAGACCTATAACAGCTACAGAGCAGGGAATTCAGAGTGGTCTTTTGGACTTAGGAAGTTTGGGTTTGGAAACCATCTGCTTTTCCTCTACTTTAATTCCCTGGGGCCGTAAGAACGTGGTTCCTAATCCCCTGTAGTAGCTATTACCCCACAGGACACGCTGTCTGGGAATGTAACATACCAGTTGCATTTGTGTTCTGAGGGAAGCTATTTCATGCTCTTTTTCTTTGAGTAAAAGCTGTCGTGATCTGTTAAAAATTTGCTGTTGCAACAAAAGCTGAACAGAACTGGTGTTGGTAGTTACAAGAGCTAAGGGCTACAGCTTTTTCTTCAAAATCCTCTTAGTTGTGTGTAAAAGCATTTATTTTCTCATCCTTTTCTTGCTTTGGATTATGTCTTTATTTGTTACAATATTGATGCATTGTAATAGCGGACTGGTAACATCTTTAAGCAGAGATTTTCTGGAAATGCAGTAAAATAAGTGGCACAAGAGTGGCAGAAAGCAAATCACTTATACAAATGAAGCAGAGTTTGAAATATATATCTTTCTGTCTGCATTAGTCTGAAAGTTATGACATCCAGAGCAAGTGCTGGTTGGGTTTTTTTGGGTGTTTGGTTTAATTTTTGGTTGTTTTTTTATTTTTACTTCAAGGTAATTCTGTGCAGAAATATTGCAAGAAATTTCAGTGAATTACTCCATTTTAGTATGCATTTAATTTCTATGGCAGAAGATTCTTGCTAACTCTGAGCTTTTAACTATTTCCACTTGCCACAAGATGTGAATTCATCTTCCTCCCCTTCAGTTAATTTAAATGTAAGAAGTGATGAAGGTCTTTGGGGCATGATAGCATCCTTTAGAGCTATGATTCTTTGTTAGGAGGAGATTTAACCTATAGGTTACAGTAATGCAGGTGATGAATTGACAGAAAAACAGCACTGAAATTAGACATCCTCTTGAGCATTACTATTTGTATGGTCCTGCTCAAGCCCTGCTGCAGCCTTCATTTTGCAGAACACCTTATTTTCTATGTAAGATGAATTTCTCCATAAAATCTAGTGTCCATGACATAGTACTTAAAGGGGATTCAAAGCAGAATATCTAACTACATTAAAAATAATAATAAAAAAAAAGGATGAATTTGATTTGTAGGAAACCAACACAACTGAGTCATGCAACCTGAGATTTCAGAGATTTTTTGAATATGCCATAGATAAATCCTATTTTTAAAATCTGTTCCTGTTCTGTGGTACAGCGTATCAAAATATGTTTGAAGAGCTTTTCTTCTACACTGGCATTCGTATGTTCTTTAGTCTCACTGTTTAAACATGATGCACTCACTTCATGCATGCCTGTGTGCCAGGGGGAGTGATGAGGCGTTTGGTAGTCACTCAGGGATTACCGTGGGCTTTCACCCATTGACATCAGTGTGGCTGGGTTTGCAAGCTTTTCTAAATATATACTGAAATGACAAAATATGTCAACGAATAAAAGGCCCTAACTTTCCTATTCTACTCTGAGGATCAATTGCTGTTGGAAATTATACTCCTACATAAATATACAGTGGCACTTACAGTCAGCTCTCTTTGATTTTTCTTTACAAAAAATGCTTTAGATTTAGTCCTGTGCTCAGCTATGTTAAATCCCATACAAAGCAAACTTTTCGCTTATTTTATCAGTCAAAACAACAGCATCATGAGGACTTTGATGCCTATGCTAAAATGGGTTTCTCTGCGATAGTGTAGAGTAAAGCTAAATGATCAGAGGTTTGGAGCACCCTCCTGTGAAAATATGCTGAGAGTTCAGGTTATTCAGCAGGAAGGAGAGAAGACTCTGGGGAGACCTTAGAGAAACTTCCAGTACCTAAAGAGGACAAGAGGGCCTTCAAGAGAGATGGAGCAGGTCTTCTTACAAGGACATGTAATGATAGGACAAGGGGAAATGGCTTTACACTGAGAGAGAGTGGGATTAGACTAGATATTAGGAAGAAATTCTTTACTTTGAGGATTGTGAGGCACATGGACAGAAAAGTTGTGGATGCCCCATCCCTGGAATTGCTCAAGGCTAGGTTGGATGGTGCTTTAAGAAAGCTGGTCTAGTTGGAGGGGTCCCTGCCCCCCGTGGGGCGTGTGTGGGAAGTGGGTTTGGAACTAAGTGTTGTTTCCAACCCAAACTGTTCTATGATAACATGATATGTATCTAGCTGATGTAAACCTGAGGAATAATTTTGGATTCTGAAGATAAATTTGAGTTTGTAACCCTCTAAATTGGAGCTGTAAAAATTAGTTGAGTTTTTTTCCCTTGGTACTATAGGACAGGTGTCTGTGATTACTGTTTTGTTCTGAAATTCTACTTCTTTTTAAGGTACTCTGTTGCATGTTTTTGATTTTTTAACACTTACTTTCACAAATCTCTTTCTTCCTAACATAAAAGTACTAAGCAGTTGAGCTGATCAATACCATCTTTCAGTGTGTGTTATTTCAGCTTGTGTGTAACAGTCTAATTTTGTTTTCTAGAGACATAAATAAGAATACTATCTCAATAATTTGTTTGTTTCTCAGCAGTAGATTCCACTGTAGGTACAATAAATACCTTTAAGGTTCTCAAGAAGTGATGACTGTCTACAAAATATGCATAAAAGATACCATGTTTCAGCTTAATAAGCACATCTGTGGAAGAAACAGAGTGATATTTCCATTATTTGTATGTGTATTTATAGTATTAAAAATAAAGGAGTCGTAGTTTTATTCTCTAAATATTGCTTTCCATTGCAGTATATCAAACCATTCTTTGTGGTTTTTCAAATTCAGGTGGACTATGTTTACTTGTAACTAAGTAGGCGAAACATCTTTTAAAATGTGGGATTTACACTAAAAAACCCCTTCAGATGAGTTAAGTAAGATAGCTACTCCAGTTCAGTTTGAGAACTTACTCAAATTTAATATTAAAATATTGCAAAACCATAACTATCCCTGCTGGTATTTTTTTCTGATTACATTGAGGAAAGAACATGTAGGAGGAGATATCAACATATATGGGTACATAGTTATTCTTAGGTAGGTGCTGCACATTCGGCTTAAGCTCAGTGAAATGCTTGAGATTTCTTGAGCATAATAATTTCTTTAAAAAATATTGCAATCTCTGGGGTTTTTCTGCTGGATGTGTGCTACAACTGTTGAAACCAAATTTTTCTTCTGTTTTCGAGGGTGTTTTTTTGTCATCAGCTCTGAGGCCAGACATGAAGTGAGCAGTATTAGTTTTCCTCCGAAACAATCACTGCAGTTAGTCTTTCCAAAACTGAGTCAGAGATGCAGAAAGCCAAAAGAAATGGCCACTGGAACTGTTTTTTTTTTTTAGATAACCATTAGATCAATTCACATGTAAGTTATAAATTCTGCTGGTCTGCAGACTGCTGTGGAGTCAGAGTGTGTTGTTTGTGTAGGCTGCCCTGCCCTTGAATTGCCCTGATGGTACTTCAAAACAAAGCAACAGTGGTGAGGTTTGAAACTATGGGTGCTTAGGGACTGATGAAGTTGTATAGCGCTTTTCACAGTACAAGGTGCAGATCTGTTCAGATATGTATCCTCTGCTCTCTTGTAAATGCATAAAAATAAAAAGCCTTTGGATTCCATAACTAAAGTGTTTGTATGATGCACAGAGTAGTTTAGCTAGTAGAGGAATAGTTGGAAAATTGCTATGGTGCACTTTGATTTCACATAAATCCCTAATAATAAAATAAATCCTTTTATGGATTACATGTATAGCCTGTGACTATAACACCATAAATTATAGTACATTATAAGCATCTATATGAATCTATAATGGCATGTTATGGCAGCAAAAAGATGACGTGTGTATACTATAACTGGGTGAATTGTCCCTAATCATCTCTCTCTAACCATCCTAATTGTCAGACTGCAATCAAGCCCGCAAGGATTGATCTAATCTTAGATCAAACAGTTTGCAGCAGATGTTTCTTTATTTCTTCAATTCCTAACTTTAAATGCCAGCAGATTTGCAGTGTGCAAAATATTAGTAATAAAAAAATACTATCAGAAATTTTAGGATTTGAACTGTGATACTAAAATGATCTAACACCTAATTGCATTGTTGCAGAAGGTCATGCTCCAAGCTCTGTAAACTAGAAGTTTAACCTTGCTCCCTAATTTGGATGATGAAATGAAGCTCAAGGGTACATACAAGGTTATCATAGATGAGGAATATTTCTCTGCTGGATAGCATTCATAGCATACCTTCAAACAATATTTCTCATTAGAGACACTACTAGTAATTTTTTTTTTCTTTGGTATATATTTGTGCAATTTCTTTAACCCTGACTTTACAGCTTCAACAGCTTTGCTTTTATTGTGGTTGCTTTGTGGTAGTTAGTTTGGTAACATTTGAAGAAAATATGTTGAAATAGGCAAGAGCAGTTGGAGAATTAGACTCAGTTAAAAAAAAAAAACAACTTGAAACTACCCAGGCTTTTTGTATCTCATGGTAAAGTCTCAGCCCCACATCAGGATCAGGTAAGCTCTTGCTTCTGAACAGGGCTTCAGATTCATTTCGCCTCTCCTGTTTGGATGCTGGATATCAGATGGCTGTGCAGCATCTCTGCCCTGCTGCTGGGAGATAGGTGAGTTCCCAGCAGTGTGGTAAAGGAGCAGGAGGTGGCCTCAATTCCCTGCCACTCTGCACCCTCTGTGCTAATTTGGGAGCTCAGTGCTGTGCAGCAGTGCTCTGCCTCTCTTGCTTCTTCATATGAATTGAAATTTACCATCCAAAATGCACCCAATTAGTGCAGTGGGAACTGTATTTCATTTCTGTTGTCAAAAAGGTAGACAACAAAATCAGAGCTGCTCAAGTGTTGGTAGCTCAAATAAGTGGATTGAAACATAAGGTCTTTTGGTTTTTAGTTCGGGTTTATTTTTTTTCTGTTGCATTGACTCAGCAGTAGCTTGGATCCTGTAACTTACTCTTTAGGCTGAGGTATGGATCTCCATTTTCCTCCTGGGCCTTTTTAAAGATAATTATTGTGTTACAATTTCTCCTAAGTTTTACTTGAATGTGTGACAAGTGTAGTTTCACTGAAACAGTAAGGTGTCACCTCTTGTCTCTTCTCCCATAGCCAAATTATGCACAGAATCAAAAAATGGTGGGTGTCAAAACAATGGTTACATATGACTTTACTGTGATAGCTATTTTTATCACTATGAATGCTATATTTTTAAGTTGTGACTACATTTTTTAATCTCACAACAAAATGCATTTCTCTCACGTACCCCATAGAAATATCCATTTTTAGTGGAGATAACTAGTGAGGTAGACTTGAATACATTCATATTTTAGTGTTTTTAATGTGTATACTCCAGATGTTGTCTTGTCAAACAGGGGAGCAACGTACATGGCGAGTCAGGGATGAGAAATCAACTAGCCTTTCCTGCAGATAATGAGATGTAAATGCAGAGCTGAATATTATCATGTCATTGTCTTCCTGGGAGAAAATGTGATGGGTTATGCTAGCAAAAAGCTCAGTGATGCTTCAGTGCCTGTCCTGGTCAGTGGCGGTTTCTGTTAGTAATTAGGAGCTGACTCATTGCTGTCTCTCTCAAGAGACAAATGTTTCTACAGCTAGTGGCAGAAAATTAGATGGTTTTCCAATATACCCAAGAAAGCTGCCATTTGTACTGTCTTTTGGATAGGTGCAGGGAGATTTCAGAGCATCTAAAGTGATTTGGAAACAAAGCTTATAGTATTGTAACTTTATTTTTTAAAAAAGCATGGGGGATTTTTATTTTGTTTCTGATTTCTGTTGGGTTGTTTGAGCGTGAAATTTCTGGAGTAATGTGTAGAAACTTGTCAGTAAAAATCCCTTCTCAAAATATTAATGATGACTGGGAAAGCTTTATTTGCTACAGCTGTGGATAAAAAGAAATGTGAATCTCAAAAGCATTTATTGTAAATGACTAGGAAAAGGCCTTAGAAATCTCTGGAAAATCATATGTAAGATTTCCACTGTAAACCAATTATTTTAAATTATTTTAGAAAAGGGGGAAATATTTTCTTCTTTCTGAAAAAGGAAATCTAGCTGGTGGATTTCCTGCAATGTGTATTTTAATGGATTTGTTATGAACAGCCATGGCAACAATAAGACAGAATTGTATGATGTGAGCATGAAAAGTAATGACCCATTCAGAAGCCAAATTTTTGCGTATATTAGTCAAGAATATTAAAAAATATGATCATGCTGGAAATGTGAGCTGAGCAGTGTAGTATATTAAGCAGAAGAAAAAGTATCAAAATAAGATACTTTATGCAGAGATTTCATAATTAATTGATCTGTTGCAGTGTTTCAAGCAAAATATAAAAGAAAGGATCTCTGAAGATTAATAGGAATGTATCAGCATTAGAAGTCAAATTTCTGACTGGAAAGATTTCAGAAATCATTTGTGTGGGGTGCTAAGGTTATATTGTTCCAGGTTCTAGAAATCCTCTCAGTAGCAAGATGAGGCTGCTCAGGATCCATCTTGAGGAACGTGGCTTCTCTCCCCGGCTAGCTCATCCATTGTAATCAAAATCATTCCTATATGCTATCACAGGGGGCAACCTAATCAGTCCTCACCAGACCACAAGTGTGCTAAGTTATTGCTGTGGCTTAGTGATACATAATTGCACAACATCCTGGGTAATAGAATCTAGAAGAAAATTTTTTTTGTGCTTTACCCATTTTGTAAAACTGAGATATGAAGGGTATTGTTTAAAGAGGTTCTGCTATGCCTAAGGCTCTGAAGGTAATTTCAATAGAATCCTTCTCAAGATTGTAATGATCAAGTTTTTTGTCCTTCTAATTGATACAGTAATAAAAGAAAATCTAAACCCAGTGTGTAATTAATGCCATCTTCCTGAATTCCTCCAGTAAAAAATGCAATGGCATGGGATAGGTAGATTTTGTGTTGTTTGCCCCTAATACAAAATTTTTAAATCATATTTGTTGAACAGTGAGTGCTCATCCAAGGATGTAACCCTGATTAAATGATCAAATATTTGGCAAGTCTTCAGCTAAGTACATGTGGAAAACAGTCTCACAGGAAATACTAAGTATTATGGAGACAACACAGTCAGTGGTTCTAATTCTCTCAGTTTTGAAAGGGCTGATGCTCCTTTCTCTCACAATGGCTTCCCCAATTATCTGAGGACTTTAGAAGTCTTTCAGAAGTTTTGATTACAACCAATGGCATCCTAAAGTAGGCCAGGGATAAAAGAGTATCTCAGTTCGTGAATAATTGAGTAGGCTTCTGTATAACAATGAGGTGCCTTATGAAAGGCAAATGTTTGTTTGCTGTGTGCTCACATCTGCACCTATTTATTCATATTTATAGGTAAATTCATATGCTAATGCTTTTTCAAACACTACGATACAAAGTGTCTGTTGGCATAATAAGGTAAAATGCTGCTGAAATGCAATGGAACTGTATGTGTTTATATCAGCTTTAAAATTAGCTTGCAAAAAATAAAAACCAAATGCAAGGATGCATCTTGGCATATGTACATAGAGGACCAGGAGTCCTCTTTGGGCCATTTCATTCTTCAAATCTCTCCTCTTCTTAAAGGCCTGGAAAAAACAGATGCCAATAAATTGAAGCAGTTACAGTCTAAAGGACAAACTAATGTTTCTCTCCTCTTGCTATTCAGCCTTATTTAAAAGCAAAGGCTGTTCATTCCTGCAGTCTGTGTGTTGAAGCCTTTGAATTCATCTCAGTTCTGAAATGTGTGAGAAGGTCTGATGAGGAGCATCCTTAAAGATAACTAGCATCAAGCCCTGGTATTTGATGGTAGTTCCCAGTAATAAGGAGGTCAAACCCTTCCTCTAGAATTTCATCAGCTTATCTGCAAAACCTCAAACTCACTTTCATACTGTCCCAGTGAAAAAATATCCAGTGAAAAAAAGACCAAAGCCATCATTTGTCTGAACCTGCTCATTTGTCACTAAAGGAAGTGCTTTGGAGAATGCATTAGATGACCTTTGATCTAGAAAATGTTCTCATCCTCACAGGGAGAGATCTGACTCCATGACTGTGATGTCTAGTTTGCCTTTTTTTGGGGATGTTTCTAAAGTACTGGATCTAACTGATGCTTCTCATTGCAACAAAGTATGACTCTCCCATTTATACATATAGAAAAAAAAAATCTAAAAATCCACAAACAAACAAACAAACAAACAAAAAACCCTTCAACAACCTTTGAAAAACATCTGTTAATAAACACAAATTATTAGTTTCATTGTCACCAGCTGTCAAAAATTCAGGTCATCTGTAAAATGCAGATTCCACGGCTATGCTAAAACCTATCACCACAGATGATGACTTGGGTTGGTCTGGCTTTTCTAAAGAGAATTTTTTGATGACTGTAAGACATTAAAGGCACATAATGAAAATAAGGAAATTGAGAACACATTTGAAAATATGGTAGGAAAAGACTTTCCTCAGAGGAAGAGAAATGAACTGAAACTACACATAGACGAAAAGAAAACACCTGAGATCCCAGAAGAGCCAGGAGTATTATTAAAAATGACACTGTTATTAAATAAATAAATAGGTCCCTTTCAGACAGTCAGTGCTGCTGTTTTTTAGTAAGGTCAAAATAGTGTGAATATTCTATATCTTTCTGTGTGGAGCTTTTCACACTACAAAATTGTGTAGAGTTAATATATTTAATCAAGAAATAACTGTGGAAGCAGTGCTGTAGTTTTGGTAAAGTCAAGTTGCAACACTGCCAAGATGTGATTTGAAGAAAGTGCTATCTAATAAATATGGTTTATGATGTCCCAAAGTGTAATGTCTTTTTTTTTTTTTTCCCCAGGAAATATGATATTGTCTTGTTTTTCCCTCAGGATAGGTGAAGTAATTTCTGAGACAGAAAGTACAGTTGTACAGTTGCCACTTTAAAGCCTTAGTAGAAAAAGCCTTAAAGTTGTATGCTTTGTAAGAAGTATACTTGCACAGGATTTAATTACATACCATGTTTTCTTCTAAAAGTCTTCATAATTAAATATATTGATACTGTAGTCCAATGGTGGGGCTTTAAAAAAAACCACATATTTTGACTGATAACATTCATCTTAGATAGTGGCAACAGTATAGTGTCAGTACTATTATGTCATAATGTGGTTAATTAAGCTTAATTATTTTAATGACACTACATTTTCTGCTTGTACTCAGTTTAGACAGCAGACTGAGGGGAAAACTCTGCCTACTCTAATTTCCTTGGTTTTTTAAAATTATTTTGTTTTTTGGTAATGGGAGGTGTGGCTGATCCAAATTTAATATTACTGTGTACAATATACAATCCCTTGTGTCATTAAATTTTGTAGAATTTGTACTGAATTAAGGCACATATGGCCAGTGGAATCATTAAGTAATATTGAGTTTGTGACTTTTTTCAATGTATCCTTGAATTAATAACATAAAATTATATATGGTATTGCTTATATAAGTACTGGAGAGAAGAATGAAGTAAGCTGCTGTCATAGATTATAAAAATAGATTGATATCTAATCTCTTACTTGCATAATACAGTCTAGAGGATTATCATTAATCAGCTTCTCTTTGAACTGCAAATGTATGATTATTTGATAATTCAATTCTTGTTTTAAAATTCTGGTTATGACAATATGATCAGAATGGTTGCTAAATAGTCTAATAAAGTCCTCTTGTTTAAAAATACTTTTTAAGCAAAATCTAGTGTGTTTCTTGTTAAAAATTTTGTGAGGATTTTATTTTTCACTACATGTTCCCAAAGTTTACTAATCTGCATACTTATTCCTTTGGAAAGTTTGTCATTGAACTGAGAGAGCTAGATGTTGTCCAGAAATGGTGTCATTAGTTCTTATTTCAGCGTTGTGTTTTCTTTTCTGTGTACACAATGATTCTAAAGGTGATTACTCTGTTCTGTTAAAAGCTGCAATGAGTATTTATCAATGGTATTAATCCTCTCATAGAAAAAGAGGACAGACAAATGTGAAAGCCAGAAATGCGGAGTGATTTCTGAAAGAACTTTCTCTAATGACAGTCTTAAAATGCTTTTTATATTTAAAGTTCATGGATTTACTTGCATCTCAGCAATTGTCAATTTTGACAGTAATGGCAGAAATTGAAGCAAAAAGTTTACAAAGGATTGGAAATCAATATGTATAAACTGACAAATTGGTATACTTGTGTAGAAATAATTGATGCTCCCAGGATTTTCCAGATTTTTAAAGTAAAACACTGTCATTTTATAATTTCTTCCTAAGTCAGTTCTGTAACTGAATGCATTTAATAATGTCCATCTTTAAAGAAAATCTAACAGTATCCATTGATTTTGTTCACAGATTTTTAGGCGTTGCTGGTTGGTTTTCAAGAAGGCTTCCAGTAAAGGACCCAGGAGGCTAGAAAAATTTCCAGATGAGAAAGCAGCATATTTCAGGAACTTTCACAAGGTAAGTCGTGCCTTTCTTGTGAACTGAAGCATTGCCTGTTTACCACTCTTCCTTGAGAAGTGTGTGTTCTTGCTATGTCTGCTTCCAAGCAATACAGTGAAAGCCTTGTTGAAAACCTAGTCTTGGCAATAAAAGTGGAGTAAAACATCCATAAGTCTCAGTGATGCAAGTGATTTATCACACTATTTTATTCCAGATGAGTACAAAACTGTATGTGAACCAACATAGCGATGTTTTTTTGATCACTCATAGTTTGGAAATGTGTAAAATTAGTTGCCTATTCAAATGTTTAATCAGTAATTGTTAGCTAAGTATTAAACAAATTCTGAAAATGCTAAATGTCAGTTGTAATGGTGTAATGGTGTAATGCTAAATGCCAGTTGTAATAATGACGCTCTTCAAATATGCAAGTTTTTTCCCAAAACTCGAGATTTAGAAGCCCTGTCAACAAAAAGGGGTTTTAGCAATAAAATATCAGGACTTGCTGAATGAGATACTCCCTGCTTTCTCTGTCACTCACACTTCTGTGATGGGAAATAAGGTATCTGAGCATGAGTTCTTCTTTCTGTCTCATATGTTGCAGTTATCAGGCTCCCCAAGGTTGTCAGTAGACTTCATGTTGCATAATCCTGAAAGAGGGCAGGATCTGTGCTTGTACTATTGTCTTCTATCAAGTCACTGTTAGGTTTATCACATGTCAATGTCATATCATACCTGTCAAGTTGAAACACAAAGATGACTTACCAAGGGCCACACTGCAAGCAGTGAAAAAGTGTGAATAGATCTCTTGAAGGCAGGTGTGATGTTTTACCATAAAACTGCAAATTGACCCTCAAGTTCCAGTAGCCAGACTGCTCTACCGTGGGTCCCCTGTGGGGACACAAGTCCTGCCAGCAAACCACCTCCATCATGAGCTTCTCTCTCCATGTGTACACAGGCCAGGAGCCTGCTCCAGTGTGGGTTTCTGATGTGGCCAGAGTTCTCTTGCAAGGCCTTGAGGAAATTTTTGTGTTCTTTTCTTTTAATTTTCTTTTGGGTCTGTTATGCCTGTAGCATACTTAATGTGTTAAAGGACTCAGAAAGACTTTATATGTTACTTGTCAACTATCATCATTGTAGAAAAATACTATGAAAAGCAGGAATTGTTTGAGAAGCTAAGAAAGTAACATAGATACTGATGCAGTTGCATGTTGTAGTATTGATGGAAGAGTTACTATTTGCAAATGGAAAGGAGAGGTGTTACTCTTTGCCATCTGTTTTTTCCCCTTCTTATTCCTTTATTCCTTCTTTCTTCCTTCCTATCCTCTGTGAGGATAGGAAGAAAAGAGAAAAAAATGAATACTCTTTCCTATTTAAAAGGATAATGTGTTTCTGGCTGTAGAGAAAGAGGAATTGTATCTGTTCACTTGGATTATATCCATTTTTCTAATAAAGCCATGAAATGATTTCTGAAGGTATATTATCACAAAATGGAAACTCAGAATCTTATTATCTGGCTTGACTTTTTTCCCAAGGATATTTTGTTATTTCATAGTGATTATTCTCCTCAACTTCTCCATTCTGATAAATAGTGGTGAAGTAGATGTGCATGAGTTGTGAATAGTCATCAAGCGTGACTATTGAGGAAACAGTGAAGGCTGTTATAGGATCAAATATAGTTATTTGATTGCTGGTGTTGGATGAAAATACCCTGATTTTCTTTCTTTCTTTTCTAGAGCTGTTTATTGGTTCATTATATTTTGAAGTTGTTCAAAATGCATATTTATCTCTAGACAGTGCAAACTGTTAGCCCTGTCTTGAAATTCTCCATTTCATCTCTCACTCACAAAATTTAAAGACGGTATATGATATGAAAAATTGAAAATTAACTCTGAACACTGAGAATCAATGAAAAAAAGCAATAAATATATTAAATATTGAAGAGCTGAGGCGTGGTACTTTTAAAGAAAGATTAAAATATAAGTTGCAAGCCTGACTCCTTATAAAATGACAACATGCATAATGGGACAAATGGCTCTGATTACTTGCTAATATTCATATATGACTACATATATCCTGAGATCTTTTTCCCTATACAAGTTTCTTTGTAAGTATTAGAAGAGGTTGGTGTAGAGGGGTACTCAGATTGCACTGTTTCTCTGGCAACTTATGTCCTTCAGACTTTCAGATCATCTAGGTTACCTTGTGAGAAGGCCTAAGAGTAGCACAGAGTTAGATTGCATTGTACAATTTTTTTAGTTTGCGTATGCAGAGATATAGAAGAAAATTTTACATCTCTAGTGGATATATACCAAAAATTGATATCTTTGATTTATCTGTGTTCAAATCAATATTCACGATCACAAACAGTACCCCAATATAAGTAACTCATCAAGGTTTCCACTTTTCCATGTTTGAGCTTGAAATGAAGCTCAAATGAAATTCCTCTTTAAAGTAATTTACCAAGATGACTATAAATCTCCTGTACTTATGTAATAAACTTGTGTACTGGTCAATATGATTTATAGAAGGGGCTAAACAAAGGAAAAAAACTCAGAACTGATGACACAAAGCTAATATAATTAAAATTAGAGATTTTCTGGTTTACATATGCTAAATAAATAGTCATTAATAACTAAAAAAGCTGTTCACTTTAGAAAATATATTGCCCTCTCCCCCTCCAGTATCCAGACTATGTATGGGTTTATTTGCTATTCTGTAAATTGCTGTTGTGCATTGCCTTGGTGTTGTTTTTTTTACTAGTAATTTCCTTACTATAAATAACAGTAATGGCATTAGTCCTAGACAAGTGCCTCCTAACAGCAAAAGTGCATATTACATTCATTAGCCAAAACGTGACCTCATCTGTTCCTTGCAGTTTCTGGTATCAAATTAAAAATTCTCATTACTGTAAATTTAGACCATTGCACTCTTGCTCAGGTAAGTTTTTATAGCTCAGCTGTTCTGTTTTCCCTTGAACATTCTTTGCAGAGGTTGTGCACCACAGCTGTGTTGACTCCCATTACTCCCTCCAAAATGGGGATAAAAATAGCAATAGCTCTGCATCCATGCCAGGGGTGGGTATGTTCTTGGTAGCCACCTCTCTACTGTCAGAAAAGACCAATAAAAGACACCACAGCTTTACCAGCTTAAAAGACAGCATAAATAAATAATAGAAGATATAAGGTATATAAAAAATGAATTTTTCATGCTTTGGAGACATACTGATCAGGCAGTAGCAGTGCCTGTAATCCATTAGGAGAGGCTTCTGGGAGCATTACAGAAAGTCAACATGGTTAAGTAGCAACATGAAGATTACTAGAAATGAGAGATCAAACGACCAAACCTGGACTGTATCCAAGTGAACTAGAAAAAACAAACATTACACTGTTGGCCAATTAATTGTTCAAGCAGAATTCGAAAGAACAAAGTAGAGCTTGAAGAGCAACTAACCAGAATAGATTCTGACCCATCAGGGTCAAAAATGTTGCTGAAGACCCCGGAGTATTAAGTAAATGCAAGAAAGAGAGTAGAAATAAGCACTTTTGCATTAGGGTGTACTGTGGAGAAAAGTGACATGCTCTGGTGTGGTATACAAGGGGAAGTTCTGCAGACGTGTTTAATTGTGTCATAAACTTGATCATAGGTACTTCAGGCCCAGCTACACAGAGAACAGAGTTACTCAGGAGCCCAAGTGCCACTTAAGGATGATATAGCTGAATTACTGATGGTCATTCATAAATACCAAAATGGGAATCAACAAATAAGGATTCTTCCATTCCTTGCAAAATGTCCAGTTCCATTCATGCATGCTTCCTCTTCACTTATAAGTTAAATAGCCTTCATATGAAGTGAAGGTGTTTGGAGTTGGGTCTGTCCCTGACAAGATATAGGTGTCTTGGAGCAAGACAAGATTGAATCTGTCAGTACTAGTGTGTTTACCCTTCAAATAAATAAATAGCTGACATCTGGCATAGAGATCAAAACTTAGTGACATAATCACCCCAATATGAGAGATTCTTCTGTTAAGATTGTGTAAACAACTATCTCTAAGGTCTTAAGTTTTAAGTTAGCAAGATTAAAGTAGGATAAGATTTTTAGATTTATCTTGTTTTTCCTGTCATTGTGTTGGATTATGATGTGCTTTATATAAATCTGCAAATGCAAAAGGAAATAAACTGCAAAACATTTTAGTAATGACTTCTGATAGTCAAAAATGTATATGGGACAGATGGTGTTAAGCACGTTATATAATATGTGTCCACAAAAATAGATAATAATCAAGAAATAGAACAGCAGTAGCCTTCTAACTCTAGTCTACTGGATTAAATTTGTGACCAGGGCCACACAATGGTATTACAATTACAATTTTATTTCATAGCTTGATTGTCCTGAAGAAACTTGTGGAATGCAATCCCAGTGAACTATGGCAAGTTCTTGTATCAGCTGCAGCAGCTGGTTGTCATTAAGGTCTCCTGTGCGCGTGTGCACACAAATGTACACCCAGAGAGTCCTGTTTGGTAAGAGGAAGGAGGGGACAGGTTCTTTTTGTGCAGTAACACACAGTATGCAGGAACAATATGATATTTATCCTTCTACAGCACAGTTCTTAGTCTCTAAATGAGATGACCTTAAACCATAAGGTGCTCGTTCAGGATGAGTGAATTCCTGGTAACAATGCAAACCACTGAATTTCGCCATAGTTGTATATGTGCTAGCTCCCACAATTCTCAAATGTAATTAGATCCCTGAAACAAAAAATAAAAATAAAATAAATATAATAAAATATCAATAAATAAATAAATATGGTAGCTTTAACATAATTATAATCATAAGAACTTCTCTCTCATTGTTTCCACTTAGTTGCCTTTGGGTTGTTCTGCTTTGTTGTTTTCCTTGATATTCTCTAGCCATTGCCAAGTTGCCTAAGTAAAGATTCTTATTGCTAAAGAAATGTAAAATAGCCTACTGTTTATCCTAGTTTAGTCCAAGAATTCTGTATTTCAGAGTATTTCAGATTCTTATGTTGCTCATGTTCACTACAAAGCAGAAGTTGTGAAAGTTTCCTTATGGATGTCTATCATCTGGCATGTTATTATTATTTCTCATGATATTGCATTTTTTCTCAGCTGCAAAGGTGGTCTTAAAAAGAAAGGTGGACAGCCACTAAAATTTAAGTGTTAGGGCTAATTCTTCTGCTTTTTGTAATAGGATATATTAAAACACTTGATTTGCCTCTAAATTTACATATTATTTTAATTCCCTTTCTGCAGGTTTTTTTTTTTTTTTCTTGGTATAATTGTCATGCTGTCTGTTTTTCAAAATCTCAAATTAAAACCTGCCTGATTTTGCTCTGTTAACCGTTCTGGTACTATTTGTTTGTTGATGTATGGTTCCTCGATAAGTTTTTATTTTCTTATCTGGTTAAATTCACTCAAAAATTCATATTTGAGGAAAGCTAAATAGGAATATCATATGAAGATCTGGTCACATTCACAGATGTTGTTTGCTTTGAAAATCATCCCAGATTTAGAACACTTTTTCCTTTCCCTTTTCTCCTCTTGATAAGTATGGTAATTTTTTTTTTTCCCCAGGTTCTTTCAAATAAATTCAAAAATGTGATCTCAATGTAGTATTTTCTAATGAACCCAACGACTTTGTGCGTGTGACTATGTTAGCTTGGAATAATAGACTTCAAGTTTTTATCTGCAAATAATTAGGAATTTATTAATTATTTTTTGTAATTCTTTGTTCTTTGAGGTTGAAAGAGGTGCCCAAATGTACTTTCTGTGGTTTATACATCCCTATATTGCCAAGTCTTCCAAAGCAGAGATAATTAAATCTTCCTGAAAATTATATCCTCATTCTTCCTCATTTTGACATGTAATTATCTTCAAATATTTGTTTATAGCACTTTCAAGTAATATCATGTAGCAAAATCATGTGGCTGGTATGAGAAGGTTATGAAGGACATTGCTTCCTTAGGCTGCTATTACTCAGCCACAGAAATTAAAATGAACCCTATTTAAATGAATAACTGTAGTAAAATAGCTACAGTTCTATCACCAAACAAAAAGATTTGCAGTAATTATCAGATGCCTCATAAAATATAGAAGTATTTGAACAACATGGTTGTTCAAAGCAAGCATTCCATGTACCAGAAAGCAAATTGCAGGAATAATTGGAGCTGTGCTGGTAATAAAGCTGTTAATAGAGCCTGAGCACATCAAAGGGCAGCATACAAACTAATAAAACAAAATCTTTTTCAACAAAGATTGCATCAAGGCGATAACATCTTCTTTCCTTACCAATGTAATGAACAAATCTACAAGTTGAGCCGGCAGAACTTTCAAGTCCTACAAATATGGACCTAAAATGCATAAGTGATCCTATGAGTCCCTTCCTGTATCCATTCATCCATCTAAACCTTTAAGTCACAATGTATTATTTCGAAGTGTAAATTCACCAGTGTCAATGCATGGTGTTGAATTCCTCAAAAGTGGCATCAGTGGCTGAATCTAAGTATCAAGGAGGAAAATAACAGTATGAAAATTAAAGATAATCTTTACTTGTAACACAAAGCAACACCAAGACCTGTTAGCAGTGGTTCTTATATGAAGATCCGTGTACAATTTAGTATAGTAAATTCATAGTAGTAGTTGAGTGAGTGTTTAGAGTTTGGCAGCAAAAGGGGCACTCTGCTCTTACAAATCAGCTGTTTAAATAGAAGAGTATGTTCCCATTATATTAAGTATTAAAAGAAGCTGAATACCAAAACTTCTTCGTAGAAAAAATAATACTGGATAGGGGAGCCATGTTTAAATATTTCAGCAGGAGGAGACAAAAACTTCCAAGATGTCATTGAACCACAAAACAATTCAGGACCTCTGGAGCCCATCTAGTTCAATCCCCTGCTCAAAGCAGCATCAGTCAGATCACATTGCTCTTGGCCAAGTCCAGTTGTGTATTGAATGTCTCCAGGACTGGAGGCTCCATGACATCTAGAAAGCTAAACAAGAGCTCCTGCACCTGTGGCCTGATAACCAAAGCAGTAAAAGAGGCTGGGAACTGAACATCTGGAGTGCAGCTCTCCTGCCAAGGCCCTGAGGATCCCACTGGGCAGAGCTGAGCTGAGCCAGCTGTTTGGCAGTGATGAAGGCAAACCATGTCCCGTGGAAAACCTCAGGAGGAGTATGGGCAGCAGCGTGAAGACTCCCAGCTGGAAGGCTTCTACATACTGAGCCACACCTGAAATATTGTGTCTAATTCTGATCCCCTCACTGCTCTATTCAAGACAGGAAAAAAAACTCCAGAGAGTGTCAATGAGGAAGCTGGAGGTTGGAGGACCTGAGGCAAGACTGAAGGAACTAGATTTGCACTAGTGAGGAAAGAAGGCCTGGGGGCAACTAATCACAGCCTTCCAATTTTGGTAAGGTAGCTGAGGTGTTCTCAAGGATCCTCAGGGGAAGGACAAGAGATAATGGGCAGAGGTTGCTTCAGGGGAAATTAGCTTGATATAAGGAATGAAAAAAGAGTAGCCAACTGATGTTTAGAACAACTAAACGTGAGAGCAGGCTAAGCAGAGAGGTCCTCACAGGAAATCTTGAAGACCTAGCTTGGCAAGGCCCTTTGTAACCTAATTGAAGAGCCTGCTTTCAAGGTGGACCAGATGACCTCCAGGGTTTCTATCCAATACAGACTTTTCTGTGAACTATGAAGTTTATGTCACTAAAGTTGCTACTATAGCTCTTGGTATATCTATGTGCTGCATGTATTGTGGCAAACTGGTCTTGCCCTCTCCTGAGTATATTTCAGTGGTGGAAAAAATATACTTAATCTTCCTAGTGTCTCTTAAAACAGTCTCAGGAGAACTTTTCTTTGAACTGCTATAGTGTTATTGCTTTACAGTAGAGGATATGATGGTCTATGTGTCAGTTATGTGCATTCTGCTTTTACCATGGAAATCTAGCCATGTTTTGGCAAAGTTCAAAGCCTTGCAAACCTGTATTTGGTGCATATTTTTTGAAAGCATTTCTGACTTTGACAGCTAAAATGTTTCATATCATCTGTAAAGCTTTCAATATGATGGAAATTCAGATAATTTTCTGTCTTGAGGAATGGAATATGTTTCCCCCAGTTCATTCACAGCTAAAGACCGGTATTCATTTTAAGAACTGGCTACCATTTTTATAGACTTGTGCAGGGACAGGTGTTTGAGGTGAGGTTGTGGAGACATTCTCTCTATGTATATCCTCTGGCACTTGGTCACATGGAAAGGAAAATTGTTGAATTAAAACTTAAGAGAAGAACTAGTCCAAATGTTCGAGCATGGGAGAAAAACAAAGGAATAAATGTTCTGACACTCTATGAAGCACCTTATCCTTTGGATAGCTGTGAGAAACACCAAGGTCAATGGAAAGCTGGCTGCTCAAATAATTGCTATGAGAAATGCTGAAGCGAAGAATGGAATGGGATAGTTTGAAGAAAATATATATTACTAAAACTAATAAATCTATTTTAATTGACTGCACAAAGCCAGGGAGAATAGTGCAGAGATAACAATCCCAACAATGAGAGGGGGGTGGACAAGCAAGCAAAGAGCATGGACATGCTCTGTCACTTCAGCTCAGCTATACCTATACTATATAAAAAAGTCTGTGCAGCAGGACAGGTGCACATTAACAGAAAGCAAGGAGAAATTGTTCAGGTTTTTACATCCAAGTAAACTGCTCTCCAATAACACTACCTCATTTGTTCCAGCAGCTGGGAGATACTTCTGAGATGTGGCCCAGGAGAGGCAAGTTCCAAAATAAGAAGAGCATGTGTTTGGAAGAGAGGGTTTCAGTAGTAGGGACCCTAATGAAGCTGGGGGATAGAAACTTAGGAGGGGAGAGACTGGAATTGAGGTCTCTGAAGCAGGTCCTTATTGGTCCTTGGGGGGGAAATCAAGAAGAAAGAATTGAGCTAGAATATAAACAGCTGGGCTTGCTGTGGAGATTTGCACTAACCAAACTCCCCTTTTTAATGCAAGTGGAAAGCGAAATCTGGATATCTTAAATTCAAATCAAAAGTTTAAAGGACATTTTTTTCACTTCCTTTTGTTTTCACCATGCAACTCCTTGTTTCTTCCTTGCCAATATAATCCACATGTCTCAGAAGCAAGGACAGTATAAAAGAAATTAATATTTGAAATTTGAAAAATTAAAATTTGAAATTTGAAACCATCTGTGTGAAATATATTTGTGTGATGACCGTTACAGAAGACCCTTGTACCACTGAGTCAGAAAAACTATATGAATTTATGACAGCCAAACAAATTTATAATGCCTCCACTTAGCAGAATGGTATTCATCATTTATTCTGACTGTGGTGAAAAAATAGTTATGGAAAATCAAATGCAATCATATATTTAGGACAATGTGTATCATAATATGTGTAGAATAGGTGCCAATAAACGTAAAAAATATTTATTTGTCCTAAGCTACAGGGTAGGAAGGCCATAAATCAGAGCCAGTGGGGCCATTGCCATAAACAGGAAAATGGTAAACTAGGCCTATGGAACTAGCAGTCAGAATAATATTGAGGTCTTCCTTTCCTAGCCTTCAGCACTTGACTCTGCATTTGTGTTTTTTCCAATATTTTGTGCATCTGTTTTTACTGTTCAAGTGTAGAAAGTAGGTATACTATATAAATAATAAAAGTTCATGATGAAAGTTAAAGACCTAATTATCTAGACTGCAGTTTATAACACTAGTAAAAGAATATGTTATATGAAGATTTTTTTTTTTCCTAATGACAACATTTTCCCTTGAAGCTACTCTGAATTATGTGTCTGTGTTGCTGGGGAATGTTTTCCATATTGCTGTGGAAATGGGAAGAGGCATGGACCCTTCTTCAGTCGCTATAAAAAGAAGCAGACAGGTACAAACAGCAGGTTATGGTGTATGAGGCCGGGCCAACAGATTTGTCTCTGTAATTTGTTTTCTCTTAATAATGGGAGATGAATTATAATAAGTCTTATGACTACTAAGTTTCATGTAAGGCTTTGGGTTACTTGGAGTAAGGGAGGCTTTGCAATGTAAATAAAGAGCAATTTATTATGAAAATTAGCACAAAACTATCTAGTTTTTACTTCTTCATAGAGGGAAATTTAAAATTCAAATCACTGGCTGATGAAGGTTATTAAAAATGCATTAGAGTTGAAAATGTGGCTGTATGTAATTGTCATAATAGATACTCAAAATTAATTTATCCCCAATGACAATTAAGCTAAAAGAATTTTCAAATTATCAGCTAACAAACTTCAGTTAATTTTAGAAACAAATAAAATGAAAACATTTCAAAAAAGTTTATAAAAATTCAAAACTAGTTTAAAATAATCCTAAAAGAAGGGTTACATTTCTGTTTAGAATCATTCCTTTTCTTCTATTGCAAATTGCTTCAGACTTGCAATTTTCTTTTACCTCAGTTTCTCTCTATTGCATTTTTATTCTTTTCACCTTTTTCTCACAGAGAAGTCTGGACCATTTTGAGTGTATGTGTACACACCCATGCACAGGCATATGCTGAATTTAGATTAAACTAAACTCATTCATTTTCCCTCTATACCTGGGAGGTATAGAGTATTCATCTAGTTGATGCATTTTTCTGATGAGCATCCAGGGATCTCATAGGTAGACTGGTGCTATTAATACTTCCTCAAGAATACCTAAAATGCCTATAATATATATGTTTACATTTAAGAACAGCACCAAAATGCCAATTTTGGCATTGTTGGATTGGGATGGGAGTTATTTTTAAAGACACTGAGGCATATTTATAGCCTTTAAAAATCAACAGAAAGTTTTTTCTAAATAATACTACTTTTGTGGTGGCTGTGTAAGTATTAATGTTTTCTAAAAACAATTCAAACGAGAAACTGTCAGCTAGTGGGTATGTCTGTGGTTGTGCTTGTAGATGTACATGGGCTTGGGTCAGCTGCTGTTGTCCATGGCCAACAGTGTGTCCGAGCCCCCACCTGAGTGCTGCGTTTGTGTGCGTATTCCTCCCCTTTGGCATGAGGTGAGAATGCCAAGAATGACAAATTCAAAGACAAAGCTGTCTCTTCTCTTTTCCTGGCTAATGTAATTTAGTTTTTTTCTGAGTATACCTCTTGATGGTTCAGCAGATACTTGGCATCTGAGCGGTCCTTAAAATCTTCATCATGAGTTTGCTTCAACTGTGGTTTTTTTTTCCTGTGAATGTTAGAGGTAAGCCAGCCTTTCTCACCTGCTTCTGACCCGGGTCTTCCCCATTGTTTCAAGATCTGGCTAAAGCGAGCTACAGCTGAAATTAAAAGCTTTAACAGATTGAAACAGATAGGAAGAGGAATTACACCTGGGGCTTGTCCACTGGCGTCATGTACAGCAGAGATACTGGCAGAATAATTTATGTGCATTGAAAACCTAATGTTACTTTGATCCTCTAACACTCCTGACCCAGTTTGTCAATGCAGTGAGAGATTTTAGGGTTAGGGTTTTAACTTGCAGTTTAGCAGGAAGAATTATATATACACATCACTTACTGCATTCAAGTGATTACTGCATCTAAGTGATTTGTTTTCAAATTTAGTCTATGTTAATAAGCACTTATTTTTAATCGAGCTGATCTAACAAGATAATTTTGGAAACTAATGCAAGTCAGCTGATTTAAGTAAACTGAGAGGAAAATTTAAAGGAAGTTTTGGAAAAATATGTTTCTCCTTTTCTTTCCACTCAAAGACCAGTAGCATATTCCTTTCAATTAACCAATACCTTTGGGTCAAAAATAGAACAGATCTGGACATAACTATGTATTTTGGGAATGTTAAAAGTGAAAACTCTGGAAACTGGAAACGGTTTCTTACTGTCCAGTGTGTTTTAGTCACCTCAGCGTATTAACACTCATCTAATGATCTAATGTTCATAGTGAAATATTGCATAAATACTGTTTGCATGCCTACTAACTCTAGCAGGAAGCTTGATATTGAAAGCATTTTTTTTTAATTGCAGCTGAAATTTGAAAGGATAATAGTGAAACCTATTTTATTTCAGTTGTGAATCATCTACCCCCTCTGCCATCTCTCTCTAGCATGATGTTATTTTTCAGGTTTGAATCTGGATTGCAAATTAGAAAATATGTGTTGTTTTAGTATTAAGGCATTAGTTTAAATTTTGTTAACGCTCACTTTTATTTTAATGCATACACAGTAGCGTGGTATTCAGATTGCTCTTTAAAAGGAAAGGTTAGATTGGAAATCATATTTCAAAGGATCTTTAGGATAGCAAGGAAATGGGATTGAGGAGAACTGGGATTTTTGTTCTGCAAATGACTGTCTGTACAAATACCCCGTGAAGTGTGAGTGCATTTTTTTCAGTATGTATTTAAAAATCCTAATTAAAATATTTATTTAGGGCATAGGTCCATGTACACATTAACTGATCAGATTTTAACTGTTGCTTTCAAACACCAGGCTACCAGACAGAACCAGAATAATCCCAGTGAGCTGGTTGATTTTATGAGTTAGGCAGCAGCTCAATCCTGACAGTATTACAGCAGCACAGCTTGAGAGAAAGTAACTTGGCTTGGAAAAATCCCTACATCTTTGCCTAGAAAAGGCAGCTGATATGACTTTAATATGCTTGCTCTGCCCTGGTAGGTTTGATTTACCAACACTGTCAGCCAATTTAGCACTTAAAGTGGCATAACAAAAGCTAGTCGGGGAAAGATTGTTTGGCATCCTTAATTTTTTTAGATTTCATTGAAACAAAATTGGAGTTTGTAGCTGCTTATGCTGTAAGTGATCAGTTATAGTACACCATGAAACTGGGTACCCAGGTTGCAACCCATTTGAAAGTCAGATGTTCTAATACTTAGAAACAGTAAAGACTTAAAGAATGAAGAGAAGTTTTCTTTATACCCTTTAAAATTTTGAGCCTGCTTTGCCCTTCTCCTAATCCTAATCTCAACTCCATGAACTTTATTTTAACTGGATTTTTCCCCTCCTCTGCTCCAATTATAGCAGAGGAAGATGAGTAGATGATTTTCATGAGTGTACTGGCGTTTGGCCAGCCATAAACCCGCTACAGTTGTAAATAATAATAATATTTATTTCTCTTCAGTTTATTTAAATTTTGAGAAATTCAAAACAGTATGTTATTTTGTACTCAGTCTAAATTTGCATAATGTCATCTAGGTTTTCTTAAAATTCTGAAAAATTCAAACTTATTCATTTTTTAAAATCTCAATTTTATATGGAGGATAAGAAGGAATTAATCATTATCTGTCTACTATCAGATCTACTCATATTTCTTCCCATCAAAGTTTACTTTTTAGCCCTGATTATTAGCCCCTTATTCTTAGCCTGATTGATTTTAAATATATTCATTAATTCTGCCTGGTTTTGTTTTTTTTTTATTTTTATGATGTACTTTTTCAGTTAACAGACGAGATCCTCAGTGTTGTTACAGCTATGGCTTCCTTTTAGTATTTAGAGGAATGAACATTTACTTGGTAGAAGTTTCTTAAACACTTACTCCTCTGAAATAGCAGCTGGAGACCTGCCCTAGAGGCACAATGTGGAGGTTGATATGCCACTCCTTGGCAAAAGGCCTGGAGAGTGCTGTTACCATAACAACTCATATTCCAAGGGTAAATCCGGATGCAGAGATGGGGAAAACTCTTCTGTTCTCTTTCTGAATTGTTATTTCTCTTTTATGATCCATTCTTTCACTCCTGTCATCTTGGGATTTCTCCCTTATATGCTCCTCTTGTAGTTTTGTGTTTTAAGATTTCCTATTCTTTCATGAAATAGAGTTTTTTCCCTTTTTTCTGCCTCTTAGTACATTTTAACCACAAGTCCTGTTCTCCAGTCTCTTGCATCTCCTTGTCCTATTGCTGGTTTTGTGCAATATATACTGATGTCATGGAAATGCGTTTCATCTTAAACACTCTGAATGGCCTCATCCCATAAGGGTTTGCCAAAACCCACAAGGGTCCAAATATCCTTGCAGGTCTGTTAGCATCCCTTTCTTAGACTTAGAAGTTATTTCATATGAAAGGGTTCTCTTGTGCTGCTCATGGCAGAGCTACCTCTGAGGTCCAAGGTCTGAGCAAACGTGGTTGTACAGGGTGATGTCCAGTTGAGTCTCCAAGGATGGAGATTGCAGAGTCTCCCAGAGCTGCCTGTCCCACTGCTGGACTGTCTTCATAGTGGAAACACTGCTTCTCATATGCAGCCTGAACGCCTCTTGTCTCACTTTATGCCCATTGTCCATCTTCCTCCCCCCAGGCACAACTATGAAGACCCTGGCTCCATCTCCTCGATAATCTCCCTGCTGGCACTAGGGGAACTGCAGTGTGATGCCCCCAAAGCCATCCCTTCTGCAGGATGGAGCAGCTACTGCCTTCAACCTCTCCCCACCACAGGGCAAGCAGTACAGCTCTGGCTGTCCTGGGGACCCTCTGCTGAACTCACTTTGTCATATCAGTTTCACTGGAGTCCCAAAACTGAGCAGAGTATTATAGATGTGATCTAATGAATGCTGAGTAAAAAAAAAAAAAAGTAAAAAAAAGACACTTCCCTTGATTTATGGCCTGTGCTTCCATTAATGCAGCCATTTCCCCAGTCCCAAAGGTCTTTATGCTTTTCAGGCAGCACTCTGCCTTTTCTTAAGATCCCAAATCACACCCAGCTCCATCCAAAGCTGTAACAAAACTTCTACTCTGTGGCAATTGGATTTAGCACTGTTAAAGGAGCCACTGCTAGCTGCAGATAGTATGACTGAAAGCTGAGCTGGAGGCAGGTGCTCAGATGCTTTGAGATCCTCTCTGCGGTCCTTTGATCTGTAATGAACCAACATCTCCTGTTCTCCTTTTGCAGACTGGAAGCAGCATATTGGTACCTCCTTTGCCCTTTTCTGACTGTGATAGTTGACATGGCCCTTGATTTTTATATCACTTTCTTATTGTTGCCATGCTGTTTCTGGTTTGGGGTGTTTTTTTACTGTCTGAGCATCACTCACTGGAATCCCTGCTCCTTGCCCCTGTGTTGGCTTTTGTGCTGTCACATTACTGTTTGCGTGGTATTACACAACAGATGGTCGTATGTGGGCCATTATTAAGAAATAAGAGGATAAATGATTGCATTTTATAGCTCTCTCTTCTGCTTCTATTTTTTCTAGTTAGAACTTAAATGACAGGAAGGTAGTGTGCAATGCAAAACAGAAACCCATTTATGTAAATTCAGACCTTTTCCTCTGCCCAGGCAATTTCCAGGACTCTGCACAGTGGAAATAACATTCAGTAGATGGAATTGCAGAATCATTTTCCTCCCAGTTTCATATGGGAGCCACATGTTTGGAAGAATTCAAATAAGATATAACCCAGAATGGGGCACTTTAGATTTTTTCATTATTTTTGTGGCTTTCATCTCTTTTGAACCTCTTTTATTATTTACTGTGGAATTGTAATTTTTGTAGCAATGGAAACATAATAAGTGATTTGGAAGTAATATTTCTGTAATTGTGGAATAGTTATCTCATCTATTTAAATGTACAATTTGAGCACCAGACCCCACAATGTATAATATATATACAGTCGTTACATTTCCGTGTCATACAAAAGGAAGTCCCAGATCTTCAGCTGCATGAAACTAGAACAGTACAAGAAGCAAAGTGTCCAGTGTATGTCAATAGTGAAATGTTGTAGATTAAAGGGAAACTGTATTGAATTGTTCCTAAAACCCTTCCTGTTTGAAAGAAATAAATACAGTTCCAAAGAAAGTCATCAGAAAGTAGGAAAATTACAATTACTGTTAATAAGCAATGTATCTCAGTTAATATGAGCCTTTGTTTAAATTGTCTTTTGGAATTTAATAGCTTTCCACATCTAAGAATATAACTAAGATACTGAAATGATAACAAAACATCAAAATGTTTTTAAGGATAGTTGTTTTAACTGACAGTAACAGTTTAATAATATAAAATATTTTGCTAGTATAATGAAATTGTGATCTTGTAATTATTTCCTGTTATTTACCTATGTAACAAATGCTCTTTCAAAAAGAGGACTTTAGGCTGATAGACAGGCAAGGGCTAAAGTGTTTTTTTAGAAAGATCAGAAGTTTGTTACTAGAAATCTATTACCGGATCTTTTCTGGCTAGACAGAGGTAACTGACCACTTCAAAGCCTGGGTGTGCTGTTCAGGTATTTTATTTTCCATATAACAAGCCTAAATAATTTCCTTGGTCATCAGCCTATACCTGTGTATCCTGATTGGATTTAGGCTATGGCTACCTGCCACTAAAAGCTTTCTTATATTAGTAGTTTTCCTGCACTTTAATTATTTACTAGAAATCTGCAGCATGACTTTACTGAAATTAAATTACTGTTGGTGTAGCTAGAGACAAGTGGAGTTAGACTTCTAAAATCTATCAGGATGTTTTTCGGATGGTTTCCAAGTCTCTTGGCACAGACATGCACTAAAACTAGTACAGACCAATCACTAAGTATTTCTTGTGACTCGGTCCCCTGGCATCTGACAATGCTTGAGCATTCTGGTAGGGAGTAGGGAATTGAAGGAATTTGCTATTAGTGTCAAATTTAGGATCTTTATGCAGAAAGTTTCTGTGAACCTCTCAGGTTAAAAATTATTATCATAAGAGTTCAAGGGAATGAAGATTTTTTTTTTTTCCGAAGTGAGGGCATAAGTATTTCCTCTGATCCTCTTGCCTTTTTGACCGTACAGCATGAGATTTGCTAACTGTTCGTTCCTTCAGAGGAGTCCTTCTCACTTTCTTCTCTTGTTTTTAAGGTTGATGCACTGCTCTATATTTTATTAATTTATCTTTTGATGCTTCATCCACCCAGATGTGGCTGGACAGTATTTACAAGGTGTTGATAATTACGGACATTATTATTCCTATGTACCATTTACTGAAGGAAGCAAGTGGGAGCTCTGAATGTGGTGTTCATTCAGATGAGATGTTACACCAACACAAAACAAGTTAATGTTTTGGGCTTATATCCAGATCAAGATAAAGGAGAACAATGAGGATGAGAGGAAGTGTGTTGCATTACTTGAAGCAATATTTAGGTGTAATTCATGCGTGATCAGGACATATGAGCAATAGTGTCAGAAAACTCATTATAGGATCTTTAGCTTTCAGTGCTTGATGTATCTGTAAAAACATGTTACATTTTGGTGAACAAACATCCAAAAAAATTTGTTTCCAGATCATTTCCAGTGCATTTCTTTTCATCTGTGCTTACAAGGAATCTTTGAGGTGAACCAAATTCCTGACTGTGAGAGGAGCCAAGTTACAGTAACCAACACTGATGTGTAGTCTTAAGACCCTGATGCAAGCCTTGCTTATTATAATTTTGCAGGAGTTAGGTGATGCCTTAACCAATCCTAGAAGTTATCTTGCCTAGAAGCCCTTCAAGGCTGTGTCCTTTTATCAAATATTAATGAGAAGTAAAGGACTTAGATGTCTCTGATATAGCTATGTCAATCCCCATCTTCCCTCCAGCAAGAAAGAAAAAAACCTGTATAATATATGAAGAAAAAAAAAATCTAAAAGAAAGAAAGAAACCTTGGCAAATTTTGGTAACATGCAATCGTAGTAACTCTTCCACATCTTTTCATCAATCTGTTAAATTGTCTTTCTAGAGAAAAAGCAAAAGAGTTTTTAAAGACTGATACAAAAAAACAAAACAAAACAAGAAACTGAATACATAGAAAAAAAACAAACTAGGAAATATGTGTGTGGGCTGCTGAGTGATGGACATATGAAACAGGAATTATTGATGAGGAGTAGGAGAACTGAGAAATGGTCCAGGTGCTAAGAGTCCCTAGCACATACCACACTGAACAGCATATGGAGAACGGCACTAAAGAACAGCACCAATGTCTTGTACAGGAAAGAAAGTCTAAGTTAACATGCTGATGGTAGTGGAAAGTTGTATCCTACAGAATCATAGCTTAATAAAAAAGAATTTGTTTCACCTATTGGAAGAAATTATAGGATAAAAATGGCACAAATGGGTTTTTTTTTCCTTTTTTATGTTTTTCTGACTGATACAAGGCTATAAATGGTCTAGGTAGTTTTATAGTGATACTTTGTTATGAAGAACAAGAATATTTTCAATGTATTAGACTGAATTTTGTCAACAAGTCCATTATAATACCACAGGGAGCAAATTTTGGTATAATGTTCCTTGCTTAAAAAATTAGATTTACCTAATGTACTACTCATAAAAAAACAGAGACTTTTTTGTATTTTTTCAATTGTATTAGTCTTTTAAAACCTTCTTAAAATCTGCAAAATGATGTTTTAAATTATTTCATAGTATGATTTTTATAAGTTTTCTTTTTTACCTTTTCTGTAGCTTTTATACCTTTTCCCCTTTTAAAAATGCTTATTTATTTTTGTGGGGTTTTAAAAAATAATAGATACAATTTAAGCCACAGTTTTAAAAATCCCTGAGATAAAGCAATCTGGTTGCCAAGGCAAAGTTCATTTTTTCCTTCATACAAGATAATTTACTCTCAGGTGCTTATTTTTTAATTGCACATGTTCAGCAAGTAGAGAAATGACTCATGCTTAATTGGCATAGAATCCAGAATTCAGAATTTCATTAATTTAATTCTCTATCAATGGAAGGATAGATTTTCACAGTTTTGCCTCTACCTTTCTACTCTGATTGTGGAGGGAAGCATACAGTACAATTTGAAAAGATGAACATTGAAGCAAATATTCATCTCTATTTGATATTGAAAATTATATAACCAATAGAAATACTGAGGGGCTTATTTGATAATATGGCTTTTCTAGTTGTTAGTGTAAATTTGTGTTCCTGAAGTGTTCTTATTCCTTTTTCTGTTAATTTGCCCAGTAAAATTATACTTCCTAAGATCTATAAATTTCCTAAGTCCTCAAAATGTTATAGCTAGTTATTTCCTTCAGTTCTTGTAAGGAAAAGCACTCTAATGAGAAAGATAGAAATTTAAAAAAAAAAAAAAAAAAAAAAAAAGCTGAACTGGCAGAAATGCTTTGGCCACCCATGTTAAACCACTAAAGTATTTGACAAGGAAATAAGTGTCTCACAATATCTCATAGTAGTTTCTGATAGGTCCATTTTTCTTATGGAAAGGTGTCCATAAAAAATAGACCTATTTGAAACTACTATGAGATATTGAGGGATATGATTTCTGTGTGAGACTACAAATGGCTCAAAAAAATTTTGTCTTAAAGAAAGAAGGTACAAGTCAGGGAGTTGGGAAGAGGCAATTCATATATCTTTGTCTGTCACATTGGAGTAATAAGAAGTTTTGTGCTAAGGAGGTCCTATGATTCCAGAGACAAAAAAAATCAAAATGTGTTTGAAACAAATACCCTTTTTTCCTCCATGGAGACTATTTTTCTTCATTTGCCTTGCATGTTGTTCAACTTAATCTCCCATATGGGTACCAAAACGCAGCACATAAGAATTTGGCAGTGCTTTCATTGTCTCTTTCAGATATTAAATTCCCACAAGCAAATAAAATAAAATTCTATTGTATGTACATTTTGTGCTGACAATATTCCTAAGTGTGTGATGGATGTTGCATATGTGACAATATTAAAGAAGGCAGGATTCATGTACTGATTAATAAGATGACTCAAAAAATCATCTTTACAGTTGGCCGTGTGTGTGCTCAGGTATGTCTGTATTTATGTTTCAAACAAAAATGACTTTCAATTTTTTGTAGTTTTAATGCCAGGAATGTAAGGGTTTTGGCTCTATTATCATTATTATAAGCATTGAAGGATCTTTCAGTAATCTGTAACACTCAAATTATGAATAAAGAATCCATCTCGACCATATGACAAAGACTAGAAAAAGGCTTAATATGCCTTGTTGTCACTTTTCAAAGTAGTTCTGTTTTCTTTTCTACCATTCCAGAAAGAGAAAATTTCCCTTTTAAGTACAGCAAGATTTAAGGCAACTTCTTCTGCACGGTGTGCACTGCCACACAGGCACACACATGTGAAAATGTCACTTTCTGTATCAATTGCTTGTGTAAGAATCACTGGAGCTTTTTCCTCCTAATAGTGTTTTCCCTTTCTTATTGCACTGCCAGCTATATTTTTAATTCTCTTTAATAATAACCTGAACTTCTTTGTGTCCCAAATCCTTTTAAATATTTTGCTCTTATATCTTCCTTTTTAGCAAGACTAGTAGACCTGTACCTTGTCTCTGACTTTACAGCCTTCTGTGTCTTCAAAATTCAGTAGTGACTTATGGATTTGTTATTGTTCCCTCAGGTTTTGAATTCTAGAGTCTGCTCTCTCCTCTGCCTACTAATGCTTTCTTTCCCCTTTTAGGGTATTTCCTTGAGATTAGTGCTTTGGGTGGGTCATAAGAGCCCTCTCACACATTAGTTCATTTACCATGCATAGAACAAGGAAAATCAATAGATATTTCAGTAACTTCTTTAATGGGACAGGGATATTTGTGGTATTCAGCCGTTCTCTTTTCCCCAAGCCAAAAAGTAGTGAAATATAAAGATTCTTACAAAACCCTGAAAATGCATGACAAAAGTTGAAATTATAAGGGATTAGGAACCAAATGGTGAGGCAAATGTTGCACCTGTGTCCAAAAAAAAGGCCAAAAGGTCAACCTGGAGAATACCGAGAATTCTGGCTGTGGACCAAATGTCAACCTGGAGAACTTCTGGCAGTCTTACTTCAGCCTATAGGAAGAACTGTGGAGTGAATCATATTAAAATGTATTTACAGACACGTGAAGGACAAGACAGTATTTGGGAAAGACAGCATGGATTTGCCAAGGGTAAATCATGCCTGACCAGTATGATTGCCATCTATGATTTGTGATGAGGAGAGCTTTAGCAAGGCTTTCCACATTTTCTCCCATGATAATCTCAAATTGAAGTTGGGACATTATTATTTATGTAGGTGGATGCCTAGATGATGTAAATCTGGTCAGCTAGTCAGACCCAGATCGTTGTGGTTAATGGGTTATTATGCAGTTAATGGGTTATAACCTACTTGGAAGTCTGTAGCAAGTGTGGAACTGCTGCAGTCCATACTGGGACCTCTCCCTGTATTGTTATCAGGGACCTGGAGAAATTAAGGGTGCTGCACCAACTGTGCAGAGAGCAAATTGGGAAGGATCAGTTGATATGCTTTTGGTAGTCAGGCTACCTTGTCAGCAGCCTGAACAGGCTGGATGAATGGGCTGACATGGACTTTGTTAAACTGAATAAGGGCAAAAACCAGGTGCCAGCCTGGGGATAGAAGAGCCCCTGCGATGGCACAGGTTTGGGATTGGCAAGCTGGGAGCAGGCCTGCAGGTAGGGCCCTGGATCTTGGTGCCTCAAAGCTTCATGGGCTGTATGGACAGAACCATGGCCAGTCACTACAGGGAATGATTTTTCTCCTCAGTTTAGCACACGTTAGACCATATTTATAGTGCCACATCCATTTTTGGCCCACCTGTTACAACAAAGCTATTGACAAACTGGAGTGAGTTTTGCTGAAGGCTGTCAAGACAGACTCTAGAGCAGTCTTCATTTCTGGTCTCAAGTTCGTCAGCACATCATACATTCCATTTCATGCTTTGTCTCAGTTTCTTTTGTTGGCTTGATGCCTCTCACTGCTCATCTGCTATCAATATTTTATAGAAATGTCTTTGCCCCAACATGTTCCATTTTTTTACTGCACCATATAAAATCTCTTCTGCTTTAAAAACATTTTCAGCATGTAGAAGGGAATGCTGGAACTGTACACTAGGAGCATAACAATTACAAACTGAAGCAAACAAAAAAAGCCCACCTACATGCAGTCCATTTTTTCTGTAGTCATAGATGTCCAAACTGATATGGATGGCATTTTTCTAGAAATTAATTCTCCCTGAGGCAAATATCCTGCCTGAAAAAAACAAATTCTAAACTGATAAAGTTTGCCCAGAGTTCCAAGAAACTGAGAAAAAGATTTTATAATATGAAGTGTTAATCGTTTAATATAGGGCCACCAGCTCTGGTTGGAATAACGTATTTTTCTTTCATTTTTGTTAATTGTAGTCATATATATGCATCAAAAGAAAACGAAGGTAGATTGAATTTCTTGTGTTGTAAATTTGCTGCAAGAGTATTTTATTGTTGATAAGATTTTCAAATATTTAGAAAATAAAATACAAGTTTGAGTTCTTTTGAAAATGACAGATACATTTTAAAGACACAAGAGAATCTATCCTTACAAATGTAGTGATACTATTTGTCATATTAGTTGAGTTACATCTCTTAACTAATGAAAATCTGTTCTTCCACCATTAGGTTTTATATTTGATGCAGATTCTGAAACTGATCCAAGTTGTATGAGTATAGAAATTGAAAATAGATAATACAAAATCCCAAGGCTTAGTTGGTGTAATTTTAAACTGCATCCACACAGGAGTTTATTAAAGAAACAGAGTTTTGTGGAAATTTATTAAAGAAATATAGTTATTAGAGTTAAGTTTTGCAACTTAAGACTCTACCTATTTATGTGGTTTATTTATCAATTACAAAGCTTATAAATATAAATAACCCTAGGGGTTTAGGAATGGTACTCCTCAGTTTAGTTCTTCCACAGGGACTCAAAACCACACTGCTGCTCACTCGCTCCCCCCTTCCCCCTCTGCTGGGATGGAGTTGAGAACTGGAGGCACAAAATCTGAAAGTCATGGGTTGAGATAAGAATGATTTACTAGAAACAGCAATGAGACAAGAAAACAGTAACAGCAGCAGTATAAACAGTGTAAGGTGTAAGACAAAGAAACAGTTTACATGGGAAAGCCTGCAACAATATCTGGCTCTTCCCACCATGCTTTCTTCCCACTGGAAGAAGAGTTCCTTACTCCTGCCCCTGGCAGTGAGTGAGCTGGAATGGAATAACCTCTGGGCCTTGCCACACACCTGTCCTGCCTACTGTAAAAAATTAACCCTGTCCTGGCTGAAACTAGGGCAGGGGAAAAACAGTTCCTAGTAAAAATTGAGCAGTTAAGGTTAATATTTTTATTTGTACTACTTATACACTGGTCTAAAATACTTTTCTTCATTTTAAGGTAACTGAGCTGCACAATATCAAAAACATAACCAGATTGCCTCGAGAGACAAAGAAGCATGCAGTGGCAATTATCTTTCATGATGAGACATCAAAGACATTTGCGTGTGAGTCAGGTAAGCAATTGGTGCTTCATCTCTAGCTTGGAGAAATCAAGTTACACATCAAAGTCTGGCTCAGATGAATTAACTCACAATGTCAGAAATTCTTAGCTTAAAGAAATGTGTGGTAAACAAAAGACTTTGGAGTTTGGGGTTCAGGTCTTTTGGGGTTTGGTAGGGTTTTTTTTAATACATGGTAGGGTTTTTATTAATATATGAGAGGTGTTAGGGGTGTTACAGAGCTCTTTTTTTCTGTTATTTTTCTTTGCATGCAGATGGTCTAAAGACTGGAGATTTCCAGCAAAACTTGTAAATCCTAGTAAAATTAACCTGTAAGATGTTATTAAGTCAAGATGTGAAACATTCTTTTTTTAACAAGCTTTGCTATAGGCACTTACTAAACTAATAATTATCATGCCATTGCAAATAAGTGGCAAATACCAGCTAAAACCTCAGGGTATTTTAAAGCAGGGTGTCAAGTAGTCTGTGGTTTGAATGACTCCACAGCATAATTACTAGACTAGCATAGAACAAGACTTGGGCATTATGGTACATAATGGCAGGTAGTTACTTGCGAGACACTGAACACTGCACGATTAAAGTGCTCTATTTTCTTGTTGGAAGGTACAATTGTACACATTTGTGTCCTAGGGTACATTTTAACAGGAAAAAGTTTATAAAAATAAGGGGAAATTCTTTAATGATAAAGTTTATGCTTTTTTAGTGACATATTTGAAACTGTGCATTTTGAAAGTTTATATAGATAATATTATATATTTGTTGCTTTGTTTTTTTAAAATATATATGTAACATTATGTACATATGGTGAAGGGCCTAGAGGGGAAGGCATATGAGGAGTGACTGTAGTTACTTGGTCTGGAGGAGACTGAGCGGGGACCTCATTGGAGTCTACAACTTCCTTGTGAGGAGAAGAGGAGGGGCAGGCACTGATCTCTGCTCTGTGGTGACCAGGGACAGGACTCTGCAAATGGCCTGATGTTGTGTCAGGAGTGGTTTTGGTTGGAATTAGGAAAAGGTTCTTCATCCTGAGGATGGTTGAACTCTGGAACAGGCTCCAGGGAAGTGGTCACAGCACCACCCTGACAGAGTTCAAGAAGCGTTTGGAAAATACTCTTGGGCACATGCTGTGACTCTTGGGGAGACCTGCACAGGGCCAGATGTTGGACTCGATGATCCTTGTGGATCCCTTCCAACTCTGGATATTCTGTGATTCTATATCAATATTAACATATAAACGCTGCATCCTGTGCAGTCTAAATAATAAATTAAATACACTGAAACAAAATCTGAGAAATGTGGAGGAAGTTAAAAGTGTGAAAAGTCTTGAATTATGTAGATTTTAGATCAAGTATTGCATCATTGATATGTACATTCCATCATGAAAGATAAATTGGCAATTTTGTTTGTTAATTAATTTAAGTTTAAAGACACACATAGAAAATCTGTGTCTGTCTATAATCGGTTTAAGAGATCATTAGATAAGCAGTCCACATTAAAGATTTTGAATTCTAATGTGTAGCATTAATAGTGGTTCTATATTATGATTAATAATTGAATAAAAACATTTTAATTATATTCCAACAGCACTGAAATCAGGTTTGTGGAAACTTGTTCATTTGCCTACACTTGCATTCCCCTTCTTCCCTAATGAGAAGGTCTTGTTCCTTCCGTAGAATTACTATGGTTCAGGTATATTTGAAAAGATACGGCTAGTCATAACTTCAGAATTCTTTCACCAAAGAAAGGACAAACTTAAGGAAGTTCAGCATGTCTGGCCCACTCATCCCTTTCTTCTTAATATCAAACACAGTTGTAAATACAAGGCAGATGTACCTTAAGGTGCTAACAGGATGTCAGTATGAGATGCTCTCCCTTTAGGCTCTATACAAAGGTGTATTTGAGTGGACAGAACCCTGGGTGAAGTGGCAAACAAGTGGAGAGCTTGTGGACAGAGATCAAAGTTCAGACAAAGACAGATGATGTAGTAGGTGTCTGCTCTAGACCTTCCCACCAACAAGGGAAGGCAGATGAAGCAATCTTAGGGCTGGTGGAGAAAGCCTCATAGTCCCAGGCATTGGTATTCTTGGGTGACTTTAACCTCAGCAGTAACTACAGGAAGGCCAATAAGGCTGAACACAAGCAATCCAGATTTCTGAAACTGATTAAAGACAATTTCTTGATTCAGATGATCAGTAGTGTCCTGAGGGGAGATGTTTGTTTAAGGACGTGCTTGGCAGGATCCTGTGGATCCTTGAAGGGCAAAGGAGCCCAGGAGACCTATCTAATCTGCAAGGACAGCATCCTCTGAGCACAAGAACTGTTCTTCCTATTCTCAGAAGACAAGCTTTACAGAAGATGAGTATGAACTGACATGGAGCTCCTGACTCAGCTCAAATGCAAAAAAAAAGTCTTAAAATGTAGCAGAGACAGACTACTTGGGAGGGATACAGAGGCATTGTCTATTTGAAATTGTCTGTAGGAATGAAGTTGAGCAAGCTCCAGCTCAGGGAAGTGCAGGATAGAAAAGGTTTCTTAAAGTGCATCAGGAGTAAAATAAATGCTAAGTAAGCATGGCCCTACTGTTTGCTGGAACAGTTGACGTAGTGACAAGGGTCATGAGAAAGGCTGACGTACCTTTTATACTGTGGTTTTCACTTTCAAGGCTTGTTCCCAGGCCTCCCAAGTCCCTGAGCATGATGCAGTATCCCCAGCAGAGGAAGGCATAGTCAGGCATCATTTAAATCACTTGGATTTTATACATTAGTGGAACTTGATTGTCAAGAATGACAAGAAGGAGGATCAAGAGGCAGGATAACTGTACTCCAGCCAGCCTCACCTCAGTCCCTGAGAACTCTGTTGGAGCAAATCACATGTAAACACCTGAAGGACAGCAAGGTGAATGGGACTAGAAAAAAACACTTCCCATATGCAAATCATTTTTGCCATGATGAGGTGTCTGGCAAACGAAAGGCAGTAGTTCTTATATACCTTCATTTTAATGGTCTTTGACACCCTTTGTGACTTCATCCATAGCCCCCAAAATTGGTGGGGAATGGGATGGATAAAGACACTAAAAAGTGGACAGAAAATAGGCTGGACTTCAAAAAACAAGGTTGTGAAACCAAGCTTGCAGCCAGGAGGTACTGCAGGAATCAGGAGTCGGTGCTGGGACCAATACCATTCAATGTCTTCACTGACAATCTGCTTGATGAGGTGGAGGGCATGCTCAGCTGTTTTGCAGGCGACACCGGGCAGGAGTGACCTAAACTGGGGAGGCAGGGCTGCTGTCAGAGAGACCTGGACAAGCTGGAGAAATGGGCTCACAAAAACCTAATGAAGTTCAGCAAGAACAAAGGCTCTTTCCCCTGGTTTGTGGTAATCCCAGCCACAAGGCAGGCTTGGTGCCAGCTGTTGGGAAGCAGCTCTGCAGAAAAGGCTCTGGGGTCATGGTGCACAAGATGCCCTTGGACAGCATTAGTGAGGGTTTTCACAGCAGCTACTGGAAAGTGATCCTTCCCTTTTATTCAGCACTTGTAGGACCACATCTGGACTGCTATGCCCAGTTTTGTGCACTCAGCACAATATGGACATTCAGGAGTTAGCCCAGGGGAGGGCACCAAGAGTCAGGAGAACATGACATATAAAGAGAGACTGAGGGCTTGTTCAGTCTGGAGAAAAATAGTTCAGAGAATCTTATTGCTTACGTGATCTGAGAATACAGAGAAGATGGAGCTATAAAAGTGTCAGATACCCTGCTGTTTCTGAAAGACTGTCTTAGCTGTGAGTATAGTGGAGTTTCAATTAGTTTGCCTTTCTCCATGCCTTCATCTTTCTAAGTAGTATAGACTGCATCACATCTATCAGATGAGAAAGATACATAGTTTTGTTTCACTAAAATCTATCTCTTTTGATGCATAATCTTTTGTATTTTCTGAACTAGGAAGATACAGTCAAAAAAAAAAAAAAAAAGAAAAATTATTTCCCAAGTCATTTGCACAGTGAATTCTGTCTTCTCACAAGGAACTGTTACCATTTTTGCTGCTGTTGAAATGTGCCAAGTACTTGGTTTTCCTGTATGAAACTTAACAAAATTTAAAGAATAGTTGGAGAACTTACTTCTTATTTAAGATGGGTTCTTTTTCTTCTCTTGTTTAGTGGCACTTGTTTATATGGGAAAATGCATAGACTTTTAACAGCCTCACTGTGTAGAGTGATGTACACACAATGGTGTTTATTTTGGCAAAGCTTGCTACTTCTTTGGTTAACACAATAACTTTACTAATCCTTCTTATTTCCCTTGGCTTCAGTGTCAAAAAAACATTCAAGTGGTTTTGACTCAAGGCAAAAATCTTCTAGAATCATAACTGCTTGACCTTGAATTTTTTAGGACCCCAGAGTTTCATAATGTGGACATTTTTCTACTATGTATCCTCTAAATATACAGAAACAGATACCTTGTTTCTTACCAACTTGACTTCCAGAGACAGATGGAAGGACAGTAACATTAAACCCATTGCAAAAGGTCTGCTGAGCACAGAGTCAACAATTTTTTGGAGACAAGAAGAAAGAAATACTCAAAACTGGGTTGATTTTAGGGACTGAACAATGTGAGGTAGGGGTTTTTGTCAGTGTTGTACCAGAAAATGATTTTAAATAATGGTATCATTTTGGTTTTGACAGTATGAGCTGATACCTTCTCCCCTGTGTCATCTTAAAGTGCCAAAAAGCAGTCCATTTTTCTGGCACATAGCTTTCTTAATTGTGAAATTAAGCACAATAAAACACTATTCTGTTTTAAAATAGGTCCCTAAAGATGCTGAATACTTTGGTTCTCCCTGGAAAGCCTGAGAGCTGTGATAGCAGCCCACTGGGTGTGCTGGCTCAGAGCCTGTGTTTTTTTCCTAAGCTTCTGCAGCTTCTAGTCCCTCATCTTGCTTATTGTCTTCAAGGCAGCTACTGGCAAGTCTGAGCTCTGGGTGGGCTGTAACCCCTATATTTTCATTAGAACTTCAGCAAATTAGTAATCTGAGATGCATCTAATTGTTGGTAATCTTCATTTGCTAATGAAAACATTCTACAGAAAACCAAATCAGAATCCTACATATGCTTTTGTTATCACCTACCCATCACTACTACCAGTGCTCCCAACATCTACAACAGCTGTAGAAATATGCTCCATTCTGAAGCCCTATTGAAATATTTTGAAGAGCAAATCAATCTCATATATTACAGTTCCCTGAATAAAAGCATGGAATAACAAGTCTTTAAAGAAGAATTTATCCCTCTTCAGGAAGAAAGGGAAGCTTCTTGCTGTCACTATGTCTGTTTCTGACATCTGCTCTAGTGGGCAGAAACTTGTGTCTTTGGTGATTAGAAAACAACATTTTAAAACTCTGCCACCACAAGAATTGTTTCAGTGGAAGTAAACTAATGAGAAGTTAGGACTGATTAGCTAACCTGAAAAGTAGTCTATAACTCAGTGAACCTACAACAGACTTTAAAGCATGGGAATTTCTCTTCAAACCATGGGAAATTGCTGCTGCCCTAACAAGGAACATGCTATGATCTCAATTTGAGCCTTTCTGAAAATGGTGTGAAAGTTACTGCCATTAAGGGAATTTTTTGTGATTTTTTTTTTTTTTTTTTTTTTTTTTAATTAAGAATTATGAAATTCTGGGCATTTTTTTTCTTCATTCTCAAGTGTATAATCAAGCAAGTGGAGAAGGCCATTTAGCTCAGGATTCCAGCTGCTTGGTTTGATGTGCTGACGTTCCCTGATACCTTTGCTGAAAAAGGTTTTAGTGTGGGTCTTGTTTGGTTGGGGACTTTTTTGTTATTGTTGTTGAGTTTTTTTCTTCAGGTAGGTGTGTTGTCACTTTTTGTGTCATTACAGCCATGAATGGATGCATGTATCTGTTAAGATGCTCTTCTTCCTGCAAGCCTGGTGTCTGTAATATGACTGCAAGACAAGTGTCTGAGCTGAGACAAGTGTTCTGAAATGCCCTTAAAACTCTCACAAAACCTGCAGACATGATGCAGTGAGCAATGGTGGCTGTGCAGGACCAGCAATAAAACAAAATTGGAGGGCATGAGTACTGTTTTAATCTACAATTTTATGGTGCTGTTTTGGAAGTTGCTAGCATGACGAGGATTGTGCCTGAATAATAGCTGGCTTTCAAGGAATGCTGTTTCTGATTTGCACAGACCATATGGGGGCTTGATTTTTACTTTAGTGATGACAGCAAAATAGTAAGTGATACCAATCCCTGGATATTTTATGCTTAGTGGCCCCTCAAGAGCAGATTTGTGTAAAATCTATTTTGATTTCTAAATGACAGAATATGATGAAAACTGATGAACTTTTAAACCTAGTGCTAAAAAGAAACCAAACATAAATTAAATGAGGGGAGTTGAAAATATTATGAGACAGAGAGAGAAGAGACAAATTAGGGCTGAGAGGTGATTTTTGTGATTTTAGAATAGAGTGAGTTGCAATGTATGGGGAAAAATCACAGAGAAATCTTAAAACTGCCACTGTTAAACAAATGCAGGTATCCCCTAGGATACTGATATTTTTCTGTGTTCTCTTCAGTACAATGCCCCACTCTATATAGAAGCAGATGAATTGAAGGGTTTCTTCTTTCCAGGCATGCATCAACTGCAGCTCTGAAGTCATTACAACCAAGAAACATCTTCATTATTTTTAAAAGGTTATACTTTGGCTTTTCCTTAAAATTTTCACTATTCAAGTCCTGGGGAAAATAGAATTGGGTAATTGCAACGTGTCTATCAGTTACTCTATTTGAAACTTCTGATTTAGGGGTTTATCCATTCTTGTGGTTGTTTTGGCTCAATTAACCAGTTTTATTTCTTGAATGTTTTGCTTCTTTGATGGTTACCTTGATAAAACTCTTTTATACGTCTGCAGCATAAACAGGCTTTTTCTTCTGTATTCTTCTGTTTCAGCTTCTTTTGAGTGCAGTCAAACTGTGATAATCAAGTTTTGTCATAACTCTCCAAAAAAAGTTTTACTTTGTTGAAATTGGAAGTCTGTTGGTGTCAAGTGGCATTGTGGGTTTCTTCTAGGTTCATATTTTGATTTTTAAATCTTTTTCATCACTTGTTGGTGTTGCTTTCTTTTCTTAAAAAAAAACAAAAAAAAAACAAAAAAAAAAAACAAATACATTTGTGGTATAATTTGAAAAGGCACAAATTCATTTCATGTTTGTACTGAAAAATCTTTTGGGGTATTGGAAAATTACTACTGATCCTGAGTTGGGCTTTTTGTCCTTGATAGTTTACACAAGCAAAAGTACTATGTGCTGAAAGAGTGTGACACATATCAGTGGAGTATTAGATGCAGCTCATATTACTGTATCCTTTGACAGTTAAGAAGCCTGGAGGTTTTGCATTAAAATTACTGTGAGACTTTGAGATGAAGCATCAGTGCTCATACTTGCTGTTATGACTGACAATAAAGATGTCTATATAAGCTTTAAAAAGAAAGCTTAAAAATATTAGTATTGATATTTTAAAATAACAAGATTGAAGTTCAAGTTTTTGCTTTTATTTTTGTGACTTGGAACCTCCAGGATCATGGAGGTGGTGAAAGTGAAGAACAGCTTCCTAAATACTGTTTGGGCACTGGAAAGAAGAACACAAAGTTCACATTTTGGATGCAGGAAAATAAACCTCAGTAGTTGAAACTATTCTGAAACATGTTATGTTTCACTGTTAAGGTGTCAGAGATTGTTATATGAAAATTTATGACTGTGGCTTTTCTATTTTCTGGTTTTGGTTGTTTATATACAGAGAGAAAGGAACCTGCACTCTCCGTAAAGCATATGGTTCATTGGAGATCAGATGCATGCTCTCACTTCCATATGTAATACAATGTGTGAGATCTAAAGAGTGAAAAGACAGGCATTACATGAAATTAAATATGTTGCTCTTCTTTCATACATTCTCCCTTTTTAATCACAATTTTTGAAACACTGTCCACTTTCAGGGCGAAGTTCAGTCTGATTCATGGTAATGTTCAAATTTACTTAGAATGCATATTCTTTTATTCTAGACAAGTAGTTTCTTTTTTATTAATAATGACTTTTAGATTTTTTTCTTTTTTTTTTTATAAATAGGCATCTCTGTTCTGACTTTAAAATATATAAAGTAGAAATATTTGAATTCTGCCTCTCATTGCTCTTGGTTGCCAGTTGATCCTCGTTTTTCTTGGTTATCTGTCTGAATTACAGTGTTACAATTTTCTGACACATACTGGTAATATGTATTCCTGGCAAATGGAATGAATGCACAAAATTATACTCCATCCTCAGGACATAGCTGTTGATGGAACAGGTTCTACACTGTTGCTTTCCATCCTTTTCAGTCACTTCGAGGTTATTAATTGTCTTAGTTCTAAAATTGTTTAGCATTTAAAGGATATTTTGCATAGACAAAGTCATATTTTTAGTTTTTTTAGTAGAATGCTAAATTTGAAAACAGTAGACACAAAAGATGGTCACTATCTTTTCAGCACTTCTTCCAGGCTGCTGCATTCTCAGTTTATAGAGCAAATGTGGGACAGGAAGGAAGTAAGGTTGACTTCCAGCAGGAGCATTCACAGGTGCTGTGACAAAATAAGTGGGAAAGCTGTAACATTTCTAAATGCAGGAAAGGTAAAGCTGCTCTAAGACTGCAATATGGGAAACCCTAAAGTTCAGACTTCAAAAGTAAAAATCTTTGGAGGCTGAAATTTGTTTTTGTTCCCTAAGTTTTGATTATGTATTTGTGTAAATTGCAGAGGTGATAAGGATTCAGTTTCCCTTGCTGTTCACATACTGTAAACTTGTCTGGAGACTCTTCAATAATGTCTAACATAGTGGATATAGATAGGTGCTCTCCGTGATATTTGGAAAGTCATGGCAGTCGAGTCAAGTCCCAGGTGACTGGGGGAGAAAAGAAACATTGTATCCATCTTTTTAAAAGGTAGAAATTAGGACCTTGAGCAGTACTGAGCACCCAAGACATTTTATGATCCTAAGTAGAGAAGTTCTTTTGTCCTGGACAAATATATTGAAATGCATACACTATAAGTGCCTTCCTTATCACAGTTTTACTCAAAGATATTGAAATTTATGTGAAATATAAACTGTTCCCATAGGAACAAAAGCCAAAGAGGATAGCTAAGATAATGATGAATTTTAGAGTACATGTAGAACTTCTTGAAAGTAAAAGACTAGGAAAAAGTTTTCCTGCCTGCAGAAACTGAGCAAGTTCAGAAGACAAAGAGAAGAGATCAAGAAGATTTCAGCTTCATCTGGTAGATGGTGCAAGGTCAGCAACATCTTGAATAGTGAATTTAGAGTGACTAGGAGAAATGCCTGAATCTCAAAGCCTCTGCCCTAGAAGTTCAACATAGTTGCCTTTCCAAGCAAGCATGGAGTGGAGGTGGGTTAGTAATGCTGAAGTCCAGGATTTCAGGCATGGGAAGTTATGGAATTGTTTATTGGACTTTAATAGAAAGTGTCTTAGTTGCTCAGTTGTTGGTTTGGATTTTGGGGTGGGGGGAAGGGGGGTGTAAGCTGTTAAAAATCAGTTAACATTTTACTATCTGCAAGCTCTATGTTTTTATACTAGGACAAAGTAAATGTTAGTGAGATGATAGAAGCCCATAAAAATGCAGAACTAACAACATGGTCTAATGTAAAGATATGGAGATCCTTTTGTATAATCCATGCCATAAATTAAGTTAGAATAATTTTTAATCGTACTGTAAGTGTGAAAGTCCAAATTTACTTCCTCTCTTGTGAACACATTTTATTAGAAGGTAAAGCAGTAAGACACACCGTATTTTAACATGCCTTCATGCTATCTACACCTGGTTTTTAAAATATTTGCCTCCTTTATACAGGTAAAAAGCATTCACATACAATAAATAAAGGATTATAGAAAACAGTCAGAGAATCTTGATGAGTTTTGTGCATAAAATTTCCTCATATTCTGCCTCTCATTTTCTCATATTCTGAGTTGTAATTGGTAGTTTGCAGATGAAGGACTGGGATAACCTCATTAAGTGGATGACAACTAAATGTGTCAAAGTCTAGAAAAAAATCTCAGGCAGAGGACTTTCCTTTATATTAAACATTGGCTATAGATATATATGTGGTTATAGAATCCAATTTTGCTGAAATATCCATGTATGGTGTTGTAAAATGGAGTCATGACATGAAACAATACATTGTGCTTGAAAAGGATGAAGTTTACATGCAAACTTTATGTCTTCATTTTAAAATTACTTTTTAAACATCCATGTACTAAACACTCTGATGTTTGTAGAGAAGACCACAATTAAGTATTTGTTTCTGTACACTAAGCAAGGTAATTTCTTACTTTAATTTCTTTCCACAACATAAAAGGCTGTGGGATTTTCTAAAAGACTTTTTGCCATCATCATTGTACTTAAGGCTGGTATTTCCACATGGTGTTCAGGTTTTTAGGTATCTTGTCCTTGTTTTATTAGTCTGATCATAGAAATGAATTTGTAACAAACCGTCTGAGCCTCCAGGGATGGTGATTCCACCATTTCCCTGGTCAGCCTATTCCACTGCCTCACCACCATTTCAGTGAGGAAATTTTTCCTAATATCTAATCTAAACCCCCCTGGTACAACTTGAGGCCATTTCCTAGTGGATTGTGTCTTGCCTCTTTAGGTTTTTTTTAACAAAATTAAAAGAAACGAAAGTATATCAGGAGTTCTATATCAGGTTGAAAAGAGAATGGCATAGTATATATAGTTGAAGCTAGATCAAAAGCCTGTCTACTCCATCTTGGTTAGTCCCATGCATTATGCATGTGATGTTCTTTAATTGAGTAATTTGTTATAAGGGCCTCTGATGTGGTAGGTACTTGGGAAAAAAAGTAAATGAGACTTAGTATTTTAAGTAGTTGGGTTTTTTTGGAAAGCCAGGAGAAGTGGATTCAGTTTCTTTCCTAGACAAATACTTTCTAGCATACAGCACAACAAAATGTAATAGTGTATATTTGTGTGCTTTCAAATCTATAACTTCCTGTGTTCTAAAGACTGCAATTTAAAAATAGATTTTTAAAATGTTCTTGTAGAAGGGAAATTCAAACAAGATGTTTTCCTTCAAAATTCAGGCAAGACTACAAAGCTTGATCATCAGAGTTATTCTTCCCCAGTCTTTAGGCTTTTGATCCCCATCAACATGATACAACTGCACCTGATGCTGAAGTTGTGGATTCTTCAGCAGCCTGCCAGGCAGAGAGGCAGCGAGATGGGTCATTGTCTGACTGTGCGTTTAGGTCTTGATGCATCTGGATTTACTCAGAAAAGTCTCAACCAGGTCTAAGAATAGCCCACTTTAGAGAAAATCATCACTTGTCTTGAGATTTATACCTTAAAACGGCAGAAATGTTAGCACCTTGTTAAGGTGTGTCATCTGCAAAGGGCTGTAGTTTCCATTGTCTGATGATGAAGAGTCAATAAAGAATTATATTTTTGGTTATGTCTTCATGTCTAGATATAACCAGTCTTGGCTGCAAGCCAGATCTAGTCTGCAAATAGTGCAGCTTGATGTTAGGAAAGCATCATGTCTTTGCAAATTCCCCATGTTTCTCATCTGGTTTGCAGTAGAGTCAATATGAAAACATGATCGCCTGCTCTTACTGGGAAACACGATGACAGATCTGCAAGGAGGCAGGGCATGTTCAGTGGCAGTATCCAGGCTGTATTGTTGGGTAAGAGAAATCTGCACTGTCTCTGTTTCCAATATTCATATCTAAAACACAGAGAATATGTGGTTATGTTGTAGTGATTTGACCTTGGCTGGATGAGAGATGCCCACTAAGCTGCTGTCTCACTTCCACTACTCAGCAGGACAGGAGGAGAAGACACAATAAAAGTTAATGTGTCAAGGTAAGTACAGGGAGTTGTTTGTGAAGTACCAAAACAGGCAAAACAGACTTGGGCTAGCAAGCAACTGGGAGTAGGAGTAGGATAGTGAGAAGAAAATAAAAGATCTGAAAACACCTTTTGTGCAGGCTAGCTTTGGAGCAAGCTGCAGGCCCCATGGCCTGCCAGCCCTGCCTGAGAAGCTAGCCTGGGAAATTCATGGGAGGAATCCAAACAATCCTCAAAGACACAAAACAGCCTGCAGGTACTGTTTGTCTGTTCCCGTGTTTTCCTTGCAGGAGAAGGTCAGGGGGTGGTGAACCCCACTGACCAATGATGGTAATGTAGCACTTTACTGACCAATAAGAGTTTCCTTTCTGTACTTTCGACGAAGTAGTCTATATAACATGACTGTAACAATAAACTAGAGATTCTCTCCTGTTCTGACTCCCTTGAGAGTCCATGTCGTTCTTCCTGCCGTTCCCAACTAGAATGACAACCTTTCCCCCACCTCTTCCTTCACAGGCTAAACTTCAGTTCCAGCTCTTCTCCTGAGCAGCACAAGGGGATGGGAAATGAAGGTTGCAACCAATTCATAATATTTTGTCTCTGTTGCTCCTGCCTCATTTTTTTATCCCTGTTCCAGCATGGGATCTTTCCCATTGTATACAGTCCTTTGCAAACCTGCTCCTGCATGCACTCCTCTCCATGGGCTGCAGCTGCTGCCAGGAGCCTGCTCCTACACAGGCTCTACATAGGTTCTCCACAGGCTGCAGCTTCCTTAGTGCATGTGCCCCTCCTCTAGCATGTCTACGGGCTGCAGGTGGATTTCCGCTCCATGGTGGTTCTCCATGGGCTGCAGGGGCACAAGCTGCATCACCATGGTCTTCACCCCACACTGCAGGGGTCTGCTCTGGCACCTGGAGCATATCCTCACACTCCTTCTTTCACACTGGTGTCTGCAGGGCTCTTTCTCTCATGTTTTCCTTCCTATCATACATTACCATACCTTAAATGTCTTTTCACAGAGGCACTATGAACATTGCTGATGGGCTCAGCTTTGGCTGGAAGCAAGTCTTCCTTGGAGCTGGCTGGAATTGTCTCTATTCAACATTAGGGCAGCTTCTGCTGTTTTCTTAAAGAAACCACTTCTCCAACACACCTCGATACCAAAACCTTGCCATGTAAACCCATTACATAAATGAAAAAATATTAGTGTATCAAGGAATTTTTAGCAAGTTTGAGACCCTTCCTTCCTTCCTTCCTTCCTTCCTTCCTTCCTTCCTTCCTTCCTTCCTTCCTTCCTGCCTTCCTGCCTTCCTGCCTTCCTGCCTTCCTGCCTTCCTGCCTTCCTTCCTTCCTTCCTTCCTTCCTTCCTTCCTTCCTTCCTGCCTGCCTGCCTGCCTGCCTGCCTGCCTGCCTGCCTGCCTGCCTGCCTTCATGCCTTCCTGCATGCCTTCCTGCATTCCTTCTTGTTTCTTTTTTTATTGTTGGGACTAGCAGTACTAAGGCTCTCAGGTTTTTAGCTTATCTGTTTCCTTTGGTTATCACTCGCTCCAGCTCCTAATCCTTTCCCAGCTCTTCTGGAAATTACTGGTATGGGACATTACTGACTTGGTACTAATATGCCAGTGGAGATGTACATAGGTGATGAAATTTTAGACTGTTTCCTTTTTTCCACTTTTTTTTTCCCACTTTAAAAATTTCTCCAATGGTAGTAGAAGATACAATTACATAACTCATAGCTATTGTGTTTGGGCATATTTCTACTTTCCCTTCGGGATTAGTGTAAAATCCCATTTGATATCCACAAGTTTGCTAACACTGGAGTGGAAACCAGGTATCAGCTGAGATAAAAACGCTTCTGATCATGTACATGGAATATAGGTCAGATCTCCTGGGATTTGTGAATATGTATCACCTCATAAAATTAGATGATTTCTGCAGTTCCTGACCTCTCCTGAGAACAGCATACATTTAGTGACAGCACAAAAATCATGGCATTAATTTATAGATTGAATTTGGCATATTGACAAGTGATGTATGGTTGGCTGAGCCTGGGGAGAGTTCAATGAAGAACATGATAATTTACTGCTGCAAACCTAAAACACACAATCTATTTTTCATTCTCTGTCACTATTCAGCTTGCATTACATTTGGCTACTTATGGTATGTAAGGTATACAGGACTGTTGGCAGCTTAACTGTTTCAAGGCTTTTGAAACACTTTTGTCACTGAATGAAAGCAGCCTGAAAAGAGTAGCGTGTGTAAAAGAGCACAGAAATCTTTCTGCGCTTCTCATGTGCACTTGACCATGTATTCAGCATTGGATATTCTACTTCATGTACAGTCTAGGCGTGGAAACCTTGGGCAAATTTGTGCACGTTCAAAAAAAAAATCAAACCAGACCATAACAAAACAAATTAAAGGTAAGCATTTGGTGTTCACTGTCCATCCGTCTTCATAACATTTCGAGAGGTTGCCACAACCTCTAGTGGTATCAGCATTAGCACAGCCATGGGCTGTAGAGCAATCAGATGGCCACTGCAGCCAGGGTGATCCATAAAGCTTCTACATTGGCATTTCGCTGCTGTCTGGTGTTGAGAACTAAAGCAATTTTAAGACTGAACCATATGTTGGACTGCTACAGCTGTGTAGTGATAGGCAAAGACAAGGGTTTATGTGACTCTTGTAAGATTTTTCTAGAGCTGTCCCAGTTCTTATACCTGCAGAGAAAAGCTGCTTAATGCATTGTCACAGCCCATTTAGTTTTTTAATCTTTCTGCCAATATTTAAGGGGAAAACATATTAAACTATGACTTACCTTTAAGAACATAAGGAAATAAATTTTAGGCAGAAATAACTCTGAATTTCAATAATTCAAGTTGTTCTCTTTTCCTGTGTATTTTAAAAGACTGCCACGGATATGGTAGATATGCAAATGAATCACCAGTACACCAATTGCAGATATTCCAGTAACTAACTAGTGTATTCCCAGGCGGCTGAATTCCTCAGTTTACTGTCACTGAAGATCCTGAGTGTAAGTTCCAAGCAATTTCTCAGAGAGGAGTTGTCCTTTTCCCTGGTAAATAAATAAAAATTATTTCCCGAATTAATTTTACTCTATGAGTCAATTTGGGATGTTCAGCCTTAAATTCTTGGAGTTCTTATTTTAAATAAGGAAATTCAGTCTAAGGCCGAGAAGCAAATTGTGCTTCAGATGTCCAAAGAAGCTTAATTTAAAAAATCCCAATTTATCAGTCATAATCATTGCTTAATGTGATTTTAAAGTAGTGTGGTTCTAAAAAGTGCCCCCAAATATGTTGCTTTTCTTCAAATCAGTATGGCATTTAATGCAATTCAGTCTTCTCTACGTGATGATTGCAATGAAGAAAAATATGAATGTATTTTCTGTGATTGCAGTTCAAGTACATTCATACAACATTTTCACAAAAACATACAGATAAATTATCCTGTTTGCAGTAAAAAATGCTTTTTTTCCCCCAATACCTTTCCTAAAGCATGTCTACTTTTAAAGTTTTGTTTTAAACAATTTCAACTGCTTCAAACTACTTCTAAATCCTCCTTGGAAAATCTGAGGTTAAAACTGAAGTTATTCAATGGGAAACAACCATGGAGAAGCTGTTGTTGCCTTTTAGCTTTTTGTCATTTAGTTAGCTCTGTTTCTCTCTTTTTTTTTCAAACATATAAAATAGCCTATTAATGTGAAAATGAGGCAAGGTGTTAATGATGACAAATACATTGATTTTTCCCATCCTGCTGAAACAGCTACAATTGGTACAAAAAATTATATAAAAATAGAGAAAATGTACGTTCTGATTTGAGATTTTTTTTTTCATTTTGCTATGGATTCAGTTTTTATCAACTTATAAATGTTGAAGAAGACAGAATAAACATCATATTGGGTTTGAGTTTTGCAGGTGTTTGGTGGATCAAACTTGCAGTGCTGTTTGATGGGTTTTGATGACCACCTATTGTGACAGTTTCTACTACAAATCAAATAGGTTTAGGGTTGCTTCATAATAGATGGAGTTCTTTTTTTCTTAATTTAAATTAACCAATCACTCATTTCATGCCATAGTGAAGTTAGAATCAACGATTCTCTTCACAAAAGTAATGCAAATACTTCCAAATATGTCCAAGTATATTAATAACACATTCATATATTGTTCTGACATATGTTATGAGTTTATGATTGATATTAAATAAAATTTATATGACATGTACTAGACTTCTGATGTCTTATGAAGATTAGAGACTTACTTTAAAGTGAAATCTCCATATTAACTGGCATTATGAAGAATCTTGCTCTGCTTCTAAAGGATAGAACATTAGATCCATTAACTTTCAGGAATGCTGTACTTTTGAAAATGTGAGAGATTTCTTATTTTTTCAAGAAAAAAGGGATCTGTATGTGGACTTAATTTTGCAATTTTTTTTTTTTTAAATGCAGCAACATAAAATTACTAGTAACTCTTGTGAGACTATCATTTTATTGGGTAGAATTAAGGAGTATTTAGCCTGCATTTTCATGGTCATGTAAGACAAAGTTGAAAAACTAATCTAAAGGTCCTTGTTTGTTTTTTAACCCAAGCCTTTCCTTAAAAATGAGCATAGTATTAAAGTTAAGATACATACATTTTATTGTTATTTTCCTAATAATTAAATAATATTAACTGGTCTATTATAAAGAATCATTTGTTTGTAAACTAGATATATTTTAAAATATTCCTGTATTTGGGATAAAATCATAACCCTATTGGCTAGCAGAAAAATTAAGCAAGCTTGGACTTAGTGAAGTGTAAAAGGGAGCTAAGACCATTTAATCACCTTCCAAATAAGAACAATTGTTCACTAAAATAAATTATCTCTGTTTCATAAATGGGAAGTACTTTTTAAAGTGTCCCCCAAAGGCAGCCCTTTGGAGTGCTGTAGGAAAATGGTCAACTCCATTTCATAACACAGTGTGAATTTGCCGGTTTATGAAGTTCTTCACTGGCCAAACCTCTCAGTAGTTTAGCATTTGGTTTCAGTTTCAAGGGAAAAAAAAAAAAAAGAATCCCGTATCTGAAGTTTATATTCTATAACTAAAACATGAAGTCAATATTACATCTGTTACTGATAATTTTGACTGGACCTAGAAGTGGAAATCATCAAATCAGAGAATGTGCTGTGGACATTTAAAATAAATATGTCTAATAAATGTAAAATTAAAGATAATTTGAATGTGCTAATATACAAACCTCTAGATAATTAAGTTAACCTGTCTAGGAAAGACATGTGTTAAGTATGTTCCTATAAAAAAGAATCCAGTAAGAATGGCAAATTGTCTAACTGTGTAGCTTCTGCTTTATATTTTAAACATCAACAATATTACCATGGTAAGTTTGTTTAAACGCTTAAGGAGGTTAGCCTAAACCTTGCTATAGCTTGCAATCACCTTGTTGAAAAAATAAGAACCCTTCTTATTAAACAGACAGTCTGACATTTATCTGCGCTTTCCTCTCTAGTGAAGGAAATGAATTAATGCAGGAAACTCAAAAAACCAATGCAATTCTAAAATGTTTCTGCTCAGTGACAGTGTGAATCTTTTCCAAGTTTAGTTCAATGTCCATGGCATCTATGGGATGCAAGAAGCAGTGCTCCCAGCATATGTCACTGGATATAGCATCACTCTCCTGCTAATAAATGCTGTCCTTGCTGCTGGTACTCATCAGCAATAAAGTAGAAATCAGCAATATTCAGATATGTATGTAACCTCTACCTTACGTTTGTCTTACAATACTTCCAGCTTGTGCTGGGTATAAATAGTTTTCTTCTCATATGGCATTTCATATTGACATCACACATTTTTTTCTGGAAAGAGATTATTATCTCTGGGAAGCATTTATTATTTGTCTATACAAATATGATTGAGATGAAGATATAGTTTACTACGGTTAAGAACCAGCTGAAAAGAAACTCTAAAAATCCTATGTGTCATTAGCTAGTCCTTCAAAGGCAATGCCATGCTATACATTTCTTGATGTCTGGTTATATCCTTGGGTTCATATCCTATCAATATTTGTAATTTTAATTAAAATGTAGACATGATTATAATAATTAATATAGTAAGACAACAATCAAAGTGAAAAGGCTTAATATCTTAATATCTAAAGGCTTATAAAATCTATGATCATATTAGGAGAAATGTGAGGAGGAAGAAGTTGGAAGGAGAGCTGTGTGTTTCTGCATGTGATTATGTTGATCTGCTTTATAGGCAGTTGGTAACTGCATGTCTGCTAAATTAAGAAAATAGCAGTAGCCCATGAATTATGAGATTTTAAGTAATTTTATTTTTTAATGTTGTCACAGCTATAATTTTAATCTCCTTTGTGAATCAAATAGCTGACAGCATGTGAAAAATTGTATGTATGCTGATGAAGGCTATTATGAATTCTAATGTATATTATGAATGCTTTCTTTTATGGAGGTCATGATGAAAAACTACAGATTTATAACTCTAAGTAACACATTTGTAAAAATCTTCATTCAGATTTGGGAGTTTGTACTTAGAAGCATTATACATGTATTTGTTCATAAAAACTTTGAGCCCAAAGGGAGGGATCAAATCCCTCATGAGGGATCAAATCAAGGGAGTAAATGAAATTGTAATTTTTTTTCTGATATAAAAAGAAAAGGTTTCTGTCTTTCTAGCTCAGTAAAGCATTACTTTTGTAAAATGTCACTGTCATTTGTATAACATGTTTTTTTTCATCATGCTTCAATCTATTATATCTCAATGCTAGTTTTGGGCACAGAAACTGATTCCTTAATTTTATATGCTATTGTGATTCTATGTAAAGGCATATGTTATGGTTTATTGTGAAAATGTAAAGAATAATAATTGTCTGCCTACCCTTATCCAATTCCAGAAAAAAAAAAGACAGAATTATGTGTATAGTTGCTCTTGCTTGTTATTATGATCTCATTGTAGCACTGTGATCCAGGGGAAAAAAAAAAAAATCTAATGTCATACTTATTTGTTTATGACTAAATTAATGAGTGCCTGCTTACCCTCACATACCAAAAAATCAAGAGGGGCTTTTTTTTTGTTTTTTTAATGCAGTGGTACTTAGGAGGAGGCCGCTCCAAGCAGAAGAAAGAACAACATTTAAGTCAAGCATTTGCTTGTTTAAAATCATTAATGCAGAAAGTAGGAAATGCATATAGCAGCATAAGAATTGTACTTTTACCCATTAGTTGAGCGTGCTGATGGTGCTGAATAATTCCTTTTTAAATGACAGTGATCAATTTTCTCATCCCTACTGTTAAAACTCATTTCTCTGGAGAGTTTGTTTCCTGGGTGGCTTTCTCCACTAAAAGATATCAGCCATGTATTTGAAGTTTAAGTCATGAGAAACTGGGAACTTTTGCCTAGAGTCTCAGTAAGGAACACAGAAGACCAGTCTTTGCCAGCGTATGACTTCAACTCCTCCATAAAGGCAAGGATATCCTTCCCCTCCCCTCTAGTTCTGTGTGTACCTACAATTCACCAGTAACCTGTTAATGGGCAATTGATCACCAGTGTGCATTAACTGCAGCTACATCTTCTGTAGATACTGTTTCTCACAGTATTTTTCTACTGTATTCAGCCCCTCTGATTTACAGACCTAAATCCTAATCTTTTGCTGCAGTTCCTGCTTTATATGGTTCAAAAGATTAAACATTCTTTATACATTCATGGTAAGTTGTTTATCCTTAAATAAAGATTAAAGATTTGAAATAAAACAATCTTTCATCAATGAATCTTCAGTTAACATGCCTTAAACCATTTCAGCAGAGCTCTTGAAGTTTACAATGATTTCATCTTGGTATGTTCTGTAAAATTGCATTCATCATGACTTATTTTCTTGGAGGAAAATGACACATAATTGAAGATGGATCTATTTACTGTTTGCCTGGTTCAGCAAAGGACATAGTTTTACTGTTCTGAATGTTAGAAGTCTACTGAATTAAAAAAGAATGTCCTATTAACTTAATGAAAATCTGGGTTATGAGTTTCGGCTTCAAGCAACTGTATCTTCTCGGGTAGTCATATGTGTCTCTTAGTAATTGATCATGATGTAGAGATCTCACTGGTTTGTAGTAAAAACAAAGGAATCTAAAATTTCCTAATATTTTAGGTGCAATTTTTTTTAGAAGATTGTTATTTACAGGAGGTTTTTTTCTGATTGGAAAGCATCTATTTTCATAGACATTCAAAGAATGTCTTTTCATAAAATATTTTCTAATTTAAATAATGTTTATGTGTATCAATTGTAAGAATCCACTTTATACTGGGAATAAAAGATACAAGTTTAAAATGAGAGTAAGAAATTGATAATGAAAAAGTAATCCCCTTTGGGTTTAAATTCTGTATATGTGAAATTTGAGAAAGACTTCTCTAATTATATTTCCTTTGATAATAACTCTAGACTATGAACTTTTAAGATTTCTTTCTTTGCAGTAGCACCACATTAAAAAACCCCAAGAATAAAGTGGAAGACACAGAGTCATTTCGAGCTAATACTTTGTTCTGCCTCAGAGTAGAGTTTTATGCAACTGAGAATCAAGTAGAACACATACTGCATTATGATCTTACAGATGATTTCAGTCAGAAGTTCTCTGTAATTGCTTTGAATGAGTTTCTTTACACTTCCAATGCCATAAAAACCTTCTTAACTCTCATAGTAGCAAGGACTCACATCTTCGAAACAATAGTTTTACAGATTTGGAGGATAAATTTTGCATTTATCGAACAATGGAAATGCAGAAAGAAAAAAATGTATTCTTTCAGAAGTTTGTTATTATGAAAGTCACGTATAGTACCATGCAGGAAAAATTTCCTAGCCTCCTTACATCAGAAGAGGGCAACAATAACACTGGCCTCTGTGCTCAGCCAAAATTGCACAACTTTTAATAAATCTTAAGTATTCATAGCTTGAAGTCTTGCTTTAATTGGGCATGTTTAGCCAAAGAAAAGAAAGGAGATTTCAAAAACATCTGCGTGTTAGTTACTGTGTGCTCCTATTGATTTAATGCAAAAGATATTCAGATGGCTCAAGTGAGTCATGTTCAAAGGCATAAGGGCAATGAAGCATGTAGTGTCAATAGTATGCAGTTTTTCTTCTTGAAAACAGTCATTTTCACCCTGATTTTGTAAAGGAAACTAATACTTTTAAAATTATTTATCTTATCTAACAATATTTCTGATCTTCAAATGACAAGAGTTGTCAATACTTTAAAGATAAAATTGAATATTTAACATATTGAAAAAAGAAAATAAATGAACCCTAGGATTTGTACCAGTTTCTTTGGGTATTGGATTCTCTTTCTAGACCATAACTTAAACACTTGAAAAGGGAAAGGGGACATACTTTTCATATGAACAGAAGGTATTAAATTTCCCATGCATTTAAAAAACAGCACTATAACTTTCCCAAGAGGAATAAAAATGTTGTGGGAGTAGACTAAATCTGCAATAATACCAGTTTTTAAGATAGAAAAATGCTATTGCTGACTGCCAGTCATGGGGTAGCAGCAAAAGTTGATGTGCTAACATCCTCTGTGTGTTCTGTTCCTGGTGACAGACCTTTTTTGGACACTTGACTGATGGTGTTTATGCCATTCCCACTACAGACACGCTGCCTGAGGTTATTTTACTTTCATGCCATTGCAATTTAACATTAATAACAGTTGAAACAGGTATGAATTGACAGTCCTTGGGAACTGTATAATTCCCACGTCAGATTCTTGTTACTGGCCCGTTAGTTTCAGACAAAATGTGAATGTTTCTTCTATGTTTAGGCAGGTTTTCATAATTCTTTCTTTGCGCTTTAAGGAAAGTTTGAATTGAGAGTGAAATTTTGCCAGGCATATTTTTGGGTAATGATGTCAGCTCTCTGTTGATCTTTTGGACATATTAAGACTTGGTAAATATTTTTTGCATATAAAGAGAGCCACTAGTCCCCAGAATGAAGTAGAATACATAATTTTTAAGAATACCTATAAATCTACCCTCAAGGACTAATATATCCACTAAATCACATTTTCTTCCTGGAATGGCATCATTCATTTCTGTAGGACTAATCACAGACTAAGGTGATATACACTTCTTTTTAATAGCAGAAATTGCCATTTTCATGAAGAAAAAAAAAGGAAGACATATGTCCTATAGTTGCATTAGTAGAAGTATCGAGCAAAGGGAATTACTTCCTTGTAGGCTTTTCAATTTCTCATACACTCTCCATTTTTCAAAGAAGTCGTCTGAGTTCTGTTTCTGTAGGAAAACTACGTTCTCAAGCAGCATTGCATATGAGGAATTTTGCTTCTTGCTGCTTTAATGGACAAGAGTTTAATGGAAAGTAACATAAATATGATAAACCTTTTGAAATACTTTTCTTACCTTCAAAATGATTGACTTAACATTGTACATGTTTATGTTATAGACAGGACAATAGACAGACCATAGAATAACCAGCTGAGTGCTGGTGATTCAAGCTGAAACTTTTTATCAGACCTGCAGAAACAAATGTGGTATTTTCCTGAAAATGTCAGTTTTGATATATCTCAATAAATACAGACATATACAGCTGTCTATTTGCAAACACAGGTATATAATTAGATTAATTATCAGAAGCTTGTTCTTGATAAGTCTTGCCTCTCCAGATAAGCGTGGCAGAAATAACAGTTTAAAAAGCTGATAAATGTCCTTTGGTAATTACTGCAATTAACTGTACTACCCTTATACCAACTTAATTTTAAAATAGCAAATAATTGGGAAATTAAAGTTTCTTTCTGTATAAAGTTTCTTTTTTTTTGTATAATACTTAGACCATATCTTTCCTCACTTAAAATAAAGTGCGTTAGCAAAATTTACCAACAGATAAAGTATAAAGTTACAGAGTATGTGTTCATATTCTGTAATTTTCATTTATCTTGATTGCTACATTATTCAGTATTTGTTTAAGGGAAAAAAAACAACATATAATACTCGGATAAAAGGTATGTTTGTCATTAAACTGATGGTATAGTCAAAAAGATGTATGAATTTTAGTAGCTGTTATTAGTTCAACAGTAAGGATGTTATTGTATTAAAAAGTGGAAGTGACAAGTTTTTGAGAAACTTGACTCACCAACAGTATTTTCAAAGAATATTTTCAGGTCTCCTTTAACACATTTTCCCACTGCTAGAATATGTGGCATTTTTGGTAAATTAATATAATTTAACAGTATATGTGGTTTTCTGTCATGACTTTCCTTTGAATTTTGGTTCAATGATTTACACTTAAGTAATAGCAGAACACTTTAGTCCAGGTGAAATATTCAAAAGTCACCATTCAAGAAAAATACTGGAAAGTTTCTCTAAAAGTAGGATTTTTTGAAATACAAGAAAAAATTCTATATATGAGTCCCACATGTCATAAAATACCTTCAAATATAGCTGGTCAATAAAAAAAGTAATTTTAATAAACCAGTTGCTGTCTGAGTTGCCCTGATAATGAGCCCATTATCTCAGTTCCTTCCTACTTGAAAGCAAGTTTCAGTCTACATACAGACTGATTTTCTGTTCTTTTACAATAAATAGAATATATGTCTCTTCATTGCTTCCCAGCTATCACTTAATGAAAATTTTCCAAATTCATGCATAGGCAGTGTTAGTAACACAGTATTATACAAAATAAGCTCCATCTCTGTTCCTCTGAGCAAAGATATGAAATAGCCACATTGCTTTTGATTTGCATCTGTGTTTGAGTGTGTGTGTGATGTGCTCTAGTAAAAGTACCCAAAGTAACAGAGCCATGGTTAGATAACATATTTTAAATATTTATAAAATCAAATTATTTTCAAATCATCAAAGGATGATATATATCCTGATAAAGTATAGAAGTTTTCAAGGTATTATTGATTTTGATAAGAAATTACATGCCTGCAGGCAATAGTATTATTTGCTAGTGAAAAAAAGGATTAAGTTCCTTCCTATATTTTATGTGGTGCAGTATAATAGCACATCAATCCTGTGGGAATTCTGTAATATTTTTTCATATTAACTTCTAATTAAGCCTGAGTGATTTTTAGAAGAGATAAACTGGAACATCTTTCAGTATCATCTTTCTTTCTTGATAGAGGATATCAGGTTTAAATCTTACTAATCTGAACAGGAAAGTTCCTCCAGTTTCATTCAATATTTAGCTGTCTTTGTACCTCTTATAGACACCATTTAGAAAGTAGAAGAGCTAAACAATTTATACAGCAAATACATAAAAATGTTTCAGAAATAAAGAAACTAATATTTCAGATTTGTACAGTTTGACATTAGGTAAAACACAAAGAAGTAAGTGAGGGTTTTTTGATTCGCACAAGGACAAGGTTTGTTACCCCCTCCAATATTGTACATGTGCTATTTCCAACCTAAATTCTTAATCACATCACTTTATGTAGGCTGCATGAAGGAGAAGAGGTCTGTCTTTAGGAGGTGCATATAAATTGAACCCATCTCTTTACAAATTCAATAAACTGCTGCTTACAGTGGTGGAATGGATCTCCCAAAACAGAGGACACTGAAATGAGCAGGAGGGGTCAGCACTTCGAGGCTTTATCTCAGCCTAGAGACATCCGACTGTGCTGGCAACTTGTGGTGGTGGGAGATAGAATGCTACTGTAGGATTGTGCCACATGAACACAGAAGGAAAAGGTGAAAGAACATTAAGTTATCAGGATTCAGAAGGTGTTTGGTGAAGTCCACACACAAAATGCTTCCTAAGTTAGGAGTCTGAAAACAATCCTTCCTCCAGCCTTAGAGATCTAGAGGATCTAGAGGATTTCTATGGACAGTGAATTGAAATGTGTCCACTTACGTTTCATTGCCCCTCACCCCCTCTCTGTAGAGAATGTTGTGTATAATGATTTCTTTCGAAGTGTATGTAGCAGAAGAATGCTTTTACTATGACAAATTCCTATCTCTACCATTTGCCATTATTTCATCTTTGCTATTGTATCAACAAACCCACGTCATCCTGTGGTATCACCTATGGCCAAGACAGTGGGCAGACTGGGTACAGCATCACTGTAATCACCTAAGAACTGAAGCAGAAATGACATATAACCTCAGGCATAACCTAAAACTCAGATCAGGTGCAGGAAAACATTGCAAATAGCAAGCTGAGTAAAAGGGTTACAAATTTGTTCCTAGTAATATTTTTTATTCAATACACAGTGCCTATTTAAGGTCTCCCATCTCTTTGCATTTTATCTCACCTCATGAGATTTGTATTGTAGTATTTTATAATTAAATAACAGTAAAGATAAAAATGCAAGTATTTTGATTTTATTTATAGCTGTGAAAGCATGCTTTACAATTTATCATTCAGTCTAGGAATTCAGTTATCTTAAAAGGAAAATAAATTTTTCAATGACAGGTACCAGTTACGACTAAAAACTCTGCATTTACCACCAATAAATCTAATCTATATGCATTAAAGAGGACAGTTTTGCTGACACTATTTTATGACTTGGTTCCACTGTGATATTTCATCTGCTTCAGTATATGCATGTAATCAAAATAAAGAAGTAACTGAGATATCTCTGTTTTCTAATGTGGTACCTGGCATTCTTAAAGATTGCTGCCATGACACATATATGCACTGTAAATTATAATAAATAATTTTTTGTATCATAAATAATATTTAATTGTTACCCAGAAACACAAGACATTCTGTAGACATTTTACAAAATAATAGCGGATTGCTTTATTGATGTGAATGGTGAAAGGAGAATCAAGGCTTTGGTTTTGAAAAGTAATTCACGTGCTTCTAAAAAAAAAGGTTTCACATGTCCATCAAGGAAAAGGTTGAAGGCAATTCCCTGCAAGTAAGCAATAGCTATCAGAATGCATTAGGCAAGACTAACTCATCTGCTACCTTCATACCCTTGACCTTCCAGACACATTTGTAGATAATGTTGATTCTTCTGACAGCAGACACAAATCCTCACAGTTCTGTGGGAAGATATTTCAGTTCTGCATTGAAACTATATTTCCTGTAGCATTAAGTCAATCATTTCTGTAAGACAGAAGTTTTGACTTATACAGTAGTACAATGCATGCTGTAGCCTACACTTTGCAAAATATAGTCATGATCTTAAAATGCTCATACTAAGATAAGTTTCTTCTGTATGGCAGTTGGAGAATGGTCTAATCTGGGCTTAATCATCAGTGTCTGGCAGCAATAAGGAGGCAGCTTAAAGTAAGCTGCCAGTTGAACACTGTGAAAGGGGGTTTCTGGATCTAAACTTTCAAGACCTAGATGTTCCTGTAAAAGAGAGAAGCAAGTAGATTGAGGAGACAAAAAAGCACACATAGAAGAAACAGCTTCCTAGAACACTTCATTTGCTTGTTTGTTTCCAAAAACATCTACTGGAAATTTGGTGTGAGAATACATAGAAGCTGAGTTTGTTGCTTTTACATGAGTCCTCTTTTGAGTATATATTGATGTTAAGCTGGATTTATGGAACTACCAGTGTGTTTCACTTTCTTCTCAGATATTTGTAATATTAGAAAGGTTAGGTTAGTGTTTGTTTACCATCATCTCATTCTACATTTTCAGTACAAGCCCTTTTAGTCTGGGTGCAAGCACAATAAAAAAAAAGTAATAAAATGAAGATTTTATAAAATACATAAAATGTTATATCCTGGCCACACTCCAGGAAAAATTGTAGGCTTTATATAGAGCTATGCATTATGTCAGCATATATATTGTTCTGTGACACGGTTTAGGCAGAAAAGAAGCCAAAAAACAACCATGGGAGCACTTGCCTAAATTTCCACTGTCACCTTTGTGCTACCAGCTTTGCCCATTGATTGCCCTGTCTTTATCTATAATTGGAAGCAGATCTTGGGCAATTGAATGGCACCTCAACACTCTTACCTGTGTGCTGGTGCCCTGCTCACTCATCCCATCCACATGCTGCCATAATAGGGCAGTGTGTCTTGGGGTCCAGTTCTGTCATCTATCTCCCTGGCATGAAACCTCCTCCATGGGAAAGTGGGATTTATAAGGCATGGCTTCAGTTCAAAAGACCTCACAAGTATCCATGGAAATGACAAACGCTGAAAGAGAGGAAGGGAAAATATTCCGGAAATTTCCTCATGTATGAGTAGAATAATCTTGGAAATAGGCATTTAAACAAATTCATCTTGGTTCTTTTAAAAGCTGGTTTAAAAAAAAAAAAAAAATCTGGTTTAAAAGTAAATTTTTACTGCTGTCCAGAGATAAATCTATACTTTCCTTACTTCCATCAGGGAGGCTGCATCTGTAGCCGTGTTGAAGAAACAGTGTGCTGTTACCTGAATATTTTATTTTCACCTACAAAGCTAAATGTCATCTCTATGTTACTGACATAACATTCTCTTACCGCTAGAATGTGAGGATGCAATGAGAAGACCAACTTCGGGAATCTGTGTCCTGAGACAAAGACTGCAAAAAAGCAGGAAGGGTTAAGGGACACCACTTTTCTAACAACACTCTGAAGAAGCACCCCCAAATTCTTATGACAACAACCATATTTGGCTCTCAAAAATCCTTAAATAGGCTCTATTTAACAGTTATTAATAAAGTTATTTCAGCTGTTTGTTTAGGAACTTAGTCAGCTGATAACCAGAATAACTCAGGAAAGATGTGGATCTGTTCCTGGATTATTCAAGATGCTGAAGAAAGGAAGGTATCCAAAGGTTCTTGGAGACCTGGAACTGCATACCTGTCTCACTTTCTTGTCCAGCAAACATTTCTTTGAGATCTATGTCTAACCAGGCAAGAATTTAAGGACTGTACCAATTAGGCTTACAGGAGTTTTTCTCAGATAAAAAATTTCACTAATTTCAATGTTTCATCACCATTAAATACATTGAGGCTTGCATGCAGTATTTTTCTCTCTCCAAGTTTCAGCAGTACATTGGAGAGATTGTCACAAAATTGTTTTCCCAATGTCCCCAAAAACTGGAGTAAAAAAACTGGCACTTTTATGCAAACATTTCTGTTTGCTTGTTACTGGAGTCACTCACTGTTGAGGAGGATCAGATAGAGACTGCCTGTGACCATGGATGCTCAGTGAGTGTGTGGTTCTGAGCCTGCTCTCCAGGAACTTTCCCTTAGGTGAAGTCTTTCCTGCAAATACAAGACATTCAGGGTAGTTGAATGACCTTTCTCGGTTGTAGTTTCACACTGTGCTAGCTCAAATTTGAGATGATACTTGTTTGACCAATGCCAGGGATTTCATGATGTTAAGTTTGGGTAGTGGATAGGATGAAGCTGAAGTAGAATGGCAGGATTTTGTGGTGTGTGGAGGAATTACATCTTGTGGAATCCACATTTTGGTGGGCTGGCAGATAGGGAGCTCTCATATTGCATCAATGGGATGCAATCGAGAACTCAGAAAGAACTGGGAGGTTTTGAATCTTCTTATAAGTGTTTCAATAAATGCCCAAATTGCCCTTCACTAAAAGAAGGTGAACAGAACTGAAGAAATTAATTATTCAGAATACCTTGACAGGCACAGTCTTTCACTAAGCAGAGAGGGAAGTTTGGCATTTGAAGAGCATTTTATAACCATTTTTCCTTTGCTTCTAAAAAAATACTCTAGCACCTTTAGAAAAAGAAAGTGTCTTAAGAGTTCAGAATTGCCTAAAAAGCAGTAAAGGATATTTCAGCTACTATATATGAAGTTTTTCTAAATTGCATTTTTTTTTTCAAGAAGGCCCACTAGAAATATATCGCCATGAAAATTCATTATTCCTCTTCTTTGTTAACTCCACCTCCTATTCTCAAATTTGAGGATGGAAGATGCAGTCCTAATAGTGTAATCCTTTTCAAAATTTCATAAATTGAGGCAAAGAAATTAATGTGGGACTTCATGCTAACTCATGTTTCAACACAGTCATATTGGGATTACCTTGTCAGTAAGAAAGTATCAATTTAACTTCACCCTTTTTTATTTTTTTTAAAATATCAACATGAATGGATTTTTTTTTTTTCTGTTTCTTCAGAACTAGAGGCAGAAGAGTGGTGCAAACATCTTTGCATGGAGTGTCTAGGGGCCAGGCTCAATGATATAAGTCTTGGGGAACCAGATTTGCTTGCTGCTGGAGTCCAGAGAGAACAAAATGGTAAGTAACTTTTTATTTGCTCCTAAATCGGTTCCTGGGTGACGTTCCATGTCATCTTTGCTTGTGCCTGTTGTTGTGAGGACCTTTGCTAGTAGCTAGAACCACATCATTAGTAACTAAGCATTTGGATATGCTTTCGAAGCTCAAGCTTAATTTTTTATACAAATAGATGATTAAATTCCATGCCAAATAATACATATAGAGTGACTTCATGTCTTCATTGTGTTCAGATTTCCCTGTCATGGGAAATGATGGCCATGACCTTTCTGTTTCTGGAAATGATGGCTTCTGTGCAGAGGAATAAAGCAGCAGCTGTTGTTTTGCAGCCTTTTAAGGACAGCGATGAACATACCAACAGCAATTTGGACTGCAAAACACATATTTGCTTTAAACTCCTACCTGTCTTGGATATTGAAGTCAGGATCATCTAAATGCTGTCAAATATGGGTGAAAAGGGCAGTGACAGATGTTAGGCCTCACTAAGCCTGAGTTGTAAGTTTTCATCTAAAGGCTATTTGGATTAGACACATGCACAGAAAGAATGCTAGTGGATGGAATAGGCAATAACAAAAGAAAATCTGTGATTACCCTGTCATTTAATTCCTATTAATGAACACGAGGGCAACACAAAATGTGCTCATTTAGTCCTCCCTAAATTACAGCTCTCAATGATTATTACTGTCTTGATGCTTCTATAAGATCCAATAGCTTTCAACAAAGTAATAACACACACTGCCTCAATGGTCATAAAATATCAAGCCAACTATCATTATAAACAAAATCATGTCATTAAATTATAGAATGTGTGGCACTATATTTATTATATTATTTCTCTGAACCTAATAGCACACAGCATGAAATATACAGAAATCTTTAAGGAATTTTATTCAAAAAGCAGACATATTGAAATGGGATTTAAAAGAAGTTCAAGCATTCATGAAGTTGTTTGCCTGCTATGAGACACAGAATTCAATTTGTAGTCTCAAACTACTTAACAAAGGGAGAGCTGCTAATGTTGTAGGAAAGTGATAATGATCAGACAGCACTCAGAGCATCCCATCTGCTGTATGTTCATAGGCTATAGGTATAAAACTCATCTGCATGCTACTGAAGAGAGAACTGTGTGAACAGGTGGAGGTCTTTCACAAATGTGAAAGGAAATAAACCTTGTCATAAGCCTGGAATGTCAACAGAAAAGTAGCTTGAAATCGTCAAGCTCTTTCTGCAGTGAATTCATGTACTCTCCAGCAGCTTTTACACATAGATGACGAATATTGCATTTTATCGTGTTCCTGAAAGAGATCCTGTTAGACACACATGACCTCCAGGAGGCATATATATTTGTTCTGTTGTATGAACTAGTCTTGATTCAATTGCCTTAGTCTAGAAATTAATTGCAGTGTTACCAACCAGCATACACGAACATAATTAGCATCTTTATTGTTCTAAGTAAATAAATGGAAGGAAACAAAGAGGCAAAGCATGTATTTGTTGTACAAATCACATGAATAATAATGCATGGAGGGTATCATTAGCTGTATTCTTTTAAAACAAGTGACTGAATACATATAATCCAATATTTGACGAGCATGCTCTGCTAAATCATTAGTTACAGTATCTCAAACAAGTAATTCTGATACCTATCCTCATCCTTCCCTCATCCCCTTGGTGCACATCTTTGCATTTTAATAAGCATGTTTGAAATTCTAAGTTGTCTTGTTCAGAGGCAAAGCAAATTCTGTTGTGGGTGTGTTTTAATCAACTTGGAAGGAGGGAAAAGTGCAGAGATTCTTACTCTAGGTATGAAATCTGGCATTTTCTTCATTTATCTGTGCTGTAAGAACCTGCAGTTGCACTCAAATTCCTGTAGCAGATTTCTCCAGCTGAGTGGAATCATGCCTTCAGTTTACACTGGTTACCTTATTCTGAAAACCTGGCAGTGTCATCCCCCACATGACAGTGTGATTAAAAAGGTGACTAGTTCAAGGGTAGTATCATTTGGTGATTTGGGGGGAATAATTTCAGATCTTTAGTTTATTTTCTTGCACATTTTCCCCATATTGCAGCTTTTACACACATGCTATCAAAAATGGTATTTCAAAAGATACCTCAAAAACTTTTGAAAGTCTACTGAGCTTTTGCTTATAAATATTCTTGTTCAGCTTTTGACCTGAAACTGAAAGGTCAAAGTCAATTTTACAGCTGGAAATTTGTGAACAGTGGCTAAGTGTATGAAGTGTCTGAAATCTTGCTCTTTGTGAAAATGGCAGCTGTGTCACTCTCTGGATAAGTTGTTTGTTTTTTTTGTTAAATAAAAGCTGAATACCAGTGTAGTACCTTTGAATGTCATTTCCTCAAAACATATTGCAAGTGTGTCAACTTCACAGAATTCCTCTTGACTTAGTAAATGTATTAATGCTTACTTGAAACAGAGATGTGAGAATACAGTTTGTAAAACATGTAACAGAGTCTCAGCCTCAGCATCTAGTTTTATGCAACTTCTGTTGCCTGACCTGTAAAAAGGCTTTCTTTCAGGTCACTGAACAAAAGATGTCTCTTATTGTTTGAGCAAGACCACAGATTGTAATAAATATTATAGTGTTAATGGGTTTTCAGTTTTGGATATTTTTTCACAATTTTAAAGGCTAAAAGACATTGAATAATGGTGTCATACTGTTCATATCTCTATAATATAACAGGTGTTAATGCATTAATGCCAAAAGAACAGGTGTATTAAGCGTTAATTGTGTCCCATTCTACTGAGATTTTTTCAAATAGTTACTTTTCACTAAAGGTTTTCTGAAAAGTGTAAAATTTGGTAATGATACTTCTTTGGACTAGAAAAACTAGCCTAAGAAGGTGGGTTTTTTCATGAGCTGCTTTACCTTCTCCAAGAGATTGTATTTTTAATATGCAATGTTCTTTATGTGTTCAACTATTGCTCATTCTTGTTCTTAAAGGACATTTTAATGATGTAAGGGTATTCACCAAATGCATCAGATAAATAAATTCGCTGTCTCTTGAAAAAAACCCCAACTTTCTGATGTGTAGATTTGTAGGTTTTTTGCTGTATATGACACCAAAGCCACTACCCTCAGTTTGCAACATTTGAAATAATTTAAAATAATTTTCATCATTGTTATTGTATATGCCCTGGGGACACTAAAATTACTACATGCTACTTGTATTTTTATACACAAAAAATTACATTTCAGAAAATATGTGGTAAAGAAAATATGCATGGTTTCTATCATTTGTGTAATACCTCTTTGTATTATTTTTGAGCCTGTTTATACTCCCAGTCTTGCTCTTGTGGTTCTTCTGAGATGAGATTTAGATTTGAGATGGGAAGACACCTGATTCTCTGTGTCAGGAATGCAACAACATGGTTTGCAAAACAATTTACTCTGAAGGCTGGCAAAACTGCTGTTTGGCATGCAAAGGGCATACAATCACGAGGCAGTTCTGTCACAGGACAATAGAAATTTAAGGTACCTGAAAGAGGCATTCTTTTATTGTTGTGGGTTGGTCAGTAAGTGCCATTGAGATCTGTTTCAGAGTAGTTGCGTTGTTGTTTGAGCCTCCAGCACCAAGCAATTCTGCAGCGGTGACAGCAAAACGAGGCAAGCTGTAGAGCTGCTCTGCTTATAGCAGAGACCTCTGTCTGCTACTGCGTCTTGTAGGAAGGATAGAGAAGACATCTAAGCAACTCTTGTGCAAAGCACATCAGTAACAAGAAGCTTCTCACTGGATTTCAGCTCCATTATTGCTTTCCAGAAGTATTACCACAAGTCTTGCTGTATGAACTCTGCTGCAGAAAATTACTATTAGATGGTTTTCTTTTTAAATTTAAGGCTCACAACTAATGGCTGCTTAGCATGGAATGATGCACAAATTCCAGTTTAAGTGAGATCTGAAATGAAGCTTCTGTTGCTCTTCAACCATTTTACCTTCTCTTTCCTGCAAATCTAAGTGATTTGTTGGTGTACCTCAGTCCTATAGCAGCAACCTTGTTTCTATTTAAATTTATTTTCACACTGAACATGGTCTCTAGTGTTTATAAATTTCCTTCTAGATTATTTTCTGAAGTATTAAAATACCATATGAAAGCAAAAGCAGTAGAGGCCTCACTTCAGAATCTTATTCAGGTAATTAATTTAATATAATGGCAGTGAAGCTTTATATGCAATGATAAGACAAATAATAATCCACAGTTATAATTCTATGAAATAAAATCTTGACTAAGTTGGATCTGATTATGCTGTTGACAAGTCTTCTAAGCAATGTGCTGTGATTCTTACATGCACATTTCATAATCCTTAGGTTTCTCAAGCTGATGCTAGATGAAGAAGTTGTGAATGTAGAGTGGAAGAATTGTAAGCTTCCTTTCCAGCTCTCAATGCATTTGGAAGCATTTGCAATGCACACCAAAACATAATGATAAAAAAAAATTCTGGGGTTGTGGGGTTATTTCTTAATTCTTTTCTTCCCAGGTGATGACATATCCAGAATTTCTCCATTCTCACAATGGACAATGTGCCCAATGTGTTGCCATTTTCATTCTTTATAAAAGGAAGCAATTTGAAAGATGTCATCTAAATGGACAATATAAAATGACAGACTGTATTTACTGTGAAAAAGAAATCAGAATATTCAAGATAATATTGGTTTAAAAAGCATTATGTGTAGACTCTTAATAAATTCACTTTTTAGGAGCAGATGCTTCTATTTGGTGAAGACACTATTCCTGTCAGTTTGAATACTAAATAGCACTGAAATACCTGAATACTTGTACTAAACCATTTTCTATTAAACTTTACTTGTAAACCTGATGCAAAACCTAAAGAAAATGGGCAAATGTTAACATGCACATTTTTAAACCGAAGTAAAGGCCAGATCCATCCTTTGCTGCTGAATCTTATTTACTTCTAACTCATTCCTGTGATATCAATCAATACGAGGCTTTCTCATTACATGTTTTGAGGCTTTAATTTCTTTAAAAAAATTATTCCATTTCAAACCCCATCTTTATTTTCAAAATCTGGAAAAGTTTGAAAGATAATTGAATTTTTGCTTTTCCTCCCTGCCTAATATTTAAATTGGTATTTCATAAAATTACTTCCTTTGCAAGGTTTTCCTTCTTTCATAACATTGGTTTTACCTTCCTTTTTTATTTAAAAACCTTACACAGGAGCAGCAGTCTTGCTTCCTAGACTTTAATTGCAAGAAACTCATTAATTCTTGTTAGTAAAAATGTAGCTTTTCATAGTGAACAACGTCCTTGAATCCTCAGAAGAGGATTATGAAGCATTTCTTTGTGCTACGTATTGAGATTACAAACTACAGCCAAGGCAGAGAGACTTCGTAATTACATTCACAGAGCTGACGTGTTTCAGGGAATTTTCTAGGGTCTCTAGAATCTCTATAATTTAATACGTAAAAGCACTTTGCATGGTTTTTTATTCATCTTCTGTTATCCTTAATCCATTTTTATACAATAGGTTTGTTTGTTGGTTTGGTTTTTTTTTTAAATAAATGAAACACAGACAGCTTTATTCAGAAAAGTAAGGTGTTTACAGTTTTAATGTTAATCCAGTGATACTTCAGTTTCTTCTCTACCTTACTACTTACCAGTGAAACAATTTGATTTACCTACCTTTATATTTTTATTGAGATGCTCACTTTTTTTAATGGAAGCAAAGCAGAATATTTATAAGCAGAGGAAAAAACTTGATTCTGAAATCCTGGTTCCCACTGAGTACAGCAGAAGGGAAACATTCTAATAGCCCTGAGACATGGATAAACACAAAATGCTGCACCTTCAAGACTTTAAGCTCTCTTTCCACCTGAAAATTAGCCACAGTTGGTCAGCAGCAGAAGTCACATAGGTGGAGGAGTTTCTTTCACATATAAACTGAATATTTGCTTTCAGAGCCTCTACTTATTTATATAGGGGGCCACCAACCTGTCTCCTTCTATAAGTAATTTTTTACCCATCATTAAAGCTAAAATGAAACCAAGCATCTGGATTGAAAGATTGCAATGTCATCTGGTTGGTTTTCCAGCTGAGATGATTTAACCAGAGGAATCCAGTGATAAAATGGCAGAATCAGAGTTGCTGGGCTCCAGTCATTTTGCTCCCCCAGTACAGCTGGAAGGCTGACAGCGTTTTGGAGTTGCTGCCAAGTCTCCATCTCAGTCAATATGCTCATTTTCATAAAGACTCCTATGCTCTTATGCCCTGGAAAGCATTATTAAATGTAGTCTTGCCAAAGCCCAAGTGCTAAACACCTTTACATGCACTAAGTGTATGATGAAGCATTGCTCTGCTTATTCAAGGAGATGAGAAAGAGTGGTCACATTGAATGGAATAATAAGTGTAGCAATATATCAGCATTTTTTATCTCATTCTGGCTCCCCTACTCCCTGAACTTTGCTCTCACCAGTTTAGAGAAGGCAGGAGGATAGGAATCCTGAATGCTGAGGAACCATGCCTGTTCAGTTCCAGTCTTATCTTGTCCAACAATATCACATCTACTTGTTTGGTTTCTTCCATCTCCCTACTTTCTGCCTCCCTTATCAATTTCTATTTGCCTAGTCTTACTAGCCAATGAACTGATATTATCTCATCCTACTCATATGCAGACAATATCTGAACCAAAGAGAAGCAAAATAACCTATTTATTCAATGTCATTCAGAAGATTTGGTGTCAGAATTCAGCTGGGATTCCCAAATCTGGCCTATGATGAATGGGTTGTTTTTGCCTCGATAAGTGTAAGGGCAAAACATGCCACTAAGGATGGAATGACTGTATTACCATTAGCTAGATATCTACTCCAATATTTTCTGAAAAATTTTCTGGAAAAATTGGACCTTGCATGTTAATTAATAAAACCTATAGATAGTATCTACACCTTTCCATGTCCTCCGCTGCCCGCTAGTCAAAAGTATAGTTTTTGTTCCAAAAGCAAATCTATCCATCCTCAATCTTCTCCAGCACATATGTTTGTACGTTTGTTTTTCTTGCCAATTTGATTCAGTTCCAAGGGTGCTACGTTTTGCCCTGCAGCTGATGTTCACTTTAATCAGACATACTTCCTTTAATCCCTGACATCTCACCTTAGACACTGACCTCCCATGCAAAGTCAGCAAATGTCTCCTGACAGTTTGAGGATACCATATGTCCTGAATGCCCTTCATGCAATAATATCCTCAAACACATCAGAGAAGTTGAGCATTTCCCAACTATCCCAGTAACATCTAAAGCAAGTTGAAATATTTTGTGCCTTCCACACAACAGTTTAATGTTCACTTCAAAAAATAATTGTACCTTTTCATTTTCTCTCCTGTCTGAGGCTATCTGTCGGTGAAGAATTTTCATTCTCATATTCTCCCCATCCCCCCATAGATAACACTGTGTTATTTCATGTCATGCAAGAGAGAAGGAGCTGACAGGCCAGTTACTGCATCTTTCTTTCAAATAGAGGAGGGAAGTAGCAATAACTGACAGCACAGCAATGCAAAGCTGGAGTCTAATATATGATAAAGTCACACCTACACAGCTGTGAGGAATTTCTGTGTGACAATCCCAATGACATAAGGATACTGAGAAGGTGTATATACATGTACATATACATACACATACACATATAATATATATTTATATAAAAAAATCCAGTGCAAAGTGAAAGTTATCTTTTTCACCACCATTCCCTTCCCAATACAGTCTTTGACCCGTTAATCCCAAGTGTGAGTCCTTCCATTTAGTTTAGTAGGCATTACATTAGACCCCTGCCCCATGCACTCCTCTGAGCATTAGGGGAAGTTCTCCTCGGTGATCTCAGCAGCCTCTGCTCATCTATTTGTGCTGTGTGTCACAAGACTTTTACGAAATGTCTCGAGTTTCACACATGGGATCCTAGTCATAAAATTAAACTTTTAGGTCTGAAACCCATTAGTGTGACTAATGAGAACTTGGGCCTGGGAGAAGAGGTTGTGGCTAAATGAATCAATTGGGGAGTCATTAATAGGACAAAATTAAATTGACTGAAACAGAACAACATTGGGGATGACAAGTTTACTTATAGCTATGCAGCATTTTTTATTGCTCAGCCAGCAGTTCCTTGCTTTCTCTAATTCCTCAAACTTTTGCTACTTTATTCACACACACAAACTCACCCACATTTATAAAATATATTAACTCACTTACTTGTAATATTTTAATTTTTTGTCAAAAAGATATATATATATCAAATGTTTACAATTTAGAGACATAATATCTATTATACTGGATTTCAAACAGAACAGGAAGCTAATTTTGAGTGCGGCAATAAATTTCTCTCACTTAAATTTAAATTCCTGCCTAATTATTATGAGGACACTGTGAGAAAATTCAGTTCCAATGGTGGATTAAAAATATTCCACACCAAACCCTTTTTACTTTATCAAGTAATTGGAGGCAATTTTCCTATCAGTTGTCCCTCTAAAAAACATTTTCCTAATTTTGTTGTTGAATAGGCATTGCTCATGCTCATACTTTAAATTGTTCTTACCTTTTTTTTGTCAATACCCTTCAGACAGTAGAACTGACATTTTGCATTTCTACCCATTTAAAAGATGAAAAAAAACTGTGAAAGGAAAGTTGTGAATGTACTGCACTTTCCCATATGATGCTATTAAGCCCTAATATTGCAATGCATGTAGCATTAAAATATTGGCTGCCACTTCCAACTGAACAACAAGTTTTTCATTTTTTGTGGAAGCAACTCATAGAAACATTAGTTAGTCTTCAAAGAAAACCACTTTTTATTTACATTTCTCTTCTTAATAATGTTTACTTTCTTCCATATGAGTTAATGGTGTTTTACATCATCTTGTTTTTTTCCTTTTTTATGTTTTTGTTTTTTGGGGTTTTTTTTTGCATTGCTTATTGAATCACATGCAATTCAGGTACTTCAGAAAATTATTAATGCCCTTGACCTCCTACTGCAATAAGTGCACTTTGCAAGTGAAGTGCAGCTGATAATGATTGATGTCATGACCATAATAATATATCATGTTGAATCAAATGTTTCAAGAAAGCAACAGATGATTGAAATTGTTATTAATTTTGCAAATAAGAATGACTTTGGCAAATAAACAGAAACTGAATGCAAGGAATGTAATTATTAACAAGCTATGATAAGTCAGCTTGGATTTGCAATTTCAAGGACAGCTTTTCTAAGAGGCAATGGTTGCACATACATATTTTGCCAGAATACCTTTAGTTCAGCTCTTTGAGAGAGGAGTCTCTGTCAGAGTTCTTGTCATTAGGAATTTTGATTTATAAAGAGTCGTGGACCTTAACATGAGGGTTAAAAAAGGACCTAGGTAAAGGTGCTGGGAACATATGTCCAAGAGGACTATGCAGATCATCTGTGAAAGATGTTTCAGACTGCTGCATCATTTATAAGGAAAATGAAATGAAGATGGTTTTCCTTTTACTCCTCTGTTTTGCACTAGTAGGATTGCTGCAGCACTGCTGGATCCTCACCTCTGTTAAAGCCAGAAATTTGGCTGTGATTTCTGGATCATCAGAACTAAATACTTTCAAGTTCAACTTTTTTTTTTTTTTCCCCCAGTATAAGATCTTGCTTTAACCTGTGATGTCTTACTTTGTGTTTTTTTCCAGAACGATTCAATGTATACCTTATGCCTACACCAAATTTAGATATCTATGGGGAATGTACAATGCAGATCACACATGAAAACATCTATCTCTGGGACATCCACAATGCCAAGGTCAAGCTGGTCATGTGGCCTCTGAGCTCTTTGAGGAGATATGGACGTGACTCAACGTGGTTTACATTTGAGTCTGGAAGGTAAGAGCTAAGGAGATGCAAAAAAAGGAGTAAAGCAGTGGGGCTTTTTTGAATAAGCAATATGATAAGTTAGATAAGCCTCTCCTTATAAAGCAAGACAGAATACATGGCCTCTCCATAGACTTCCCATTGCTGAATATTACTTTTCAATATATTCAGGCCAGTGTTTGAAATAAAAGTTAATATGCCTCACATTAAAAATGAGCTTAAGCTCCCTCTGACTTTTATTTAACTCTGATTGAAATGTCATTCTTAAGGTTTATGAGTCTCGTTGTGCTTAAACACTAGTGTGGTATGATTTGAGTACTTTTGATGTAGAAGAAATTAATTCTGGATCATGGAAAAGGCTCATCACACAAGTATGAATGGAATAACTTCCATTACAGTGGATATTACTCTTTTTGGATGTTCCTGATGACTGATTGCCACCCTAGAGTATAATTGCAAGCAGCACTACAGAGAACATTGTGAACCCATAAAAAGGCTAGCTCTTTTTCCTGCCTGCAGTTTTAATCCTCATTCCCATTTCCATCTTCAGATCAGTTTTAAATTTCCATAGAGCTCTGTTTTGCCTCTCTTTCATATCTTTTTAATGCATTTCATATCTTGCCATTAGGTTCACCGCCTTTTCTGCATTTTGTGCACAAAAATAATTCTGCATTTAGCTCTCCCTCTGGTGGTGTTTCAACTTGTATTTTATGGTTCTAGACTATTGTTTTTTATGGTTTGATTTGGGTTTTTTTATGGCTCATCATACTCCTTTATGAGGAGGCTGAATTTTCTAAAACAATCTGTGAAATTACAGGTGTCTCTACACTCTTGGGTTAGACACACTGTCTTATTAAAAAAATGTTTATATGCCTTTTGGTCTATAGCTATTCATTACTATTAACAAAAAAGTACAGTTTGTGATCAGAAACAAAACTATGGATCACCCTACCATCTTTCCTCTGCCATTTCTATAACTGGGAGTTTCCATTTTAGAAGTAATTTGTATATCCAGACTGCTGTCACTAGACCTTTTTGGAATTCTGTTAGTTTTCTGTGGTGAGTTCATATGAAGACATCACTGGGTTTCTTTATTTAATTTTTTTTTTAGTAAAAACAATCAAAGCTGACCCATGTTTCAACTTGATTTCAGTGATTAAGCTGAAGGATTTATTCAAATATACAATTTTAGCATGAATTAGCATTTCAAGCCTCCTACAGTATTTTAATTCCATTTCAAGCCTCCTACAGTATTTTAATTCCATGCTAGTACCTGAATATCATCTGCTCCTACAGTCCATGAACCATATGACCTGATGAAAAGTGGATTGTTTTCCTGTGTTTTATTATTATGAGATAGCTCTGCCTTTATCTGTCATGCTTTATTGTCTTTGATCTGATTCCTCCCTTTTTGCTTGCTTGGGAGTACTTTATCTATCTGACTTGGAAATGCATAGAGGTCAAAAGATAGGGCTAGAGAAAAGTTGGTATCTTCAATAACATCTGAAGGCTATATGGGGCAATAATAGCACTCATTTGAAAATCTGTTGTTGATTTGCTTGGGGTTTTGCTTCTTGGTGATTTGCTTATTTTTATTTTTTAATCAACAAATCATCTTTCTCATCTTTCTGAACATGATTTTCTTTGTCCCCTAATCTGCTAGTACCTTAATACAATAAATTCCTGATGCATGTTGTTTTATCAGAAGTGAAGCACTCATCCATGTTTTATGAGAATGTTATGCAGTGAAAGTGTTGTTGCTTTAATTTTTCCCTAAGGCTTAAATATCAAATGTAGGCAATTGTTTTAAAGGAAATATTTTTAAATAGGTTATTATGTTTTAGTGTGTTTTAGCAGATATCCGGTATATGTGTATGAGGTTTGCATGAGCATTAGAAGCTCAGTTTTATATATTTATTTTACATCCTGAGTTTTGGTATTACTTTGAGAAAATAAATCCCTTCAATAACATAAATGGACATATTCACAAAGAGATACTATGTTAAATAAATTGATCAAAATTAAGCTTTTTGACAAGTTTATGTTTTAATAAATATACTGCTTTTCATTTAAATGGAATATAGACTTGCATGTATTAAACTGAACTGTTCTCCTGTCTAATGAAATTCAGTGACAACACAATTTAAAAAAATGTCTAAAATATGGGAGGAATGAACTCAGATTCTGAGTTCTGTCAGATTTTAACGTTTCATTTGCTAGATTTTTCTGTTTAGTTCTGCATTGAATTTGAGTTTGTACATATGGGTCTTTGCACTACCTATGAAGTTAGATTTGTCTTTACTTTTTATTATTTATTGAACCAATGAAAGTAAGTATTCCTTGCTTGGTCGTTTCCTTGATCTATCTTTTTCTTCTATCCAAACCCTGCTGAAATATGGGGAAAGAACAGTTTTGTATGGCTTTGTTGAATGCTGTGTGGAGAAATTCTCATTACCTAAAGTACCTGATTAGAGCTAATCCCATGCAATCTCTTCACCTATCAGAGAACATTCACAACTCCATTAGGCACCACAATGGCTTTGTGTGGATTAATGCTGTTTATCTGACAATGAATTGATCAGAGCACTTGAGGTAAGAGCACAGCATTTACGTTTTTAACTTCTAGGCTTTCCAGCTAACCAGTCTTGGACTAGACTGGGGAGTCATGATGGTTCTGGAAGGGTTAATTTTGTTCACAGCAGCTGGTTTTGGGGTTAGTGCAGATCACAGGGTTGACAAACCAAGGGTGTTTTAGTTACTGTTGAGCAGTGCTTACACAGAGTTAAGGACTTTTCTGCTCCTCACCCCACCCCACCAGCAAGGAGGCTGGGGGTGCACAAGGAGTTGGGAGGGGACACAGCCAGGACAGCTGACCCCACTGACCAAAGGGACAGTCCTATACATCATGGCATCATGATGAGCATATAAAGCAGGGGGAAAGAGAAGGAATAGGAGGAACATTTGGAGTGATGGCATTCGTCTTCCCAAGTCATTGTAATGTATAGTTGAGAACAGTTTTCCTGGGAAGGGTTGAACATCTGTCTGCCCATAGGAAGTGGTGAATTAATTCCTTGTGACATTTTGCATGTGCACATGGCTTTTCCTTTATCTATTCCACTCTTTCATCACTTTTACCCTTCCGATTCTCTCCCCCATCCCAGCGGGGGAGTGAGAAAATGGCTGAGTGATGCTTGTTGCCAGCTAGGACTAAACCACAACAGGAATTACAGTGTTTATTCATCAATGATTCACAGGATTGCCTTATCTCATGGATGTATATAATGTGTTCAGACACCTCATTCTCAATATTTTGGATATTGGAGATGTTGGAGGCACTGTGGAGTTGACCTGCATGAAAGCACTTCCTTCTCTTCCGACTTTTGGAAGTGCTGCTCCATGTACATGGGCTAAATTAGTCCTTGACTGTCTGATTTTAAATCCTTGAAACAGGAAGTGCGTCCGTACAGAGCTGCCCACCCTAACTGTCCAGATGAAGTTGCTATTAATCTGTAGGGGATTGCATTAAGTACATGCAATTTAAGAAACATGCCAGAAAAGTAGTAAAACAGCTAGAGGTGAAACATTTGATAGTCCTGATCAGATGTGAAGACATCCTTTTCAGTCTCTTGTCCAAGTTACAGGATTCATTTTCTGACATAAACCAAACCATCCATAGTAAAGGCCATAAACAATGTTTAAACTCCGCTCTTTGGTAACTGCAAAAGGCAGTTGTCCAAGCTTTCCTTTTAGCAAAACAAGCTGTCTGAGGCATCTTTTTAGGAGCATAGGAGGAGACTCTTGAGTATTCAGAATTGAGACACAGAGAAAATTAGGCACATATGGACTCCTTGTTCATTTTGAAATGTTTTTTCTCTCACTTTACTGTAATTTTGTCTTTTACATTATTTTCTATGTATGGAAGCTGTCTGGTCAAGTGTATTAACTGGCCAGAAGTATAAAAAAAAAAAAAAAAAAAGAAGCTGAAGTCAAGTTAAACATGGTGAGAAAATATAATGAGGGGATGGGCTGTGGAAACTCTAGCCAAAATTTATCAAATTTTGTGAGTTTCCAGCAGAGTAGAGATTTTTGACATTAGATTTTTGAGAGCAAAAGGAGCCACAGATCTACTACACACTCCTTTTTCTCAAATACAATTTTTTTTACTTTGTACAAAAGATGTTGAAATTTAAACAATCTCAAGTATTTCCAAGTCAATTCATGCTGTGCATTCAAAGAGACTCATTGAACCACACTAAACTATTCCTTCTTCATTTGCCTTTGATTTGGGTTTTTTTGTTCATCAGAGAAAATTTAATGAAATATGGTATTCTCTATCACTTCTAAGATCTGGAATCTGTTCCTTTGGTAAAGAAAAATAGTAAGCTCAAGCATTACACACTGGTGACATGAGAATTTCTCAGATTTTTTTTTCCCAAGACTGATATATTCATTTTCTCTGTGGTAGATACACAGATGCTAGGGTTATCTGAAGCAGAAAGTTCACTGTTTGCTCCAGGCACTACATCTGACTGAAATGTTTCATTTGTCTGTCAGTCCTCTGTGATGATTTTTGGTGTTAATATGAAATGTATTAGTCAATTAACCCTTAAAGCTCAGTCACAGGAAACATGCTCTTGTTTGCTTATGTGGGAAGAGGCCCCTTATGCGTGTGCCTTGTGAGACAGCTGTCATGGGACTTCATACACTGCTGTGCAGGTCTATACCTCCCTGAAGAGAAGCCTGGAATTCCTGATTGCTGGTGGATTATCTAAATAGTAGATTAAATTTATCCATCATGGGTTTACAATAGAATTATAAATCATATATTATAAATCATTATAAATATCATTATAAATCATAAGCTTGTGATAGAATTTGTGAGTCACTTGGGGTTCAGCAGCAGTATGAGTACTTGTACAGCTTACATAAATAATTTATCATTTCACATAAACATTAGCTCAGAGCTCTCAGAATCTCATACTTTAAATAGTTAAGTTTGCTAGGATTCCCATATTTTACACCTTTGTGATATTTTCAAAAAGCCAAATTACCCACGATATAAATTTTCTGTAATTTTATGCTTCCTCATTGTCCCTTCACTTCTTTCTCGTATCCTTTCCACAAGGTGCATATATCGCTAAAATCTGAAAATAAAAAACTTTCTTGAAAAAGAAACATTAATCTCTTTTATGTATCCTACCCTGGCTTTTTTCTCAGTAATGACGCAGCTCTAATTTTAGGGAAAGTGGCATTTCTTAGCACTTGAAAAGGTTTCATTAGTTCCTGCTATTTAGCCGTGCCAAGGTTATACTGTAATATGTTGTAATTGTAGTTCCATTCCTACTTTTTTCCATTCCAACTCTCAGTTTGCCTCTTGCCAAATTCTTGACCTGGAATAAGTTCTATGTTAGTCATTTGATGCACTTAAACCCTGCTTAAAAAGGAGTTGTGTGTTTAACTCATCTACAGGACTGTTACTCTGGTTTTGATCATGGAACCTAATCTAAGAACTGTTTTACTAGCAAAAGCAAATATAGCTTATTGTAAGTGATTTATAAAGTACTCATTGTATTTTGTCTCTGCCAAGGCTCCTCTCAAACTGCCCTAGCATTGATAAGTCAGAGCAATTTCCACCAAAACTCAATACCAATGAAATTCTTCATCATATAATGGACTATGGGAATGTGTTGTACCTTCTAAAGCATTCTGCTTTTTTTAACCCTGTTTTGAAAAATCTCTCATGATGTACAAATCTACAAAAGATTTTCCCCAACTCACAAAGAATGCCTGACAATTTCATGTCACTGCAAAAGCTAGTTTTTATGAGAAAAACAATGACATCTTAAGAAGGACAATATATTGAGAGAATAAAATTACCTTTATTAATTTTAACAGAAATAGATTGAGAAGTCAGCAACTCTTAGGACAGAGTACCAAGCTTCATAGATGAAGTTGTGTAGCATAATAATGAATAAATTTATAAATAGTAAATTGATAGCAATGAGTACATCACTAGCTCATTAATTCAGTATTGCCCAAGCAGTAAATTTTCTTATGAATTTGTACTGCATGAAAAACATGCAGTTAGAAAAAAAGTCAACCAAATTTTGTCTAGTGAACACAGAAGATATGCAGCTCAGAAGGAAAGCCATCATCTCTGAGGTGTCTGTAGAAGTGGATTATATTTGCAGATCACAGAGGGATCAGTCAACTGTCAATTGATCACCAGCTGTCCAATATCATTTATTTGAAATGTTGCAAAGCTTTTCAATGAAATTGATAAGAACTGTGTTGTGTTTGACTAATGTATTAGCAGACAGCATGTTAAGTTCCTCCTGATGGTCCTGACATAACGTGAATTGTACCTTTCAGTTGAAGTGCCTAAATTACTTTCTCCCTTCATAACACAGTTACCTCATAGTCAAATTAGGGCTTGTTTGAAAATATTCTGAGACCAGCCACCATTTCAGGAAGTTTTACATTGATGCATGAGCCAAAAAGATTTATTTACTTACCATATTCTAACTGTCTTTTTCATACCTGTGCTCTCCTGTAGACATGCGTTGTTGGATTAATATTCCTGAAGCTGAATATGGCTAACAAGATCATTGCTGTGTAATGTATGAGTACAGAAGAAGCAGACAAAATAATTCATACAGTCTTAATCACATTAGGATTCACTTATTGTTTCAACTCTGCATTTTAACCTTTGAATTACACAGTCAGCAACAGCAATAATTAATCTCATATGGCAAGTCTGGAAAACTTGAGATGCCCCAGCAGCAAGTCCTTTTATCTCCAAGAGTCATAATAACCTTTAGCTTCCTACCAGAAAATATAGAAGGACTAAAATAATTCAGATTTTAAACAAAAAACAATTTAGTTAAAAAAAAGTCAAAACCCAAAAGCTTTTAAATACAAAATACTAATAGATTTTGCAATGTTCTTCATTTAATATATAGATACCATGTACTATAAAAGTGCCTATTTTAGCAGTGAAATACAGCAGATGCAACGGCATGTCTCCCCCAGCAAGGCCATTTGCATGAGCTAATTAAAAATGCTGAAACTTGACAACTAATTATCTATATAGACAGTGGAAGAGTGTTAAATGCTTCACAAAGGGCAATCCAGAAAGCCACGTTTTGCACGGAAAACCATGTAGCCTGCGAGAATGCAAAGCACTAATAAATCCTTCTTTTCTCCAAAGCTTATGAATGTAAGATCATCAGTTGAGGAGGAGGTTTGAAATGTCCTTTATGCTAGGGCTGTGTACTGTACAAACATAGAAGGAAGTAATCAAAATGCAAAGGCTGGAATTTGCACAACAGAAGAGCCTTGTTCATGAATATGTAGGGACCTGTGCAAACCCGTACTTGCACATGCACACATGGAGCATTGCAGAAGCATAAAGGGGCATGGTTTTATACATTTGTGGGCTTCATTGGTTGTCAGGAACTCTGGTTCCTCTGCTGGCACATAGGTTTATTCTAAAGGTCATTTTAGTGTTGAACAGTTGTCTCTTGTATGTCAGATGGAAAAGCAATTGCAATGGAAGTTTTATTCTTCTCTCAGACTTGAGTCTTCATTACACTGAAATAGAGTATTACTGAGTATTATTGAGTGTATTGGCTGTTATTCACTACTCTTGAACTGAGAAAGCTGCTTTAGCAGGCTGGTCTTGAAAGGTTCTGCCTAATATCTGCCTCATTCCCCCTGTTTTTTCAGGCAGTGTTGATTCATGATTCTCAGAAATAATAAACTCATTTATAAGTAGCAGCTAAGGCCACTTGGTCTGTTCAGCCTTGAGGAAACTGAGGAGAATTCCGTTCAGTCTTCAACATCCTCACAATGGAAGAAAAGGGACAGCTGCTAATCTCTTCACTCTCATGACCAGTGACAGGACTCAAAGGAACAGGATGAAATTGAGTCAGGAGGGGATTAGGCTAGATATCAGGGAAAGGATTTTCATCTTGAGGGTACTGGGACAGGCTCCCCAAGGAAGTGGCCACATCACCAAGCCTGGCAGAGTTCAAGAGTTTGGACAATGCCCTCAGGCACATGGTCTCCTGTGCAGGGCCAGGAGTTGGACTCTATGATCCTGATGGGTCCCTCCCAACTCAGCATATTCTACTTTTCTATAAAATACCTATTGGCATCTTTTTGTTTTGCTTTATTAAGATATATTTCTGGAGAATCTGGGTACCCAGCAACTTCTTTGCTTCCAAAAGAGGTCAGTAGAGTGTTTTTGGTCATTACTGTCAGTCACAGATGGATAGCAGTTCCAGAAATACTTCAGTGTTCCGGACATAGTAATAGTGTGAGAGCAGAAATTCTGGCATAGAAATTTCCATGGTGACTCTTTTTTTTTCAGTAGCTGTATGCTAACTGTTCATTAGTAAGTTGAATGTCCTTACCAACACAGCTTTATATGTATGTAAGTTATATATACACACATTTCCCAACATACTTATGGCATATGTGATCTCATGGCACCCAAGACCATGGTGGAATGTGTGAGTAACTGTGGAGGTCACTGACTTTTTTTTTAATTGCTGCAGGTTTTTTATAGCTTTTGCTTTTAAAAACAAATCAATAATCATGAAAATAATATTTCCATCTATTGCTTAATTAATTATTAATTTCATTCATTATGTCATTGATTAGAAAAAAATCTGCTCTTCTGCCAAAGGCTATTGATAATCTGAACCAAGACAATAATATTGGGAAAAAAACACTAATGGATGCATTAGTTTGCAAACCAGACAATTTTCTTGAACTTGTGAATAACTAGGATGTTTTTGTTAAAACCTTTGAAACATGGTAAATAACTTGGATAATATATATTCTTCACTGCTTCTCAACAGCTTCACCCTTAGTGAAATCCGGGTTACTTTTTGTGAACTTTTACTACACACACACACACACAGAGAAATATTTTAATAACATGTGTAAAATAATATTAATGTTTTCTTCCCAAAATATGTATATAACTAAATATGAAGACCTGAAAGCACTATCCAATTGACTGTTCATGATTAATTGTTTTAATTTTTTAAGTAGTGCCTGAATACTAATCCATCTGTTAAATTTCAAGGTTTGTTTTTTTTTTCACACAGCACTTTGCTGAAGAGAAAACAAGGCTAATAATTGAAAACCATGTCACAGCCCTCCTAGCATTACCATACTTTATACCCTGCTCAAGTCTTTTATTGCAACTAAGTGTCCTCTCACTCTAATTTAAATTAACTAAAGAACTATTAAAATATTGTCACATAGGGGAGATGGAGAGCACTTTACGGGCAGTGCCTACTCAGTGGCATTCTGGAAAAGTCAGGCTATTTGGTCCCACTGGCTCCTTTAATCTTTCACTTATTTATAAGGTACCAGAGGAAGGTTTGCCCCTTAGCCCCTGAAGAGGAAATGCTATTAGCTACTGTGTCCCTCCTAATGGTACTTCTTTGCTATCACAGTAAGTTATTACTATTATTGCACTATTAATAATGCTGTACTCTGTGGTGTGTGATTTATTTCTGCTGTGAGTGGTCATTTGTCACATATTTTCTAAAAAGCTTCCATCTTATTAGAAAGAGGGGAGGGAGAAGTAGCATCTAATGGAATCTCTCAATCTCAGCTGCTCCAAACATCGTTTGATCTTTCTGACTTTTTGGAAGAAAGCTCAGTCAGTGCTATAATTCACTGAAATCCTTCATCTACTTGATTATCCTGTCAGTGGCCAAAAAGTCAAATATAACACTGTATTTGCATGGCTTGCTTGAACCACTATATCTAAGCAGATTTTCACATTTTTTACTATTTTTTTAATAATTCTCTGTCCAACTTGAAAAATATCCCCTCTTTAAAATGATACTGTAAATGGTTCCTGATACACTTTCTAAAAACATTTTGAGATGAATGACAGGAGGGATTTTATTTACCTGAAATGGCGGAAATTTCATCATGTTGATTATAAAGGTAAATAGAAATTATCATCACTTATTGCATTTGTTACTGTTGCAGCCTGCAACCTCAGGATCTCGTCCAGGGAAGCAGCAGGGTTCTGGGGACCAGCATGAAACACCAACGAGACGGGCTCCCGGTTCATGAAACCATTTATTCAGCATAGGAACAAAGTCAGGTCCAGAACAGAGAGCCCCGAACAGAGGCACAGCAGGGGTTTTTGAGGGACAGAATCGAGGGTTTACACCTTTGAGGGTGGAGTTCAGGGTCAGGGACCACTAGAAACACACCAAGGGAGAACCCCCCAGGGACTCAAACCCAATCAGAACTCCTGGGCCGCCCTTCACAAGGGGTTTGGGGTGGGACAATGTAACTCTTTGTCTCCCTGAGGCCGCTGCAACAGTTACTATGGAATACTTAGAAACATTTGAAACTGTCTGACTGTAAGTATCATTTACAGTCAGGAATGGGATTAAGGGCAGAAAATTGTGCAGTTTTGGGGATGATTCAATGGAAAACCCTGAAGTTCTTTCAGATTAAGGTGTTAACCCTTTATTTAATGCTAGAAAGGCTGGATCATGTGTATCTCTGCTCATCCAAGAGTGCCACCACTGCCACCAGAGACCAAAGAGCAACAGTCCTGAAGAGGACTCGGTCAGGAGTGTGCTAAAGATGGTTTGCAATGCAAAACAGCAAGTGGAGCAGCTCGCTGGGACTAAGAGAAACTGAAGACCTTGGTGGAAATAGGAGGGAAAGTTTGCAGGGGTGGGATATCAGAATGGGCTAAGCATGTGGAAAAGGAGATAGGAATATAGTAATGGCTATATTACTATATATATAATATATATAATGGGCTGGTAAGACAGAACTTGATATGGAGAGACTTCCTAAAACAGAAGGTAGCTGGGTTTGGGAATGTGTATCATTTAAGGAGTGATATCTAATCAGAAAGTGTGGAAGATATGAGCAAAAGTAGCAAGAAGACATTGTCCAGGATAAATGTTTGTCATTAGCAGATGTTGGCAACACAACCTCAAATACTTCACTTCACAGGTACTTTGCCTTTTTTACTGGATGTTTCTTTAAGGCCCATGAGACCAATTTCTCAGAGAAGGGGGAAAAAAGGAGAAAAAATCAGTATGATTAGCTCTCAACTTTTGAAGCACATTAAATGGAGGACAGCTAGGAAAAAGTGTTCTGTGCATGTGGAAGTAGTGTCAAAAGCTGGTAAAAAGTATCATCAGAGAAATAAAAGCAGAAATAGCAATATACATAAATGAAAATGTATATTAGCATTCATTTGGAGACTAAGATTCTGTCTATAATATAAAGAATACCTATAATATAAATCTTCGAGATTGACAAAATGGGGAAATACTGTAAAAAACTTTTCCAGTGTTAACAAGGACATTCAAAGTGGTTTTAATGGCATATGTGAGATAGCCACAAACATACCCTAGCTATTATGTGTTAAGTGTCTGGGAAAAGCAAGGTCACTTTTTGCTACATAAGCACCACAAATATACATTATGGATCGTTCTACACATAAGGGATTTATACCAAGGGATTTATACCCTTTCTCTTTTGCCAATTTGTACCAATACTTCTTTCTTTTTGGGTGGCTGTATATAAATTTTTGGTGAAGCAGTTGGTATTGCATCTATAGTTCATGAGTTTTTTTTAAAGCTGGCACACAGAATCATGGACAAGAAGGGATTGGCAGGGATGGCTGTTATGAATTTCTTATAAAAGTGTTTCTAAGTCAGTGTAGAATAGTAGAAGCCTAAACTCTAGAATATTGAACTAGACAGGTAAACTCCAGTGTAAGAGAAGCTTGTTAGTATTTTTTTTTGATGGCAAAGGATGATTGGATTTTTCATTTTGCTTTCAAACCATGCCCCAAGTTCCCTGGGCAGAGAGCAGCCATGCTGTGCTTAAAAATTTTATGCATTAGACAAGATGTATTTCATAGTTTTAGATTATGCTATCCCAAATTTGTTTTGCAGTCTTTGTTTTTCCCCTTTTCTGGCAGACTTGTTAAGGTACATTTCTTGCCAATTAATAGTATCTCTGTGCTCTGCAGAGAACTGGTCTGAGGGAATATTAAATGGTGGCATGTAAACACAATGACCACAGTTCTTGCCACTTTTGCTTAAACCTCTTCAGTTTAAGCAAAGTATGTCCTCACTAAAGATAGCATAAAATGTATCTTTAGCCAGTACAGCATCAGTAGTTTCACACAGGACTCATAGTAGGTGCTAAACAAAAAGAATCTAATCAGCATAACTGATTGATATTAATCAGAGGTGCAAATGCACATTTATCAGAAAATGGCCATTTCATCCCATGACATTTTAGACAGGAGATGTTATATGTGGTACAATAGAAAAATATATAGGGAGCCCAAGTATGTAATTATAAACTGTAAATAATGCTTTCTGCTTTTTTTTTTTCCATCATTTTATACTGTTTTCCTATCCTTTTTCAGTATGATCTAAGCTGTATGATTATTTGTGATGATTTTCTTTTGCAGGACTCTCTTCTTCCATTTTTCTTTCTGCATTTCTTTTATCCACTTACATCTTTGTCTTCCCACTTATGTAATTGTAAGAAGTACCAATGAAATTTTAAGTAACTATTTTGAAGATACGAAATATTTTGGGTATTATTAAGATTTTATCAAGCTGCCACTGACCTGAACACAAACTAAAATTGATTTTAGCTATCAGGCTAAGGAGAAAATGTTACAGAGAGTTTTTCCACTGCTGGAAAGCACTAGCACAAGAATGTCTTATATACAATCAAACTTGGAGTCAGAGATGCCAGGTGAATGCAGTGGGAGTTGTTTGATCCATAACAGAATTGCTGCTGTTTGCAATTGAGAGAACAGGGAAAATCTGTCTATTTCACTTCTGCCTGGCTTGTGTCAAAGAGGAGAAGTTAAAGCAAGTGGGAGTGAAGTCATGTTTCCTCACTATATGAAATACCACACGTATAAAGTTGGTGCAAGTTCAATGAATTTTTAATGCTTGTGGTGGGGGTTGTACACTTTCTGTGATTACTTTTGTATGTTATTGCACACTCAGTTTACAACTGAAGGCATTATTTGACCACTGGTGTCAGCATACAGGTCTTGCTAAAATTCAGGCCAGAACAGCAGCCTTCAGCCAAGATCTTAAATTCTAATTCAGTGGCTGACAGATACAGCTTTGAGAAAGAAATGTCTGCCTTGTCTCATCCCTGGTGCTATTGCCTCTCCCTGGGGTTGCTGCTGTGGCAGGATGCTTCCAAACTGGAGTTGATAACCCACCACTTCTGAGAGTAGTGTTGATGAGTTCTTGAATGTCTTTAGCATATGTTAATTACTCATTAGTGTATGTACATAGCATAGTGAGTGGACGGGCCATGTGTCCCCATAATATTTGCATATGACTTTCTGAAAGTTCCTCTGTGGCCACAATGGTCAAAGCAGTATGTCTCATACCTCAAAGGTGGACTGACGCTCAGAGAAGACAGCAGCACTTAAATCCCCACCACAATAAAATCACAATGTGCTGAAAGCTTCAGAGAAATGGCTGGCCATAAATGCTTTAATGGCCAAAATCACTCTTGATTTAAATGGGGAAGTGGTGGGAGGAACACTTGCAATCCTTGTTTTGAAGTAATCAAAAAACTCAGCATAGAATGCTCAGGGTGCTACTTTCATCATTTCTTCACACTTTTTGTGACCCACTTTTGAAATGAGAGAATGCAGCATTCATTCTTTATAAACTGTGCAAACTGATGTTTTGGATGCATGTTAAAATTATGCCTGTGACTACTTCACCTTTTTTTTCCAGTTTCTATGGCTCCAAACATGGCTCTGTATTAGTTCCTTCATAATTTTTACTTCTATTTTTCTGCTATTATTCATCAATCAAAAATATTAATTACATTAGTTCATTCTTGTTCAGCCCTCCAGAAATTTCTTCTTTCTTTCCTTATGTGGATATGCTTTGATCAACACAGGAAATATCTACTTTGCATGCTAGCTGTCAAAATAAAATGGCACAAACACAGCATCTGCCTGCATCACAGAAGGCACTGTTTGTTTCCAATAACATTCAATCTACAGATGAGAGGTCAGTGAGACTTTATAGAACAAATGCACTTGTAGATGATTTCCGTTGTTAAATTCTTGGTCTCATAGGTATGTGCATATACAAAGCTGCGGCTTAGTACAGGATTAGAATCCCAGGATCACAGTATGGGTGAAGTTGGAGGTGGCCAACTTTTTTTAACTTGGAGCATGATCAGGTATTCCAAATATTGTGTGCAGGGTCACAGCTTCTAAGCATCTCCAGTTTCTCAAAGATGAAATAAAATTAACAAATATACCTATGCAAATTTGATCCTTGGCTGTTACTGTTCCAACATTTGTTAACTGGCAAATGTCTTCTTAAAACAGCAATTCCTTCCTGAGGGAAGATTGAGTTAACTTCAAAATTATGTCTCCTTGTGTTTGGAATTAATGCAGGCTCTAGGGAGTATCATCTGACAGAATTTTCATCCCCAACACCCTGTGTGAGGAATAGTCCTGAAGATAACAGTACTGGAGGGCTCCAAAAGAAAAAATAAAAAGGGAGAAAATAAAGATCTTGGGTCACTAAGTTTTATTGCTTTTCTTATAGCAAGTAGTGATGTGCTGCCACAGGGCTCCTGTACTATTACACTGTCATTTATTTTAACCAGTAATGGCCTTTATTTGAGTTTTATATTTAACATTTTTATGTTTGTCAAAGTCAACAGTACTCATGTAGATTAAATGCTGTTTCCCTGTGTACTGCTCCTGAAAACACCAGAAGAAACTTAATACTATTGTTATGGGATATTTATCTTTGTTGGGGAATAATAGCTCTTAACAGGATTGCAGAAGTCCCATAGAAATACCTGTATTTGCATACGATCCCAGATTCCAGGACTTGGTACTTGTATCTTTCTCATTCAAAAATGAGATGAAAAATAATACCCAAACCATGATGACTGAAAAGGTTTGGTCAGACAAATTTAGCTTATGGTAGTCTTTGCAAACTCTTTATCAGACCAGTGTTTTTCATTGGTGTGTTGTACAGCCAACTGCTCCTTCTGTACTAGTATGATCATAGTAATATATGAGTTCCTGGTATATCTTTCATAAAGCTGGTAAGAATAGATGCTTTCCCAGTAGTTAAATAATATTCATTAATAGTGTTAAATAGTATTTTATCGTTATCAATAAAACATGAGCTCTTCAAATTAACAGAACTAATTATCTAACAGCGTTTTCATGTCTGTTCTGTTACATAAACTGTCAAAAATGCAAATGTGTTGTGTATTTAAGAACATGACAACAATTTGCTTTATTATCCTCTGTTTTTAATAAATGTGACTTTTTCTTTAAAGAAAATGTTACAGTGCCAAAGTCTCAAAAAAGTGGTTTGTTTTGTATATGCATACGCGTTAATCACCTGCACTGATTTCTTAAATAATATTAACTGAATACTAATGCAGTATTTGCACATTTTCATGTGCAACTTAGAATATTTCATACTTGGAGGTGATGAAGCACAAACAGCATAGTTCAGTTGCCCCCATCAAAATGTCTAGCTCATGTTTTATGAAAGTAGTCTATAAAGCAGGAAGAGACAAAAAATGTGGTTATGGTAAAGTATTTGGATTCTACTTCTTAGACTCCAGAGTATTGCTTCTAGTAGTGAGAAACAATGTCTTGAATATTGGGTGTATTGGGTTTGTGTGATAAAGCTTTGGTAGCAGGGGGACTACAGAGGTGGCTTCCAGAAGCCACCATGTGTGGTGGCCCCCATGTGTGACAGAGCCAGTGGCAGGCAGTTCCACAACAGCCATCAGCGCCAGTGGTAGCCTTCTGGGATAATGTATTTATGAAGTGGGGAAAAACTGCAGCCAGAGAGAGGAGTCAGAATGTGTGAGATACAGCCCTGCAGAAGTGGAGGAGGTGCTTCAGGCACTCAAGCTGGGATTCCCCTGCAGTGGTGCAGACCATGGTGAGGCAGCTGTGCCCCTGCAATCTGGGGAAGTCCATGGTGGAGCAGAGATCCACCTGCAGCCCATGGAGGATGCTACAGTGGAGCAGGTAGATGCTAAAGGAGGCTGTGACCCTGAGGGAGGCCTGGACTGGAGTAGGCTCTTGGCAGGGACCTTTGGACTTATGGAGCAAGGAGTCCATGCTGGAGCAGGTTGGCTGGAAGGACTTTTGACCCCATTAGCCACCCACATTGGAGCAGTCTGCTTCTGAAGGGCAGCCCTGTGGAAGGTATCTATGCCAGAGCAGTTTGTGAAGGACTGCAGCCTGTGGGACAGAGTTATGTAGCATAAGTTCGTGGATGGCTGTCTCCTGTGGGAGGGATCCCATGCTGGAGCAGGGAAAGAGTTTGAGGAGTCCTCCCACTGAGAAGGAGGGGAGCAGCAGAAACAATCAATGGATGGCAGCCCCCTCTCCCCATCCTCCTGCACCTGGAGAGAGCAAGGTAGAGAATCAGGAATAAAAGTAAGCCCAGAAAAGAAGGGGTGGGTAGACAATATTCTTAAGATTTGGGTTTAATCAGCCTGTTCTGATCTGATTTGCAATAAATTCAAATACTCTCCCCAAGTTGAGTCTGCTTTGCCTGTGACAGTAACTGGTGACAGATCTCTCCCTGTCCTTATCTCAACTCAGACACCTTTCCTTATATTTTCTCTCCTCTGTCCAGCTGAGGAGTGATAGAGCAGATTTGGTGGACACCTGGCTTCACACCATAGCTTAGTTTCTAGGATCTAGGAAATGGAAAACAGAGTCTCTGCACAGCATGTTTGCTATTACATATGGATATATTTCATAACTGCACGTCAGTCTCCACATTCCACCTTTTATGCATGACTTTGAGTCCAGTTTTCTGCTTTTTATACTGCAATGAACATTGAGAATTACTTGTTGTCTTTAACTCTTCAGCACTAGCTAATTTTATTCTGGTATATCAAAGAAATTAATATAAACAAGAACATTTTAATGATAAGAGTAGGGATGGCTTCTTAGCAACCAAATAAAAGAGATCTGAAATAAGTCCCAGATAGAATCCTCCTTATCAAAACTGAACCTCAGGGAAAAAACTAAAGTATACTTTTTTCCACTGTGTCCTATGATAGACAGGGGTAAACCCCATGGAAATGAAATAGAAGATTATAGTGTTGGTGGACAATCATCCAGACAAAGTCTCAGCCCACTTTCTGCACTTCCATAAAGCAAAAAGTGGAAAGCATCTGGCATGGAGAAATGGTTTGATATCCCTCATATGCCCCAGTGATCTAAGTGTACTATCACATAGGGCATCACAGAGACAGTGGCTGTAGAGGCAGCACAGTCAATGAAAAAAAGTATCCCAAGAGGCATAATTACCACCAGTACTGTAGAGAAATGTGTCCTATTGGACAAAACAAAGAAAAACATGTTTTCATGAGAAAATTTTTGTTTCTGATATATTAGATGACTTAAATGGTTTCTAGTTTAGGCAGAAAATAAATAATCTTATAATGAAAAAATACTATTCACTTAAAAAGAGGGTCCCGCTATAAGTCTCCCTGTAAGGGGGAAAATTTTTTTTTGCAGTGTATTCATCAGCCTAGCACATAAGATTTTTGTTACCATAAGATCTTTACAAGATTTGCAACTTAGAATGCATTTAGATCCTCTAGGTAATATCAGAGAAGGACTGCTAGATTCCTCTGAGTGGTGGAGTTCCACCTACCTGGCAGCAAATCATCATCAATCATTTCCACTCCATCTGTGAACGTTTTCCTTCTCAGAATTGCAAAATGTTTCTATAAATGGCTTTAGTAGGAAAGCTACACTGATAGTGTGGAGATCCCTTAGTGCATTTAGCTGACAACACTGAGAATGACTCAAGTAGCACAAGATCTGACCTTGAACAAATCTTCAGGGCTAAGCTCCATGATCAAGTTACTTAGCCATATCAGAGGTGTGATAATATTCAAAGTTCCCTGTATTAACTCAGGCCAAATTCGAGGATATTCCACTTTCTATATCTCATAAGCATATTCAAGAACACTGTAAAGTTTCCCACCTCAGCATAAGTGCAAAAACATGGCAATGAGTGTCTTGGTGGAATGTCTATGGCTGGCAATTAGTAGATAGCATGCATAATTGATTTGTTGTTGTTGTATATCCTTGCTGGTAAATAACCAAGATTAAGGGAGGCAGGCAGACGCCTCATATATTAGAACATTTTAATGATTTTCTTCTTAGATCAAAATTTCCAGGATATCCTTTTGATGCTCCAGATAAAACTCTAAAATGCTGAGAGTGAGGCATGGCAATTTAACTCATTATTCCCATAGGGAATGTGTAACAGACCACACTCAGATTCTCTGTTTACTCCTTCTGGATGTTGCACTTTGTATTGTTGCCGTGCTTCACCTTGGTGTTCTTCATTTCCTGAATACAGATTTTTCACAGGACTTTTCCCTGCTTTCACCAACCTTGTCCCAGCCTTGGGTGTTTCTCACCATGTTTGCTTCCAAAGTTGCATACTTGAATCATTTACACTTTGTGCACATTTTCTGTTAATGGTCTTCTCTCTGCTTCACCAATAGAACTTTCCTAGGTCCCATACATATTCTGTTTATGAATTTTCCTTTTTTCTTTATGGATTTCCCCCACAAAGTATCCCTTTTTTGACTGTTCAATAGTAAGGCAGAAATTTTTATTAGGATTTCCTTTATTCTGCCTTTGTTTTTCTATACTTTCAACATAGAAGTTGACTTACAATTTCATAAAAATATGCATAGTTTATTTTTCAGTTGTCTTGAGAAGTATTCCTAGGCATAAAGGGAGCTTTTTATCTAAATATGCTCCTGCCACAAAGAGTTTATTTGCTTTCCTTATTTTTTGTTTTGTTTTGTTTTGTTTTCTCAGAAAAGAGCAACTTTGGCAGGAAGCAAGCTAGCATGTGTTGAAGGCTGGAATGAGCAAAGAATTTGGACCCTCAGGGAAGCTTTGCATTCATTTTATAGTGAGGTCTGCTGCTTAGCTGTCTGTCTTTAGTGTATGCTGTGTGTATCGTCCTTGCACACAAAGAAGAAACAGGATTTCTGTCAAAATGGCTTAGCTCAAGTTAAGATAACAACAAACAAGGGAAGAACAAAAGTTAGATACCACAAGAGAGATAGTGTTTGTGTGTCTCCACTGATAATCTAATTAAATTGGAGGCAAAACTGCTAGTTTCCACCACTTTTAAAAAAATCAAAGCTGTAGCAACACAAGAAGTGTCAGTTCAGAGTTAGATAGTGCATACCAATTAGTTTTTTTCATGACTGACAGCCACAGCTTCAAGGCTTTAAAGAAAGGCTGACTTTTATTTATTATTCGTCTTAGAAGTAACAGGCCTGGTCCCATATGTGCCATCTGACTACCTCCTTTGGCACACAGGAAATGAGCATTAGCTAGCTAAGCACTTGTGAGGTGGGTCAAGGCAGAGTTCAGAGGGTCATGATCAGAGCAGTATAACCCAGCTGGAGGCCTGCAGTCAGTGGCATTCTCCAGGGATCAATACTGGGTCTGGCTTTATTCAGCTTGTTTATCAATGACCTGGAGGAAGGGATAGAATGTACCCTCAGTGGGTTTAATGATGATCTGAAAAGAACTGGGGGAGTGGCTGATACAGCTGGAGGCTCTGCTGCCATTAAGTGGGACCTCGATAGGCCGGAGAGTTGGATGGAGAAAAACCAAATGAGGTTCAACAAGAGCAAGTGCAGGGTCCTGCACCTGGGGAGGAACAACTGCAGGTACCAGCACGGGTTGGGGGCTGACCTGCTGGAGAGCAGCTCTGCAGAGCAGGACCTGGGAGTCCTGGTGGGTGACAAGCTGACCACGAGCCAACAGTGCCCTTATGGCCAGGAGGGCCAATGGGATCCTGGGGTGCACTGGGAAGAGTGTGGCCAGCAGGCTGAGGGATGTGATCCTCCCCCCCTACTCAGCCCTAGGGAGGCGACATCTGGAGTGCTGTGTCCAGTTCTGGGCTCCTCAGTACAAGACAAGGAGCTACTGGAGAGGGTTCAGAAGGGTCACAGAGATGGTGAGGGGTCTGGAGCATTTCTCTTATGAGGAGACACTGTGGAATCTGGGCCTGTTCATCCTGGAGAAGAGAATACTGAGAGGGGTTTGCATCAATACATAAAAACATCCCAAAGCTGGCCAAGAAGATGGTGCACGACTCTTTTTGGTGGTTCCCAGTGACAGGACAAGGAGTAAATGGCCATAAACTGAAACACAAGAAGCTTCATCTCAGCATGAAGAACTTATTTACATTGAGAGTGGCAGAGCACTGGAACAGGCTGCCTAGGGAGGTCATGAAGTCTCCCTCTCTGGAGATATTGAAAACTCACGGGACAAGTTCCTGTGTTAGCTGCTCTAGGTGACCCTGAATTAGAAGGGTGAATTGAACTAGATGATTTCCAGAGGTCCCATCCAACTCTAACAAGTCTGAGATTCTGTGATTTTATGAACCTTATTTTTGGGCCTCAAAGTGTCTGAGTAAACAGCTCCACTCTTTTCCTTAAACCATTTTTCAAACTCTTGCTGTGGAGTATGCAACAGCAATTACAGTCAGTTTGGTATGGGTAACTGAACATTACATAATCATGATCTGTTCTCATTTATGAATCTAAAGTCTGTTTCTATTTAAAGAACTAGAAATGCTAAAGTAAGATAGTTATTAACTATTAGTTATTTGGATCTGTAGTTATTGGTAGCAATTAGTTATTAATAGTAAACATTTGATGATGTTTCTTCAGTTTCTATGTGAGGATGTTTACCTCTTTTTAGTTATTTGTATGTAATTTGTTACACTTTTGAGTATATAAATCAGCCTTTATTTCTTTAATCCTTAATTATTTGTTGATAAAAAGAAATCATTCAAATTCATTAGAAGTTACAAGTAGATCTATGAAGAGTTAAAGTTAATTCTTGTCTTCTCATGCAGTTGCTGAGTATTGCACTGTTAAACTTTTAAAATATTTCACCCATGACATGACAGCATAAATTTCTATCTGGGATTTTTTTTTTTTTTTTTTGGTAAATTGTGGTCAAATCAAAGAAGTTTCCTTTTTGAAGGGAATTCTACATGGTTAATATACAGTATTGATTCTTATCTAAAAGGCATAAGTTACACAGTGAGCAAAGGCAATGGGAAGCCATTATATGAATTTGGGAAATGTTGAAAAATGTCTGGCAATAGTGGTGTGAAGATCTCTTTGGCTTGAAGAGAAATTCTACCTTCAGTGAAAGCAGGAACTTTCACTGTTGATCTCTGAATCTGATCTCTGAATTCAGTTTGTCCTAGGGCAAAAGCTGGGCTTTCACATTCTTTCTATTCTTTCTCCTGGTTCTTAAACCAGATCTGCTAATTGTGACAGCTGTGGAAAGCTGTTGCAGTCTTTAAGGAATTAAAAAAATTGCAACTCTTTGCAGCACTGTTTATCTAGGGGTGTCACTGTCTGTCCAGTTATATCATTCTGTAATAATATATGAAAAAAAATGCACTTTTGTATTTCAGTCAAAGCACTTCATACATTTTAATGCCTTGAATCCTTAAATATCTTACAGCATAGGTTAATGACATCCCTGTTTTAAAGAAAAACACAGAAATAGATCGGCATTTTTCAAGCACCTGCAGACTGCAAATATCTCATAAAAAATTAAAGTACACAAAATCAGTGACATTTTTCTGACAGTGCAGGTCATACTGAATTGGTAGGACTGCATTGCTTAACTGCAACAGTACCAGGGAAAAAGAGTCCTGCCTTTTCTCAAAAGTGATTTTAGGACATGTAAAAGTTAGGATTAAATTGGGCAACTGATGAACCATGTATGCTTTGAACATAGAGAAATTAGGAACATGTTAGCAAGGCTAAACCTGAAATTGGAGCTTTATAGGGACAGTTATCTGGCATCTAGAAGGGCCATAGAGATAAAGTTTTCTGTTCTGACTTTGTTTGGACTATAAATGGAACAAGACAAATCTTGCTTCAGCTCATGGGCTTGTCTGTTCCTGTTGGCCAGATATGTAAGTGTTTTGCTTTTATGGCAAAACCCTAAATCTTCCGAGAGCGCCCTTTCCCTGTCCCCATCTTCATCATTGTTAGGAGTGCTTCTATTTTAGGCTGTGTTTCCTTGTTCTAGAAAGACTGAAACGAACCCTAATGAGGCTACTGATCTTGGTATATAACTAGAATAGAACAGAATAGAACAGAAAAATAGCAGGACTAGGCTAGACTAGAAGTTCTAAACTTGGATTTTCGCCTGAATAAAGGAATAATGCTCTGAGGAGATGAACAGGAAAACCTTACTATGGCAAAGGGATTCATCTCCTTGGGAGGCAGATTATTCATAAGATTAAATGGAAGAAAGTTTTATGCTAACAATTTTTGCTGCTTTCACCTGGTTCAGATGTGCCAAGTAACAACTGCTTTATTCTTTGGGGCATTAAGTCCTATTAAACTTCAAATTGAGCTAGGGGAATTACGCACTTAAAAAAATGATGTCCATAATTCTCCTTCACCTCCAATTTTGAGCAGCTGTGTGCACACCATCCATCATTAGCCAAGGAAAACCTCATGGGGAGGCTGGTGGCAATGACTTTCCAACACTGGCGTGACATGTCCACCACAGCTGAGGCTGGAAGCAGGGCAGTGCCCTTTGCAGTGGGCAAAGGGCCAGGGCACTGCCACAGCCTGCACCAGTGCCTCCAGCCAGGGACAGACCCTGCTCTGGTAGGCACTGGGGGTGGTTGAGTTTTGCCTGGTGAAAACAGGCAGCTAAGTCCTGAATGTTAATCATGCCCCATTGCCTGCTTCCTTGTTTTTATCTCGGTTGGATTTTTCGTCCTCTGAAACCAACAAAAAGATCATATTTTCTTTCATTTTCTGAAACCCCATTCTTTTTTCCAGACTTTCCATTTCACGCTGTTTGAATTTTATTAAGATCTCTTTACACAAAAGCAGAGTACTGGCTATATGATGCCCTGAGGGATCTGAAAGGCTGTTGCCATAATGTCACAAAACTCTGGGGACATTTTATTTCCACCAGAAGCTCTTTGGAGGACTGTGTCTAAGGATATAATCTATCTTAAATGTTTACAGCAGGGATCTTGATCTCCATTAGAATTTAATACAAAAAGCTCTTTTTTTAATCTCTTAATTAGCACATCACATTAACACTGATTAAGTAATACCTACCTATAAAATGGATTTTATTTTTTTTATATTTTTTAAAGTAGAAAACTTGTATTATTCCAGAATTATGGATAATGTTGTTAATTGTGTATTATTAAAGACTATGAATTTCTTTTCAATACCTCAGTTGATCATTACAAAGTATTTTCACCAGGTATTTTCCAGAAGTACCTCTGTTTCTGTTTCTGATACTTTCTGTTCTTCCCAAACACAGACATGCATAAATTCTTTGTATGAGGCTCACAGTAGCATGTCTCCTCCAGTGAACAGGAAAAGATTTTGTAAGTGTTAATAAGGTTTTGTTTTCACTGGCCAACCTTGAAATCAGATACAGTTGCTGAACTCTCAGCAGTCCCTTATGTAGCACAACAGTCCTGTTCAGATGACTTTTTTAATGAAATTGTTTAGGAAGTCATATTCTAATTTCACAAAAAAAAAGATAAGTCTTGTGAAAAAAGTGTTGTCTTTTCAAAAATCTGCAGTATAATTGTGTGTGTGCATGTGTGCATGTAATGTAGTCGACATATATTAAAATTATTATTTAGTTAAAATAATATAGATCTGTGAGTTCATTTGATGGGATTTTTTTTTTTTTGTAAAATTTAATGCATGAATAATTATACAGAATCTGGGATACAAATTCTAAAGATAATGATATTTAAAACCTGTTGAGCTATTTGGGACACATTTTTCTAAATTTTTTTAATTTTGTATGTTTTGGGCTTTCTGGGACCATGCTGAAGGTGCTGGGATATTAACAAAATTATTTTTCCTTAAAAATAATGTAAGCATCCAAAACATTAAAGGAATCTGGTATTTTAAGGCAAATCAAAATCTCTCTGTTGTTGATGTATGTTATACATCAGTGACTCAAGTCAACAGTTTTATGTCACAGATAACTGAAAATCTTTACAGGAGGCATCAGACCAAATAAAAAGGATTTTCAAAATTCCATTTCTTAAATTGCAAGTAGTCTATAAAAATATGTAAATCAGACACTGAGAATATAATGGAACTACTAATATGAATACATTGAATTGCACCACTGATTAACAGCATCCAATAGTCCTCCAAGTAATGGTCACATGGCAATCTAACATTATTTCCTGCTCCCATTTCCTGTATTTCCCAGACCTTTTTGTCATTGTATTTACTGTGTACCACTCTTCTTTCTCAGAATAATGCCACACTGATATCACAGATAAGGATAACAGCAGTTGGTCTCTCAAAAGAAGTCAGTTTTATTTCTGGAGGGGTTTTTTTCATTATTTAATATTCTTTTAAAACAGAAACTGTTCTATTCTCAAATGGACTCAATGGCTGTTGTAATTATCAGGATAGCTTTGGATGCTGCCTCACATAAATGTACTGGCAGAGGTAGTAATAATTTAACACTTTTAATGCTGCATTTCAATACATCATCTTTGTAGTGATTAACCATAATGGCATTTTTAGTTGGTCAGTGTTCTCTTAAAATATCAGCTTTTCAAAGTCACAATGTACTACATATTTCTGGCATCAATTGGTTAAAATAATTAAATTTAGCTCCCACTTACTGGTGGAGACATTTGGAAAAAATGACAGAAGTAACTGATTATTAGCTCAAGTTTTTATTCCATGCTTAAACTTCTTTTTTCACTATCCAGATGATGATTAAAACTGAATTTAAAAAATATGTTAATGAAGTTCTGCCCACCTCTTGGAATATGTCTCTCTCTGATGGTAAAAATAGCTACAGATATTTGGTGTTTTGGATTTCAGAGTTTAACTACGTCTCTAAAGTTGGCATTTGCTATTGTAAGGTATGCACTTCTTATAATAGATAAAAATTACACAATACTCATTGTTTTTCTTTCCGTTCTGCTTAAATTTCCCTGCAGGATGTGTGACACAGGAGAAGGGCTGTTCACCTTTCAAACACGAGAAGGAGAAATGATATATCAGAAAGTCCATTCTGCAACACTGGCAATAGCTGAGCAGCATGAAAGACTAATGATGGAAATGGAGCAGAAGGCAAGGGTAAGGTCCTTTTACCAAAAGTTTTTAAACTTACAAAAATCGGTAATAAACCAAAGTCAGTGGATTCAGCTGCTACTGTGATAGTATCAGCTGTGTGACTGAGACAAAACAGACTTTCAGATTTATGTATTTCCATTGCCAGGGATCCTCAGTGTGTTCTGTACAATTGTAGGTGACTTTTTGGAACAGGGGATACCATTAGACAAGAGATCCATGGTCAGAGAACTGAAATTGTGGCTCTGTTGCTCAAAGATTAAACCTTCAGCGGTTGTGTTGACTACTGATGAATGAGTTTTAATTGCTCCTTGTGGCCTCACAGGTGGAAAAAAACCCAGTATAAACATGTCTAGGTGACAGCAGATGTGTTCTGTTTTTCTTAATCTCTGAAAGAAGTTACTTCTCCTACATTATAAGTAGCAATGCAATTGAGTTCAAATAGAGGTATTTTATTATTTTGTATTCAGAATTTCCAGTTTGCACAAGTTGTGTATAAGTGGCAACTACAGAAAAATTTGGTGTTCTTTTAAGAAAAAAGCTTTCCCTGTGTGATTAGAAGTAGAGATGGTTTTTAATGATTGCTCTGGAAAGCTGACTTTCAGGCCAGGCAACCTAGTCTGCTTGCTTTTCCTCTGAGATGACCACAATTCTCTCATATCTTCTTCCCTAGACAGAGATTTCAGGTTAATTGTGGCATTTCCTTCTTTCCCTCATCCACACTGTGTCTCCAGTCATACAAACATGACTTATATGGATCTATCCCCCATACTCCACCAGTGTCAAAATACCTTTCTCACTCTGCTGAGACAAAGGCTCTTGCAAGGACCAATGTAAGACCCCAGTGTTCAACTTTTCTTAATTACTCCTCAGATAAGTCAGAGAACCAATCAGGGAATGCTAAGGGGTACAACTGGACCTTAAAGATCATCTAGTCCGTGGTAGAGGCAGTTTTCCTTATTCACTGAAAAATAAACTAGAAAAAGACTTAGTTTTCCATGTCAGAAGTCTGCTGCATTGAATGTTTGTCTCAGACTTTGCGTGTCTGTTGTGAGAACTTGAATTAGGAAGCCAGCCCATTTTTGGTGCTTTATGGGAAAAAGAAGATGTATTTTTCCATAAAACTAGACAAAGTAGGAGCATTTGCATAATAGTTGAGGTGCACAAACTTTGGACAGGAAGTGCAGGAAGACAAGAGTTTACAATCAAAATTAATAAGGAGCAATCGCTGAAAAGTCCAACACAAGGTAGAATAAATGGAAGACTATGTAAAGTAGTAGATCTGCTGGCAAGAAAACACTGCATTCTGCTGACCAGAAAGTCTTTGAATAAGGGGGAAAAAGCAGGGAAAACACATCATTGTTTTATAATGTGTTTGCTTTTAAATTGTCTACACCAGTAACAGAAATTAGAACATTTTCATGCTGCCATAATAAATACTTAGACCAGGATCATACAAGATTTTCCTTTTACAGAGCCATCACTTTCAGCTTTTCCACCCATCAATTAGCAGCTTTGCTGCTTTGCAAAGCCATTTCCATTCTGCCATCAGATGACTTCCTTGAAACCATATTTATGAAGGCTGTGGCCATATGGTACGTAATATCAAATGCCGAGCGAGAGCAGGCTGAGAAATAAAAATGACTCATCTGCCACACTGTGTATGATGTACTTGTCTCCTGGATGAGGCTGCGCTGTGATCTGCACAGGGACATCAGGAGAGGCTCACATAGGCTGCAGTGGGCTGTGTAAAAGAGGCTGAAAAACCTGTTGATTTTATGCTTCAGCTAATAAACTAATGTTAGTTTGGATTTGGAAACTGCTGTTTCTGACTGGTGGGGTGCTGGGCATTTAAAGGATCATCTGAGTCATGTGCGACATTTGAGTTTTATTCGTATTAGAAACAAAATCTAAAATATCAAATAGATTAAGTACATGTTCCATTCCATTTATCAAGTGTTATCTAATTCTAACCATTTCACCAAATACCTATGTGTATTTTTTTCCATAAGATCTGAAACTGAAATACAAGCAAAAGAATATTTTAAGTCAGGGATTTAGTGGGTCTTCCCAAAGCTTGACATTTGATCTTTATATCTATAGATCTATACATGGGGGATTTTACTCTTCCCTGACATATGCAACAGTAATCATTACTTCTTCCTTCCAATCATTGGAAATAATTTATTAGAAAGGACTCCCATGAATATTTGTATTCTGTCCTAAAAGTTAATATGTTTTTAGTAATGAATACATAGAAGTTTCATTTAATTTTTGCCAGATTACAATAGGTTAGAATCTATTATAAAAAATGAATACAACTTTTAAAAGGAATTAAGTTGAACTTTTTTAACAGCAACCTTGATGAACTATATAGATTATGATTAGCTTTCAAAGTAAATATACAAAGTACATCACCTTGATAATATAAAAATAACAAAAAAAAAAAAACAAACAAAAAACAACCAAGTACAAAACACACTCAGATAAAATCCCCAGAAACAAATTCTGGTAGAAGAATAAAGGTATTGCTGACAGCCACAGGCCACATGTGCTCCATTTATGGAGGTCCCTGCACCCAAAAATTCTGTTTCAAAATGCTAAACAATAAATTAATTTTCATGCTAAAAAATCTTTTGCTTAGGCCAAGCAACATGCTGGATAATTGTTAATAAGAGAGAGACATGAGAAGGAAAATAATTCTTCCCATTACCTTTGAAAGTGCATGGGCTAGAAGCAAAAATGTTCTGTGGCAGCTTGTACAGTACCAAATCTGTCTTTTTGCCACCTTTAACAGGAGAAGCCAAGTCAGTTTAAGCAGGCAGTCCTGTGCACACTTTCATTTTCTGCCCATTTTCCTTTCAAATTATAACACTGGAAGAAAGACCTGAAATATGAGATCAGTAGTCACTGGCATAGGTGTGGATTTGAGCTGGTTATTAGTTTTACTGAGATCAAAGCAGACTGGATATTATTCAAAAAATTCAGCAAAGTGGACACTGGTCTAATATAGCTCAGGTGGTTTTCTTGATTGAATTGGAAATGTTGCATTTGCAGAGTGATAGTGTTTTATGCTTGCTTTGTTTGGGACAATAACAAATTTGGGCCAGTGCTAGTACTTAGATTGAAATTGTTTTCAGGGAAATTGGAAAAAATGAATATACAGGTAACAGTCTTTGCTTTTTCAATGGATCACTCTAATACAGATGATTATTCTGTTTTATAGTTGTTTTGTGGGAGAGAGAGCAATATTGCAGTGGTTTTTAGTGGTTTTAGTTCAAAGATAACAAATTAAAAAGAACAGTCTTTCTATTTACGTGCTTTTATTTTGTGCTGTATTGTTACCCACATTTGAGTGCCAGCAACTTTCCTTTTATCACAGAACAGACCTCTGGTTTTTCCTCTCGCCTTCCCCATCTCTGACCCCTTGTTTGCTTGTTTGTGTTTGATTGTTTTTTCTCTGAAGCATTTAGAAGTCTGGTTGGATTCTTGGTTTTGAAATTACTGTGCAAAAACAAGGTGTTAGCCTCGGGAATGACAGTGAATACACTGGCTGTAGTCTGATGGTGGACATGGAAGATGCATTTCTGAGTGTCTAACAGCCAGCTCTGTCACCCCTTCCCTGTCCCCAGGCTGGACTGCAAACTCCTTCCACTTCCTTTCTCTTAACTTAGGTGCTTATCTGACTGAGCCAATCTAGTTTGCTAGTTTGGCAACAAAAAAAAAAAAAAAAAGAAAAAGAAAAAACCAAAAACAAAACCACCTCCCTAAAAGGAGCCAGCTTCTTCAGGATTATGTAACTGAATTGTTTACAGAAGCAGCAGCAAACAATTAGACCTTCTCAGCTGTCCTATCCTGGGGAGAGAAAGAAGAATAATTCATCCTCCATGAATGCTTTGTCTAAAAGAATGCTGAGTATTCTCCCCTTTGCCATCAAGAGATTATTGGTTTGGTGATCTTTTTTTAAAGAATCGGTATTCAGATGGTTTTTACACATGAGCATATGAACAATTGTTCTCAGCAGCACTTGTCTATCTAACCTCTACACCAGGATGACAACATGGCACTGGAATTTTAATCTCTGATTTTCCTCTCTAATGCCAGCTTTGATCTTCTGCCATTTAACTTCCACTGAAAACACTTCTGATGTAGCTTCTGCCCTCACTGTTGTTGGAGGGTACAAAATGGGAGGTTAAGAGCTGTAGATTTCCTATGTTATGACTACACATATGAGGGAAGAATTCTGAGGAAATACTTACACCTTTGTAGCTCTATAAATTATTTCTTTCAAGAGCTGCCAGTAAAAACTTAATATGTAATCTCAAAAAAATAAAAATTCACAATATGTAAAACAATAAGCCTAAATAAGATAGCACTAAAGTCAGTGTTAGCCAGCTGAACTTAATCAAATATCAGTAAGGCTGAAGGATAAATGCAGGAATAAATTATAATGGCCCAAGTCTCAAAACTTATTATCTTTGGAAGTTTTCTATATAATTTGTTTTACTTTAGACAGCAGAGCTAAAAGCCATTTTAGATTGTGATCTTTTTAACACTTCCCAGAAGATAAACACCTTTCTGAAACGCTGTATCTGTATATTTCTATTCTCATTATTTACAAGTCTTGTCTTTAAATTCAACCTAATTTAAGTGAGTTATCATGATAGATTTTTGTTATTATAAAAAAAAAGAAAAATATAATATCAATGAGTTTATGTATTATTTTTTTTAAAGACATCATTACCACTGAAATAATGAATGTACCAAAGAAGACAAATATCAGGCAATGAAACTTGGCTTAAGGAGATATTGAAGAGGAAGGCAGTTAAGGAATAAGACTGAGAGTAATTTTATTTTTCTTGTAAGGATCAGGATGAGGAAGGTATTTCACAAGACTGGTCTGATAAATTTAAATTACAGTGTTGTCAGACACAGTACTAATAAAATTGTAAATAGAGTTAAAAGTCTGAATGTAAACTGTCTTAGAAACAGGAAAAAAACCAACTGTGAGGCTGGAGGAAATAACAGCATGAGTTAATTAGTGAACTTCTAATTTTTCTTTGCTCTGTGAGTCTGTACTATCTTTATCTTCACACGTTTCAAATCTGGTCACAAGCTAAATGCATACTCATCAAACCTTACAGGATCAAATATCAACCAACACATCAAATATTCTAAATTTTAATTTTAACTTTAACTTTTAATTTAATAATGATGGTTTCAATTTGAAGTATACTACCTTTGCCACTGCATCTTCAGAGCTTTGACTGGTTTACAGTTTTTATTGATGTCTTATTGCAATGTGTCTTCACCTATTATTTCAAGTTGTGAAGTATGGGGAATTTCAAAGATATACTAGTGGATGCTGCTGACCCAATGAATATATGAAATATTTAGATAAATACATTTAAAATATAGCTTTTGGTCTTAATTTCACTATTGTAACTTACTTAGTATAACAAAACTTTTTTATGTTGCAATTCTGCCTAAGTGTGTTTGAGTTGACTCAGTTCCTGAAGGAGAGACATGAGAAGAAAATTCTACAGCTCATATAAAGATTATCCCATGTCATGACACATTGGTCACTTAGTATGTTTTCTTCTTTTTCCAAATTATGTGTAAACTCAAGTACTAAGATTCTTACATATGATGATTCATGAATTCATGTACTTTATACAAGTTAAAGCATAGCCTCAGGTCAGTTATTCATGCATACTTAGCTGAATATGGTTCTCTATTTCCCGTCTGAAACCATATATGATGCTGCTGTATAATGTGTGTCTAGAAATTTTATAACCCTGTAAAAACCTGGCTGCTTTAATGCAGTACAGAGCTGGTGAGTTGCTTACCTGGTTTTCATGGGCGTTGTGAAGCTTATTTCTCTAATAGGATAGGATAGGATGGGATAGGATAGGATATTGGAAAGGATCTACAGTGGTTATATAGCCCAACTGCGTGGTCACTTCAGGGCTAAAAGTTAAAGCACAATTTTGAGGGCATTGTCCAAATGCCTGTTAAAGATTGACCAACTTAAGGCATTGACTGCCTCCCTAGGAAGCCTGTTCCAATGTTTGACCATCTTCCCAGAAAATAAAGTCTCCCTAGTGGCCAGTCTAAGACTCACCTGACGCAGTGGAGTACTCCAGTAGTCAGTCTGTCTGTGGCTATCTATAAATTTTGCCAAGATTAGCAACACCAAGAATTTTTAATTTGTTGGTTTCTTTTTTCAAAAAAGTCAGATTCCGTGTACTTTTTGGTTTTAGTTTTGTCAACCCAATTCCTACAAGTAGCCATAATTTTCCATAGGATTCTTGATTCATTAAGCATATAATGACATTTTTCTTTACTGATTTCTATGATAATATTTTTTGAATTTTTCTAGACTCTGTTTGCCTTCAGGCTCAAAAATCTGTATGTACTTGGATGAAGTAATCCCTAAACTTGCATCACAAGTCTATTTTCAACATTCACCACTTCATAAGAAAGCAGGAAATTTGTGGATATTCAGACTGGGTGATAGTTAATGATTCTTTCAACTGCACCTCTTTTATTTTCTGATTTTAAAGAAAATATTGTCTTCAATGTAGACTTATTTCATTGGCGTTTTTTCAGGGACTATTAGTTGTATCCAAATACTTTAGCAGCATTCAAAAATTATGCAGAAGGTGTCATTCACTTTCTAAAAGAAAATACCTCATCCCACCATGAAATTCAAACCTCCACAGCCACTAGTCTCCCATTAATCCTTTCCTTACTGAGTCAAGACCTTTCTTACCCCTCTTTCTGTGTGACCTGCAGGGTTTCATTGTGCCCCTGTATGGCACCTTGCAGTCAGCAAGAGGTGTACAGATGAGGTGTTAAGACCAGATTCTCCAAGGAACTCTGTAGGTTGTTGGCATTCCTGGATCTTTGCTGTGTGTTTGAATGAAACCACAGAATAGGGAAAGTCTTTACTATGGCAACCAAGGGTTTGTGCAGCTGCTCCTACAAAGTGATAGGAGTGGGACAGGGCTGTTCCTCATGTCACAAACACTGCAGACAACATAAAGGTTTGTGGGGAGCGTAGGTAAGTGACGTGGGTAGGTGTGAGAGCAGAGCTGGGAAATCCTTACATAAGAGTGTGTCAAATATTTTGGTAGCCGGTGATGTAATTTAAATGCCGTTTTGCCATTTGGAAACTAGACTTGCCCTGGAGTTTTGAATGTTTTCAAAGTGGTAGTAGTCATGAGGGTTTTCATTCAGAGTGTGGTGGGACAAATTCAATTCTTCCCTTGTCTGACACAATTTGGAAATTTCTCTTACGCATAACAATAGGGCTGGATGATCTTGAATGCAAAAAGATACTCTAAATCTCTCCTATGAACTAAGCCCCAAGTACTTTAGCACATGGATATGTATCCTTACAGAGAAATTACCCTAATTCTTTTCTCCTTAAAAAATTCTGGAATATTTTGTATTCCGTTACCATATTCTTTTCTTCCTTACTGCTAATATAAACGATGAGCTCAGCCAAAAATTGTATTTAAAGCTTTGCAAAGGTGTCTCACAACTGAGATGATACAGTTTTTTATCTGCATGGAGCCTGCTCCATCCTATGAATCCATCCTGAAGCTGCATACATGAATCCTATGAACACTGTTCTGTTCACCTCAGATACATGTTTGCATGCAGCTGGGCTGCACTGTGGATGTTTCTATTTAAGTCACTGCGGTCTGGTTAGCTTGTTTAAATGCAGCAGGGCAAAAATATTTTCATAGTAAGGCATCCAAAGATGCAAACCCTCCTGAGAATTTAGCATGAAAGCACTTTAAAAATCCCTGTAGCCACTTATCTACATTTCCGGGCACTCTTTAAAGAGCTATTTCTTAAATGTCAGATATCATTTATGTCAGTTTTACAAAGTTACATTTGAATATAAGAGGATTTGAAGGTTGGTGACATAAACAAATTTGTAATTTTTATTTTTTTTTCACTTTTCTTGTGCTTTGCAAAATATTGCATATTTACAGAACTAACAAAGTAGTTGAAAAGGCACTGTCAGGCTGAAATTCGTATTTGTTTCCAGAAATGCAGAAAATGAAGACCCAAAGAACTTTTCCCTAAACAAAATTGATTTGTTTAGGAGTCTTTTTTGCTAAAAGCTGTGGATGATATGAGCTATGTATTAGGAATGGCTGCTGTAATTATGGTGTGGTTGTTGCATGTCTGACTGAAGCCCAGCCCTCCCCTTAACTAGCCTCAGAGAAGCATTTAATACGGAAGGGAAATTTTCTTTTGTATTGTGTGCCTTTAAACAAGCTCGCTTGTGTAAGTGGGCTGGAAGGTTCACGTCATTGAACTCTCTCAACAGAGAAACAGGTTATGTTGACTTAAGTATTACTAAAAAATAATCCTCAAACCACCTCACCAGGGGGCTTAATTTAGTATTAATCTCATATCTGCTATTTTCAGAAACCTGTTTCTTATAAAATGAAGCAACTATAGAGCTTCTATTACTATTAGCAAAAATAATAGCTGATGAAGTTATCCAATGCTCTCAGGAGACAGGTATTATTATAATATTAATAGTAATGAGCAAAATGAGGTACAGAAAGATTAAGGCCAAACTCAGCTGTATATGAATTGCCCAAGGTCACAGAATAATCAGCTGTATGCTAGGCATAGCACAAAAACAAAACAATAACAAAACAAATCCTGAATCATAGTCAGTTTCTTATTCACAGAAGAACTTCCGAAAAAAGTATTTTTCACATGGTTTTCATCAGTCTTTTGAATTGTAGCATCATTCTGTGTCTCTTGTCAAGCAAGGTCTTCCTCTGTTGCAGTAACTCTGTTTAGGAGTTCTTTATTTCACTCAAGGGAATTGTTGAGGCTTTGTCTCTGATTAATGGAAAACTTCTTTATCAATGATTTACGGAGGGGCACAGTGCTTTTCAGAGAATAGGAGAATTACAAAAAGTAATAATCTGAGAAGGGATCAAAAATTCTCATAACAGCCCTAAAGTTACTTTGTAATTCCCACCTGTGCTTTATGTGCTTTGGCTCATCAGGTACTTGTTCGTAGGACAAAAATTAGATGAAGTTCACCCTATGTCTTCATTTTGTGTTTTTTCTCTATAAAAAAATAGCCAAACCTGTGTTGAAGAAGGGATTTTAACTTGAAAATTATTTATAATCTCTCTGATCATGTTTAGACCGAAGATAGAGTATCTAAAAAAGCCCTGATATACATAAACCTTTCCAAGTGCATGCAGTCTTTTAATATGTATTTATCAGAGCTTATCCAGATAGAGATTGGTTACGTTCTTTTTTTCTCTCAGCTGTGGGTCATAGTTCTTATACTACTGATGTCTTATATGATGCCAACCATGCTAAGAGTTTTTATTTGTCAGCTGTGCAGGAATCTAGTTGAGGAGAACTGTTAGGCAATAGTGGAGACTACAGACCCTGTACTGTTGGTTTGATATTACTTCACTGTCCACAGCAGCTGTCTTACACAAAGATGTGTGGCTGCCACAGTCAGCAAAATGTCATTTTGACTCAATGGCACAGCACATCTCATTAGTTCTCAAATTCTCAAACCCATTGAATATAGGATCAAAGCTACTGGCATTGGAAGGGTGGTCAGCTCACCTACTTGCCTGTTCAAAGCAGGTATAGCATCAAAACTAGATAAAGTTTTATCTAGTGTCTTATCCAGTCAAGTTTTGAATACCCCCAATGACGCAGATTATGGGTGCTCATTTCAGCACTTGGTTGTTCACACTGTGAAGGATTTTTTTGCTGAAGTTTGTCTCCAGTTTCCCTTGCCACAGCCTGTGACGAGTTGACTCTTGTCCTTTCACTGTGTATCTCTGCTAGCAGTCTTCTTTGCAACATATTTTTCAGAAGAGAGAGAAAAAAAATGGGTTTAGATTTCTTTTAGCCTTCGCTTTCTCACAGTGAATAAACATTAGACATTTAATCTAGCGTCACTGATCATATTCTGCTTCTTAGAGGTTCTTTGCCAGGCTCTCTCCAGTCTGATATTTCTCATGTGCCTGGGCCCAGACCTGAAGATTATGTGAACATAGCTAAAATTCCAGATGTAGTTGCTCAATTGCCAAACAGGGGGAAATGTAGCTTCTCTGCTTCTACTGGCCATGCTTTTGCTAACGTGGTTCAGTGTGTCATTACCCTCCATCACTGCACAGATACGCTGGTCACTGACATTATCACCAGGACAGCTAGTTCCTTTTGGCAAAGGTTTTATCTAATAAGTCAGTCCCTGGACTGTACTTGTGTGCAGTTGCCTTGGCCCAGTTGCAGCACTGACATCTGTCATTGCTGAACATCATGAAAGTCCTGTCTGCCTTTTCTTCTGCTTTGCTGAAATCCCTCTGAATAGAAACCCTGCTGTCTGGGTGTTTTACTATTCCCCCTGGTTTGATGTTATCCCCAAATTTGCTAAGAGTCAATTCTGCTCAAGAATTGTGCTTAGAGTCAATCCCACTGCTCATGTTGGTGATGAAGATGTTAAATGTAATGAAGTACTGTTCCATCTCAACTGCAGGAATAGGTTTTTCAAAAATGTTTCAGTTCTGCAGCATTCAGCAGCAAGGAATTAATGAAGATTTTCCATGCTATGGCAGAAGCATCCATTTCTCTGTTTCTTATGACTGTCTCAGGGTAAAAGCTGCTAGTCTCGTAGCATATTCAGTCTGTCAGAATCCATTTCCATAAAGGCAGCTGCCAGGCAAGATTCATATGGATTCATATGACTGGCTGCACATCTCTATAGTCTTTGTGATTCAAAATCCATTGATAAATCTGAAAAGGTTCTTTTTTTCATTATTCTTAATCATTTCCTTGTAGAATATACTGGTAAAAGTTGCAATTTCTACTACCTGAGAGAATTTGTAGAATCCTTTTCAAAATGATGGTATTTCTGTGATGTGTTCCCACATATTGTTTGGTGTTCACTTTTACATACATTTTGTATTTTGCGAAGGAAAAAAAAGCAACAGTTACAGATTTCCATGGCAACAGTGTTTTGTGACACTGAAACAGGCAAAGGATTGTTTCATTAAATAGCTCCTATGGATTTGAAAAGCCTTAAGTTATATGGCATGTGTTCATGTATGTATAACTTCTACTGTGCCAAGCAACTTTTGCAGAAAAAAAACCACCTGGTTTTTGTGTGAAGATGAAATAAGGTTAAGAAAGGTTGCTAATGGTAGGATTTATTGGGCTGATACAAGTATATGGAAAAATAAAGCAATCTATGAACATTTCTCTGTCTTCCACCTTTCCAAACTGAATTCCTGATTTACAGCTACTTCTGCTTACTTCTGTATTAGTAAATACACACCAGTAAGGAAGCAAAAATTTCCCTAGCTTCTTTTGTATGCAGAAATTTGAATTGCGATTCAGAGAAATGTCTCTCACAACAAGTTGTTTCTGGGCAACAAAACCCCAAATATTTCCAAATATACATGATGTATATTTTTTTAGAAGTGTATGCACTGCTTTTTAATGGTTGCTTATTTCAATTTTAAAAGAACAATGTCAAGAGTGCTCCAGCTGTATCTATCTATATGCAGGATCATGGGGTGATCCCTGTGTGCGAGAACACAGAGTGGAAAATAATAGCCCTTTATTTTTATATACCAGCTTCCCAGTTGATTTTAAATCTGTAAAAACTCATTAAAGGCCATGCAGCTACTGAAGTCGATATTTAATTATTAATGAATAAATTGCCTTAAATTAAATTAATGTGTTTATTTGTGTGTTCATATGTGCAGGCATATACCTACCTTTCCTCCCCTTCCCCCAAACAATACAGCATGTTTCAAAGCTAAAACCTAATCATTTCTATTCATGTGCATGGCATATATATAACTGGCCCCAGTATGTGTGATTCAAGATGCATTTTAAATGTCTAAAAGTAACTAGTTAAAAGGAAGGAACTGTGTTCTTTTGGAAGATATTGAAGAGCCATCTGAGAAGACTTTACTACATAATAGTAATTTTTATGTATTCTAGGTTTGCTGTTTCTTGTTTTTAATTGAAATGTCTTTGTATGACATATAAAACTAACTTCTGAAAATGTCAGAAAGTAGAGGTCAGCCAGACATTGTGTGTTACTGAATACTGGAGTCACGCACTGATAAACTTAATGAGGAATATTCATGAAAAGTTATTGATGATTACTGTTTCAGAAAGTATTCAGAGAATTGTCTTCCTGTCATTTTATTAAAGTTCATTGGTCAGCAATTTCTGTATACTGAAATGAAGAAGCTGAAAGAAATGTGATTTCAACAAATATGTGTAATTGGAAACTACTGATCTGTTTTAGACAATAGAAGAAAAACTTCTTGAGAAATCTCATGAGGTCCAAGTCATTTGCTCTATCAGAAATAATGAAAGTCAAATAACTGTGCCGTGAACAGTGAATATAGATGGTAGCATTTTTTAATAATCCAATTTTTCAGCCCCAAATTTATTCAAGTGGGATGCTCCCAACTGGGGATAGTCTGTGTTCATCCATATTTCACCTTTCTTGCCACATGCTAGAGAGAGGTTTCCAAGACCGTTCTCCTCTGAGAGACATTTTTCATACCATGGCTTCTTCCACACCAGTTCTAAAGCAAAGCTCTATGAGGTCAGAAAGGCTGTCCTTATGGTACTCTCAAGTGAAACACTGAGACTTCAAGTGTCCCAAATATCTGTTTAAGATATGTCATATCTTTTGGCAAGTAATTCCATGAAAAAAATCTCATACTTTGAAGACTTTGCCAGAGCATTTCAGGTTGAGGTCAGACTCCAGTAGCTTTTTAAGAGAGAGGATTATTCAGCAGGGCAAGGAGAGCAAAAAAACAGACAGAGAAAGGAGGACAAGATTTGTATGTCAGCACTGATAGCAAGCCTCACTATTTTTAGCTCTGGCTTGACAAGCCTCATGAAAGACCCCCTTCTGGAACACTGTAACTCTCAGGCTGAATTCCCCAGAAAACACTTGCTCCAAATGAAAAATACAAGTCTTTGTTGATGGTCTCTTTCTTTGATCTCTCTAACTGAGGCACTTCAGTTCTTTCTTTTCCACCTCAGCTTACTTATCCTTATGCTGCTCAGAAGACAGATCTGGGACTCTCCCTATTCAGTAAAACCTTATCTATAATTTTGGAGATGACAATTACAGACTGGTTGAGGGTGAAAGGGGCCTCTTGTCCAACCCCCCCTAGCTCAAGCAGTGCCATGGAAGCTGATTGTCCAGGACCATGTCCAGATGGCTTTTGAGTATCTACAATGTGAGAGACTTCACAGTCTTTCTGGGCAATCTGTGCCAATGCTTATTCAACTCATAGTAAAGGTGTTTCCTGATGTTCAGCAGGAGTCTCCTGTGTTTGAGTTTGTGCACATTGCCACTGGTCCTGTCACTGGCCCCACTATAAAGAGTCTGGTTGTCTTCTTTGCAGTCTCCCATTGGGTATTAACAAACATTGACAGGATGAAGCCTTCCCTTCTCCAGGCTGAGCAACCTGAGCTGTCTCAGCCTGTCCTCATAGGAGAGGTGCTCCTTCCCACTGATCACAGCCTCCTCTGGACATCCTCTAGCAGGTCCCTGTCTTTCTCCTGCTGTGGCTCTCAGAGCTGGATGAAGTGCTCCATGTGAGATCTCATGAGGCCAGAAAAGAGGGAGAATCATTTCCCTCAACCTGCTGGCCCAGGTGTGACTGGCATTCTGGGCTGCTCCTACTTCTGGCAACACAAAGGACAACCAATATCTGCAAATAACTTCTGTGCAATACTGGATTCTCTATCATGCAGATATATATATATATATATATATATATATATATATACATATCTCCCTACTTGTATTTCTTGAAGAAATTAGCTCAGTTGTATTTGTTTCCACTAAGAACTGCAGTATAGTCAGGCTTGAAATAGTCTCAGCTCTTTCCATGTTGGCACTATCTCCCATGTTATTAGTGAATGCTTTTATGCAGTGAAAAAATGGATAAAGTATTTTATGTATAGTAAAATGGCTCAAACTTTTGAAAAATGGAAGGATCTGGGCTCCTACCCTCACACTAATTATTATAGTTTCCAGGAAATGTCTTTCACAAAAAGAAAAAACCCACAGTTTTGTGACAGAATATGGGTGAACACACTCACCTTACTGACATTCAATAAATATAATCCCAACATGCCGTAAAATGTATCTGATTTTCCTCCAACATTAATCTGTCTGGCAACATTGATCTGTTATTAGCTGCTTTTAGAGGAAAGAAAAAATAAAAGAAAAAAATCCAACACACTTCCACCAGAAAAGAAGAAAAGTGTACCAGTTCTTTCTTCATAGTGTGGCCAAGAAGAATACAAAAAAACAATCAGCCTCTTTGAATCTCCCTTCAGAGTACTTTTCTTCCACCATTGCTTTATTATTAATCCACAGTGTTATTCAACCACCAAAGAATAATCATCATCTGCCCCAGCACCACAAAGCAGTGTTACTATTTTGATTGATTTTTTTTTTGTCCATAATTGATTAAGTAACTCTCCAAAATCACTGCTGAAAACCTTAATGTTAGAAATATATTATAAAGGCTGAAATCACTGTAATTACTTTTACAGATGGCTTTTTTACAAGTTTTTTTCAGAAGACTTGTGAGGTCATATATTGGTGTGGATTTTTCTAATATTATGTATTCTGTCAGGAACAGCAAGCTGGATAAGAATGTAAAAATAAATATAAAGCAGTGCATAGAAAATAAATAGTATGCTGATACCTATAAATGTTTATATCAATAGTGGACATATTTAAGTAATGAGCACGATCCAAGTAACATATATATAAATGAACATATCTCTGTTCAAAGTGATCATGAACAAAAGGCTACAGAAAAATTAGAACCAAAGAGTATTAGTAACACATCAGCAAAGGAAAGAATTTTCTCACTGGAATTTCATAGGACTACATGGTGCATCCAGTTTTATTAAGTATTTTCAAAGAAGGGTCAAGGCTCAGTCTAGTTATTTTACATTCAGATGTTGCATTTATAACAATGTGGAAGTGAATCAATGAAAAGACAGAAATGACAAATTGGAAAATTGTCTGGAGCAGGAGAATTGATTTAAAGAGAAACCTGGGCAAACCTGTCCTGAAGAAGGAACAGTCTGCTTTACAGTACTGGATGAGAACTGTTTTTTATAAAATAGATCTATATGTCACAGTAGACAAGCTGAACATGGGACAACAGTTGCTGCTCTTGCAAAAATGACAAATTGGCCATGATGAAAAAATGAGAAAACCCAAAAACTTTCAAGCTTTTCTCCTGCTTGTTCTCTAACTTGGGTGATATCTGAGCTGATGGTACCTACTAGATTTTGTGATTCTTAATATCCAGTAATTTTTTACTGTGGATACCAGTGAAATGAGTCTGTGTCAGCTAATTGATACTTGTGAGGTGAAATATATATTTTTAATCCCTCTTTCTCTTCAAGGCACAGCCACACAAAGGAAGCTCCTTAAAAGTTAGAAGGAAAAAAAATCTAAGTAATGGTATTCGATTCATATTTCTGGACTACAACTCTCATTAGTCTTCTGTGACCTAGTTCTCCTGCTATTTGTTTAAAGACACTAATGAGAATTTGAAATGAGACAGAGGGTTTTATCCATAATAAACTAACCTATTTTCAGAGCATATCCATAAAAAGCAAACTGTCCTTATTGTAGACTAAAAAATGGAATGAACTATAAATTGCTCAGTTTGTCTCTTCAAGCCAAATGTATTTTCTGTCACCTTCAGTGTTTTGACTTTTTAATGAAAAGAAAAAAAAAAAAAGAGAGAATAATATGCTAAATAGATCAAAGCTCAGAACCCTAATACAGTTAACAGGCTCCATTCTTGGAATTATATTCATTATTGATATCAGAGTAACAAATCTATTGAAGTCAATGAAGATGGCCTATGGGAATTAAAAGAAAATTTGGTCCTTAAGCCTTTCATGGAAGAACAATAATGAAAAATACGGGAAACTTCTTACAGTGACACATTAATAGACTTTGATTTTGCTTGGGTTTTTTTATTATCTATTTTAATCAAATAGACACATAGTAATAATAAAGTTGTCACTGGCAAAGCAAAGACTTCATATGACTAAATATTTTGGATATTTTGGCTTTGGATATTGGGTTTGGATACAGAAAAGAAATGTAATGTTCACTGCTTGAAAGGTATTTTATCAGACAGATTCTGGAGGAAATAGATGAAGCCTAATGACTAGGTGTTTCATATCAGATAGCAAAAAAGTGTCAGTGATATTTGGGGTTGTTACATTTCCACCACAAATTTCCCTGAGTTAATATGGTTTTGATGTATGCATTTCTACTTTTCACCTAAGTTCTAATCCCATTCTCACTTTCTACCGCATAAACTGGGAAAAAAAGTTTAGATTATGTTTATTATTTCCTGAAGCTTCATCAGATTTGAGAAATATTTGTAACCAAGTTATTCTAGATGCATGTTTAATTTGGTATATTGCTTTTACTTTCCTCTATTAAAGACCAGTACACAGATGCTACACATAAAAACAACCCTCAGTGAAATCAGGTTCCTTCAGGTTGGAAGGGACCTTTAATGGCCATCTAGTCAAATCCCCCCTTCAATGAGAAGGGACATCTTCTACTAGACCAGGTTGCTCAGAGCCCAGTCCAACCTGACCTTGAATGTGTCCAGGAATGAGGCATCCACAACCTCTCTGGGCTACCAATGCCAGTGTTTTACCACCTCCATCATAAAAAATTCCTTCCTCATGTCCAATTTAAATTTACCCTCTTTTAATTTAAAACATCTATTCCTTGTCCTGTTATAATGGGTCCTGTTAAAAAGTCTGCCCCATCTTTCTTACAGGCCCCCATAAAGTACCAAAAGGTCTCAAAAAGGTCCCCCTGAAACTTTCTCCCTGAATGTCTCCAGTCTGAACCCCAGTTCTCTCAGTTTGTCTTCACAAGAGAGGTGTTCCAGCCCTCTGATAATTTTTGAGTCCTGCCTCTGTATCTGCTCCAGCAAATTCCGGTCTTTATACTAAGGACCCAAGAGCTGGAGACAGTACTCCAGGTGGGATCTCATCAGAGAAAAGCAGAGGAGCAGAATTATGGATGCTAAATATGAGCAAAAGCAGAGAGCACAGTGCCTGTGTAAATTACAGGCCACATAACTTTCTCAGTCTTGCCTGAGAAAGTGGCCTGGGAAATCATAAGGAGGAATTAAAACAATCCTCAGAGATAGAGAACAGCCTTGCAGGTGCTGTTTGTCAGTTCCTTGTTTTCTTACAAGAGAAGGTCAAGGGATGGTGTACCCCACTCACCAATGATGGTGATGTGTTAGTTTACTAACCAATAAGAGTTTCTTTTCTGTACTTTCACGTGTCGGTCTATAAAAGAAGATCTGAGGTAATAAACCTTGAGGAGCTCTCCTGTTCAGCTCACAAGAGAGTCCATGTCGTGCTTCTCACCATTCCCAATAGTGGGACACAGAATCATCTCAAATTCATTCCCAGACAGAAATGTTTATTCCTTCTATGTGTCTTTGCTACCTTTGTCATTATGGGGCCCTTTTTGTACAGTTGTTGCTAATGCATCTGAGCCTGGTTTGCCAGCTCCTGAGAAAAATGTGTCAGTGTTGGAAACAACAGCTGAATATTGGCCTATTGTGTAAAGAAATACAGACTCAAAGATGTTGTTTTAATTTTCTACATGGTAAACAAGCTCAATGACATAGGTGAAATAATGTTTAAATATATTTTTAACTGTCACATTTCTGTTAAATTAAGGACAGAAATAAATCTGTGAAGGATGGTCTACCTGCTTTAAGAAAATAAGAAAATTAAAAGGTTATTTACTTGATTTTCCATAGTGAGAAGTTCTCTGTTTGCATTAGCTGCTTCAAGAAAGTGTAGAAGAGAAGCCAGTTGTTTTTTAATGAGGCATAGTAAAAAGACAAAAGGGAAGGATATGGAGGATGAAGTCTCTGAACTTATGAGCTGGATCTCTTTCACTGGTCTGGAACACTAGAGGTCTTTAACCTGAGTGTCCAATTTTTTAAAAGTTAAACCATTTTGTAAACCTTCCCTGATTTATAAGTTGCTTATTTGTTTTGTTTTTGTTTTTTGTTAATTGCCAGAATTTGATTTACAGTTGGGGAAAAGGGATTCTGAAACAGTAGATATCTTTACTTTAAAAATTAGTTTAACTTATAATTATTAATATAGCAAAGAGCTATCTAGTAATATATGAAAAATTGATTATATGGATATTTTTATGTGTTTTCTTCACCTTGGTTTCCAGATTTTTTATCTGAAACATCCACAGTGTAACATATAAGATATTCTCCAGAGAAAATGGGTTTTTTCAATATATTATTTCATTTTCTTTGAACACAGGAATATTTTTACTAAAAGCAGTTTGTAGAAGTAAGAATTCTGTCATGGTCAATTACATTTGATCAACAATGTGATTTTTATTTGGATAAAAAAATTAAAAGAAAAATTATAGCTGATGGTAGTCTACTATTCAGTAAAAGCAATTTCACAGATAAATTCATGTTAACATCCATGTGATATACGAGGTAATAAGATAATCAAATCCAAAGGTTTATGTTTCTATTTTGAAGTCTCAAATTAAGAACAAAATTGATATTTTATTGTAAAGTTTTTTGGGTTTATTTCTGAGGATGATATTATAATAAACTAGAAATTGTATTTTTTCCTCTACGGAGTCCCCAGAGAAATGGGTTCCTGTTGCAGTTAGCATATGGTGATAATTCTTTCCCAAGAGGTGATATCAGAAGTTGTTCCTTAGTTAGAGAATCTGAGGAAACTAAGTATTGTGAATGCTTGCTGTGCAGTCTTCTGCACTAGAGAGATCTCACCTTATATTATAATGAGAACAGATTTTTTTTTAATCCCTAAATCTCTAATGTGTGCAAATAAAGTTCTTCTGCATCACTATTGGTCAGATCAGGCAGGAGCTAATCACCTCAGATCAGGAATGATGATACATTTAACTACTTCTATTCAGTCCATAGATTTAGTTTTGAGATAATAAACTGCAATCAAAATGGTTCTATTTACTGGAATTATTTTTTTCGTAGTGCATACTGAGAAAATGTTTTGCCTTTAATTTACCTTTTGAGTGAATAAATTATGAATAAATCACTGGTAAATTGAAATGAGATCATTTTATGTGATTTTCTTCTTCAGCAAAATTACTCTTGTTACCTTTGTTACACAAGCATGGTAAATTAATATAAAGGGTTTGTTACTGTCCTGATTTCTACAATAAAGGAAATTCTGTGTATCAATAAACTTTAAACCCCCAAGTCTCCCTAAAATTGTAATTTTTGTGATAATGCTTTCAAACTTCTTTCAAACTAAATGCTTCTGCAAGCTCTTTACTTCATATGAAATAGCTTCTAGTGATGATCTGGACCACTGACAAATGAAATGTAATGCTTGGCTATAAGTGAGCAGAAAAGACATTAGCTGTAGACTGGGAGTTATTTTGATGACAGTTCTCAAGAAAACAACAATAGAAGTAGTTACAGCAGATTGATCTGAAGCAAAATATATTCCATGCATCAGTTTGTATTAATACTCAAGATTTAAATAATTTCAGATATTTGAGTGGATAGATATTATGTCTAATTTTTTTTTGGGGGGGGAGGGAGGGTGGAGGTTTAAATTACAGAATAATATGAGTTTGTACAGTTAAAAAGGGCTTTTTTAAATTTGGCATTATGATTCTTAATGAGGAATCCCTAGGAACTAATGACTAAACCTGCAGTAAATGATCCAGACCTGGAATACCTTCTGCTCTGTAGCCAAGCTCTCTGCAAATGAGTGTCTAGGCACACCCTCTCAGAGTACCATCCTGGTGCCTCCCCTGAAACTAGGAGGTTTTTCATTCCAAATCTTCAGACATAATTGATCCTTCAGTATTGATCTTTTCAGACATCCTCTAGGAAATTATGCTCATATAAAATATCTCGCATAACAAAAAAAAAATGTTATGGTGATTTGTTAGATCCCAAAAAATTATTGATCCTATTTTATATTCTGTAAAGCCAGAGATACAAAAAAATTTGCAGGTGCAGTCTCTTTTCTTCTAGGCAGAGAAAGCATAATGTGAATACCCAAAGAGGTTGCTAGAGTGCACAATTCTTCATCTTTCTCTTTTCTCTGTAGTGTTGTCTTTCACTCACATTAATGTTTGGAGACAGAGGTCTCTTTAATAAAGTTGACATTCCTCCCGTCAGATTCCTGTGCTGTAGCTCTTGTACACAGAGACACTTACCATGCAATTCACAATTTCAGTCACATCAAGTCCCCCAGACCAGGAAAATCTGCTCTTGAAGCTGGAGCCAGCTGCTGGTGATGACATGCCTCCCCTTCAAAGGAGGATTAGGAGATTAATGACTCTCCTATTACTAATTCTCTGCTGGTTGTCTCAGATTCTCTCTTAGCATCTTTGTAATTGAATCCAAGGGTATTCAATCCAATATGCAGGCTAAATGACCAAAAGGAAATGTGATTGCAGAGGGGTTTTAGAACTCAGGCATATGTTAATCCATCGTTATCATAAAGTTAAAAAAGAAAATAACAAAACCCTGGCAGCAAGAATAGCTGTTGATAAATAGGGATGTAATTTGATGTCTTAATATTAACCTCTGCTAGCAAACCTATAGACCCAGATACACTTTTGCAGCTTTTTCCTGAGCATTCACAGTGCCGATGCTTGTAATACAGTTTAAATGATAGTGTAAGGCCTGTGGTAATTCAGAAAATGGTATGTTCATTTGAACATAGGTTCAATTCACAGTTTTGAGATTATTTACCAAGTATGCTTATGTGTGACCTTCCATTTGTGCTTGCTTTGGTTTTTAGCTCCAGACCAGTCTGTCTGAACCAATGACTTTATCCAAGTCGATCTCACTTCCTCGTAGTGCGTATTGGCATCACATCACCCGGCAGAACAGCGTTGGAGAAATCTACAGTTTACAAGGCAAGTTGCTTATAATGCCATATCCATTAGCTTCTTCCCATTTCACTGGAATTCATTCAAATTGCTTTTTATTTGCACTGGTTATTTTCTCTCCATTTCATTTTATCAGTTGTCAGGAACCTCAGCAGGATTCCCAAATTTACATAAAACAGGTTTCTTTTAGTCATTTTGTAAACTAATGGTGAAAATTATTTCCAGAATCACCACATAAAGCTGGATAGACAATTTGGCTCAATGTAGCTTCTCAGTAGCTAATGAATGTCAGGTTGTTTTAGTATTTTCTACCAATAAGATGGGGCAAGTATTTGGGAAACCTCAGGGCGCCTAATTAAATCTACATAAAGTGGCTATATGAGTTGTAAGATTAAAACAAAGTAATTCTAGGAAGAAGAGCTATTCTTAGTAAATTTGCTTGGCAAATCACATATATGAACTGTTGACTCAGGCCTAACTTACAGGCCTTCAACAAATCATCTTCTGTCTGTGGTTTTCTTTCATATATACTGATTTGCTAAAGCCTTTAAATGTTATAATGAGCATAACTTGTTGATGATGATTCACTGCTCTTAAGCTGAAATTGATTTGTATATTTTAGGAAAATGAAATTATTGTTACATTTAAACTGTAGACCTTTTAAAAATAGCCTTTCGTAAACATATCACATGTATTATTTCTAAAGGCCTTAAGGATTTTATTTCTCTCTTAATAATCTGTTTGCATAAACAATTTACATTTAGATAGGAGGGTAGAAACTTGCTTACAAACAAGAGTACCCAATGCAAGGAAACAGTACGTACTTTCATGAAAATAAGTGAAATGCAGTATATAGATGAAGGACATTAAATGTTTTGTTTTGTTTTATAAATTTCCACGTAAATTAAAACCAGCAGGTGAACTGTGTATTCAGTGGGTAAGTCATTAAAGGGTACAGCATTTGTTTCCCATTATTCTCCATAGAGAAAAGTTAATTTTTATTCATGGTTATAATCTTACATTTAAATACCAGTTATGGAAAAAAGAAAATAATTGTCAGAAGCTACATATGAAAAAAGTTATGCTTGTTCATCACCCTAAAAATATTCAGCATATCACTGATACTTTTTCATGGACACAATAAGAATGCAAAAAAGAAGTTAATTTGGAGAAATGTTGGATTTTTTCTTATGTTCTTGATGTGTCTTTTCTTCATCAGCAAGATAGTAAATTATTATATAAATGTATTATCTGCAATCTTTCTTCCTTATAAATGGCCTTCAAAATAAAGGAAAGCAAAACTTCATATATAAAAGTATCATTAAAATATCTATATCACCTAGCTGTTCAGAATTCAACATATTGGAAGTGTGTTATTAAAAATGCAAGAATTTTACTTTCTGGAAGTATGCAGATTTTATTCCTATTTCCACGGAAACACGGGACTAATAAATATTTCAGAACTTAAGATTTTCTTTTTTCCTACATGTACTATGATGACTGAAGCTTGAGAAAGTGTAGTTGATTTCAGGAGAGACTAATTCAGTCTTACCAATGGGCTAGGAAGTGCATCCAGAAGACTCTGGTTGCAAAACTTTTCCATGCGAGACTATCATTCATTATCTGTAATGAAAATCTCTTTGAACCTTCTGCTGCAATTGCTAATTAAAAGCAATGAATTTGTACAGAAAGTGAAGCGAGTGCAAAGCACACCTTTTCCTCCTAATACCTTGTCATACCAATAGTCTTTGCACAGCAGGGTTGTCAAAGCATCAGCCCACAGAAGCTTCGTAGATGTGGGTGGAAGGTGGGTAGCAAGGAAGCAGATTGCAAGCATCCCTTCAACCCTCACCTTAGCAGAGCAGCCAGCTGAGAGGAGCTGCTGCAGAGGGAAGAATCCCTTTCTGCTGCTGTAATCTCCTCCAAGCTTCAAAAGGTGCATTACACCTTCAGAGAGGAGATGTTTTCTTTAGAGAACAGTGCATCAGTCTTAGTTTTGCACTTCATGGGTATTTTTGACAAAGCTTTGAACGTTCAAAAAGCAAATTTGAAAATTCCCCTCATACTTCTGAATATCTTACAAATTCTACAGTGAAATAAACTGAGTGGTGTCTACCTGTATCCAGGTGACTATCACAATCAGTAAAATAGTAGCCGAGCTCGTTGCTACGTACAAGTGTTTCCACAGTGGCAATTATTCCAAACTTGCAGTCTGAAGTGACTAGAATTTAATTAATAACAGCTGGTGATGTATAAGGAAAAATTATAATATGTACTCATACTACCTTGGATAAATTGGATCTTTGGGAGTTATTTAGCAATCAAATTTAACTTAATTAGTAGTGTGTGTTGATCTGCTAATGAATATGCTATGGAGTAAGAAGGTAGTGGATTTTGTGATTTTTTGTTTTTTAAAAACTACATTTCAGATGAAAAAAGGCACTTCAATAAATGAGTGCTGGGTCTAATTGTGCTCTATTAGTGCGTGAAAATACTTACATGTAAAGACCTGTAGAGATTAACATACAGAATAATAGAGATAAAGGAACACAGGTTGCACAAAACACCTTAAAATGAGTTGGGTTAGTTTCTATTAATGATCCAAATATTGCCTTAATTACAATTCAGAAATTAAATAATATCTTTAAATATTTTTTATCAAAGAGTCATTTAACAGAGGAAAAAGAGCTCTACACCATTCTTGTGCATACATGAGTATGACATATATGAATTGTATGTTTTCATAAATAATAGCTCTAAAAACAATTTGAGCCCAACAGAAGATAAACATTCATTGACATGTTATGCTATCATACATCAAGTTTTAAAAAATTGTAAAATGAGAAGCCAAGAGTAACCTTATTAACTGAAATCACGGTTAAGAAGGAAAAAAATAAAAGAAACATATAAGCATGTAAAAAAATACCTGGTACGTTTCCTTGTAATTCAGTGTTTGTTGTTTATACCTACTGTATGATTTAGAGCTTTCACACAAGATATTAAAAATTTACAAACAAAATTATACAACAAAAGATACTAAAGAGAATTCATCCTTTTTGGTTTGTTTTGTTTGTTGTTTTTTTCATTTTGCATTTAGGGCTTTAAATTTGCTTAAAAATGAAAAGAAAAAGATTGCAGACTGAATTTTCCGCTATCTAAAGAACTCTAGTTCTTGCCCTTTAGAATTTGGATGATACGAATGTTAAACACAGTCAGTTTGTGTATGATTATATAAATAAGGCCAAATAGAATTTTGGTATTGAAACATTAATTAGCTTTTTGTATGCAGTTATTGAAATCCCTAAGGAAATTATGTTCAGAAAATCTAATTACAGCCTGGCCTTTCTCCAAGAAATTCAAAATTAAGAAACGCTTTCAGTCGCTCCTGTTGTGTTTGATCTGGTTTGTCCTCAATTTTTGGACTTGAGTTTTGCTATCCATACTCAAAATAATGCACTCTACCAACAAAAGCAATGCTGTTTATTCTATGAGAGTATTCATGTGAAGGAGCATACATTTGTATAAAAAATACACCTTACATGTTTCTTCCATAAAGAAGAAACTAGAGGGTTTGGAGTTTTTTTCAACAGTATTGCTTATCACAATTTGCTTGTAATTAATTTTATTTACTCTATCACAGATTATTACCATTATTAGATTATTACTAGATTATTAGATTATTACTTTGATATGGGTTTGTTGCAAACCCATATCAAAGTAATCAAATTACATGGAAAAATACTAAGAAGCCTACTAAGAATCATAGTTTTAAACTTAGTGAGGAATTTTGAGATATAAAATTATCATCTTCGATGAAATAGGACTTCAATCTGTAGGCACATACAAAAGAAATTAAAAATTAAGTATGTAGGAATTTTGCTGTTAATATACAAATACATTTTGTATTTCCTAATAAAGATGCAAGAAACATAAGGCTGGTTTTGCAAACCAAAATGGAGGGAAGCTGTGGTCCCTCTTTGGCCTTGGTAAGCAAGCCTGCATTGCACATTGTCTTCTGGCCTTGTTAGGTGATAATTCACCCTTTTGTTGTTTTGGGTTTTTTTAGTATATTTAAGCAGGGCAATATGTAGTGTTAATCTGGTCAGCTAAAAGGTGTTGTGCATAAAAGGGAGACAAAGTCACATACAAAACATTTCGCCCACCCACATAGTTTTCCAGACTTTTCAAAGTAGAAACTCTGATATGTCACTAAAATAATCAGAGAATATTCAAGTTGCTAAATATTTAGAGGGGTTTGAATCATCCTGTTCAACTCTCTCTAAGCTAGTACTGCAGGAAATTCTGATGTGGGCTTCTGCAGTTTTCTGCAAATTAAAGTATGTAAAATGAATGGGAGAGCATTCGTCATTTTGGCATTTCCATTGTTTGTTCATATGCCCGGCAATAGAGTGCGGAATCCATTTCCCCATCTAATCTTGATGCCTGAACAATGTGAATAACATAAAATGTTAAAATATATCTGTTATATAAACCTGATTGCTCTGTAATTTTTCACTAAGTATCTACCAACGGCTAAAGCCGAAATGCTGTATAACCTTCCACATTCCCATTTCCTTTGCTGAATCTCATCAGGACCTTCACATTAGTAAATGAAGCCTATAAAATTTGAGATATGAATAAAGGACACCTGAAACAAGATATGTACTGAGTAGAAACTGCGGAAAAGCTACATTATTTAAACTGAACATATTATGTGGTTTCTCAAGTCTCATGCAGCAGATTTGATCCTTTCCTTTTGAGCTTTGAATTTCTGCGCTAAGGAGTGCATCACTAGATTGATTTTAAAATGGCATATTGAAACTGGGATGTGTCCCGCTCAGAAACCAGTAAAGAACTTCATTTTGTTCAGCAGTGATTGCTGCCTCTAACCAAGAGCATTACTGACAAGCTCTAAAGAGTCTCTTGACATATTCCCATTCATTCTGATAAATCATTGCTGAGTTAAGAGGTTGTTGCAATTATGAGCCATGAAAAATAGGGGAATGTGGGAAGCCAAAAACGATTAATAAAGCATATTTCATTGTCAAATTCAGACTTCCTGATTTCATTTAAGCCCAATATTTTGGTGACCTTTCTCTGGAAAGATGGTCCTTCAGTGAGATGTCAATGGGGGTTGTTCTGTGCCAGACCAGAAAGCACAGAAGTCACTGTACTCTTGACTTAAAACTGAAAGCCCAAATGGCGCATGGAGAGCAATTAAATATTGGCTGATTGCCTCCTCTCCCCTCCAAAACCCAACAAATGTAAGTTATTCAGTGCAAACTACACAGATTCTTAACTATAAATCTCTTCTTATGTCTTAGCTTAATGACTTCATAAATATGTGGTGATAATAGCTTCTCACTCACTGTTAGCGTGAGGAGCTTTACCCCCAGCTTAATGAAAGTGGCACCAGGAATCTTTACTCTGACTTTGCCTGAGACTCTCTAGTTATGCTACTGTCATTTGATCTCTCTGCTGTATTGTAAAATTCAAGGACCTGCAGCATGTCATAAGAGCTGCAGTGCAATGAAAGGATGTGTGTACTGGGAGAATTGGCATAACCAGCTTTCAACTGATACTGGGTTGTCTGAAGAAGAAAGGTTTGCACCATTGTATCAAAGAGAAAATTGAAATATTTGTCAAAGATCAATTTTGTGAAAATTGCTTTTTTCTGTTAAATTGTTTCACCAATAAATCTGGACTGCTTTAGCTATGACTATCTGATTTGGTGTTAAGTACGTTATCACAGTTAGAATCAAAAAGATTGTCAGTTCATTTTTGTCATTTCAAACAAATTGAAATACTTTTATGCTAACAAATCACTCAAATTATTACTCAAAATCATGGATGATTAAACCCCTTTTAAGACAACTTGGGGTGAGGGGAAGCCTGCACACTTGTGAAAAAAAATACCTTGAGTAAAAGATGTATTTTCTTTAGTATTTCTTTGCAGGAGCAGTTTATACTTCTTTTTATTTCATTAAATATTCTTACATAAAGTAAAATTAAAAAAAATTAAATTGACATTTTAATGGAACATCTTCATGAAATGTTTTATAAACCAGAAACAATGTAAACTTGAAAATAGGCTGTGTAGCGGGAAGAATGGGGGAATGTTAATGATACCACACTGTCAGCTGCAACAAGGAAAGAATCCAAGCCCAAGGACGTCACGTGCAATTGATTGTGTTCTACTTTCAGTGGAAAAAAGATCTTCCCTTCACGTTCTAAACTTTATGACATAAAATAGAATCATATAAGTGTATAATTAAGGGCTGGTTTAAATTGACATAACGTTGACCTAACTGACTCTTGTTTGGTTATTATGAAGTTTAAAATACATATTTTTACAGAAGGGGCATCATAAGATCTCACATACCTTAAGTTTCTATAAAATTTTCTCTTACATGTATCTCATTTTGCTAACAAACAAAAAACTTGTGGTGACAATGTTTGTAGCACATGGCATATGGTCTGTTGCTAGTACAGACCTATTTATTTTCATGGTAAGGCTGTTTTAAACACAATGAACGCCCTACTCAGTATGTTCAGTTTAATCAAGCCATAAGAATATGTTCCTTATAACTCCATAGTGCATTTCAGCTGTGCAGAACCGATTTAAAAATCATAGTATTATTCAGTAAAGACAAAAAAATGTTCAAAAATCTTAGAATGTCTTTCATTCTCTATTTGTTATAAAAAGCCTTTTCATCTTTGTGAATTTTTATATCCTGCCAACTTTTTATTTGATCAAAATGATACATTGTAAGAAACTTAAGATAAATTTCGCAGAAGTAAGAACTATGAATAAGAAAGGAAATGTCCTCCCAATGCAGAGTTAGCAAGATTCTACCAAAGTTAATGTTTTCAAAAACTGAAGTCTGCAGCTCCTTGCAGTTCTATGTTAGAATACTAGACGCAAGTTGGCTATTCAGCTGCTGGATACTTGTTTATCCTTCAAAATTCTTTGAAGATTCCTTTTGGGGAATGATTTCAGTGGAAGGTTCATTTCCCTGAGTTTAAGAACAAATGAAATATTCTATTCTAAAGCTACATGGAATAAAAAAAAATACAATACCAGATTTGGAGCGAGGAAACTGAGAAAGGACTTGGTAGAAACCAGAGTTGTATGCTCTGCAATTTACTTGATAAATAACAAAACAGTGAGGATAGAATTATAAGATTCCCATTACTCTCTTTAATGACTGAGTTATTTATGTTATTGTTGGTAGGTCAAGTTTACACACAAAGGGACAGTGCCATGGCTGTTTTCTCTGGCCTGGTTGTAGTGCGTGTGACATAACATGGCATAGGTGGTTGTGTTCCCAGCAGTGTCCTATCTCCTCCTGTGTGCAGTAATTCCACCCCTCAGCCCAGCACAAGGAAGTGAAGGGGACCAGCAGGCTGTGGTGAGGAGGCACAGCTTTTTGGCTTGTGCCTGAGAGGATGTTCTGCCCGAGGTGTGTTGATTAAGTGACTAAGGACGCATTTTCTATCTGTCACTTGTCCTCCTTGTACTTTCATTCTCACTCAGGACAGAAAGCAAGGTCTTGTCCAACCCATCACCATCCTTGGGGATAGGCAGCCCTTGGTGGGGACTGCCACTGTAGGTACTAAGTTTCTTTTTCTCTCTCCAAACTCTGTTTAGCCCGATACAGCCACTGCAGGATGTTCCAAAGCTGATTGATATGAGCTGAATTGCTGCCACTTGCTTATAGTCACTATTCTCATGTACTCAGGGTAAAGCATCTACTTTATCACTTGAATATTTAGCTGAGAATTGTGCAAAGCTGTGTTTTCAACCTGAAAAAGACACATGGCTAGTTAGTTATAGCTATACCACATTTTAGCTTTTCTGAATTAAATGTAATTAAAATAGGATTTTTATCAGCTGTTTGGTTTCAGCTTCCAAGAAAAATACTCTTCTCTTGGCTTGCAACACTGCTCATTGTTTTTGCATTTCACTAATTAAGCATTTAAACTAACAGCCTTATTCTTTTCCATACTGAAATTCTGTAAAATTGTCATTACTGGATATGGATCTTCTCCATGGAAGTTAGTGAAAGCTGCATGAAGCAAGTTTTCATTTTCACCTCATTTCACCACTTTTCCACGCATCTGTATAAATAGATAACAAAATCTTTTCTTCCTCAATAGTGATGCACACATGCCAGAGTAGCACACGTGTCTCCATAGACTTGCCTGCCTTTTTGCTAAAATAGGAATGAGTTTTGGTTTTTTAGTAAGATTTCTGCATGCTATGTAATGGTTTCTAATGGGAGGTTGTCAGATTTCCAGTTTCTTGATTGCGGACTGATGGCATTAAACCAGGAATGCAGGTACCCAAATGTGCTTTCTATCTCCTCTTTTAATATGTGGACATTCCAGGTTCTGGGAATATTCACAAATAATGTGTTGCTGAAAACTTGTTTCAGAGTCAGTTTGCATGTGTTGAACCTTTTAATTTTAAAAATCCTATTCCCATGGTAATTATTATAAATGCAGCATCAATTTAAATGATTGTTTGTTGACAGATTGTGGCCATATATTTTTTTAATCTGTTATTGTTATACTGTTCCAGGACATCTCAGCAGAGTTGCAAGGCTTCTGTCTGTGAGATGAAAGTCCTGTCATCACCAAACATTTGATGTCACAGTCATTTTATGATGGAAAGGATAACCTGTTCTGAGTTAGGAAATGGAAATGTGTTTCATTCAGTCTTGTCAACTGTCTCATTATTCCCCATTCATCAGAGCAGGTATTTAATACTGAGGCATAGCTCAGCAGTTTTTTCATGCCTTTCATGCCTCTTATAAAAACACTTGCCTCTGACCAAACATGTGTGTTTTTGTTTAAATATTAATCTATTTCTGGAGAGTCTTGTTTTTCTCCTGTCACCATGTATCAACTAACACAGCTCCATTTTAACAAATAAATATGGGGAAGGGCTTGGAACAGGGTCATGGACAGCAAATGCCAGACGTTATCTGTACCAGTGTGTGATTCTTCACTCCTAATATATACTGGTTTTCATGCACTAGTCATTTTGACTCTCCAGGATACCAATGAGATCTCTTCTCAATGCCTGTGGCTGCAAAATTCCTGTAACCTCTAAGCCACTGATCTTCTCTTCATCTAGTGTAAGAATGAGAAAAAGGGATTTTTCTTGAGCTTTTTATCATTTTGTACCTGATTTCCTGGCCAGAATTTCAAAGCAGAGAACTTCTCATCTTATGCTCATGGACTGGACCAGCACCAAGGTGTCATATAATTGAAGAAATGTAGAGAACAGCTCAACATCCCTCTTAACATATTGTTATTACCTTAGTTGTACATCAAATCTTGTATAGAACTTTAGGAATCAGTCATATATTTTTCAATGTTATTTCTCATGCAATAGAACACCAAAGATGGGGACAATTTAAGCTCCTGTCTTCATAGTGTGACTTGTTTTTTGCTTATGTTTCAGTAAATAGGAATCACGCCAGGGACAAGAATGACATGCTAATGCATAGCTACTAACAAATGGGAAAAGGTACAGAGAAGTTGAATAGTATCATTGCTATGAGTATAAGATGCTTACACATTTTGCTTATTTAAATATTCAAAGCAATGCAAAATGTAAAAGAAAACCTTCCTAACTAGACAAGAAAAGTAAGTTAATTTGTTGTTAAGGCATTGGTGCTCAGCTGTTGCAAGTCATCCTTGTTCATGAAAAAAAACAGCCAAATTCTGCAGACCTTACAAGATGAAAACCTTTCTCTATAACTCACATCCACAAGCACTGTAGCATAAACAGAACCCCCACTTCTGAGCTTTTCTTCAGTGGCCCACATAATTATGTAGAGCCTTATGATGGAAGTTCATATTTATCCTAATAGTTATGGATCTCAATGCATACAATATCTGCACACTTGTTTTGGCCTTAAAAATTATCTTTTATGAAAGACATTTCTTTTTCTTTTTTTTTACACATGTGAGGTTAGACAAAAAAAAAAAAAAAAGGAAAAATTATCATTGCAGCTGTGGAAATGGTTAAATGGTTTAATAAACCCTTCTTAGTACCATCAGAGAGCATGAAATTGTCCCAACATATAGCACTGCAGTATAGGTTGGGTCTATACCTTTAGACTGTCAGTAAAGCAATATTTAGCCTCAACAGTAGGGGAGTCATGATACCCTTATCTCCCCAAAAACAGCCCCTAGTCAGTAGGAGCTCTAACGCCAAACTCTGTGAGTTGCTGCTTAAAGCTGTTTTTCATCCTGAAGTGATAGATAGAATCAGCTTTGAACCCTGTTTTTGCTGACCTCAGAGGAGTAGATTACCTTACACATTGAGGCAACATGACTCACCGTCTGACTGTTTGCACAGCACTTGCAGGTTTCACCTACCTGAGAATGAATCATTGAAATCTGGCAATTATTTTGGCAACTCTCATCTGACAACCAAGCACTGGTCTTCAACAAAGATGCTACAGTTTATGTACCTACTCTTTGAAATTTGTTGCTTCCTTAAGTGGCCACTAAAGTCATCAACCCAGAGTTATTTTTCTGGAGTTTTTTTTTTTCTGGGGCAAAATTATTCAGAATTAGTTCATAGCATTTTGTCTGAAATGGAGATACTTATATGCATTTTGCTGACACATATGTACTTAGAGGACTTTTTATTTTTTGAGATAGTTACAGTCAACGGGGAGGTTGTCTGGAGTCTTACTAACAGAAACTGAACACAAAGCTCATGGGTATAAGTGTACCGGTCATTAAAGATATCCCCAAACGTCTTATAAAAAAATGTCGTACAAAAATGTTAACAGGATTTTTTTAAACCTTGAAAACTTTAAAAAAATATTACATAGATCAAAATTAAATATATAATCATAGATAAGATTTGAGTTTCATATATTATTACACATTACTTTTGGATAAATTATTGTAACAAAGATGTTATTTCAATGTGAAATCTCTTCTAAACTGTATAGCTGAAATACCTCTAGATGTGCTAAACCCTGCATGTGTTCATTATATGTCTTGTAAATTATATATTCAGTTCTGAATGTCTTCAGTCCAGGACTTTTTTCCTCACAAAAGTGTGTATTAGATCAAAAATATTATTCAGTCAGAATTAGACTTTAACAGAAAGCCATGCTACCTGTCAAATTATCAAACATGTTTATTTTTGTAAAGCATATGACCATGTATAGCATCTTGTAAATCTCTTTACACTGTCTGTGTGACACATTTGTCTTTTTTGAGCTGCCCAATGAACATTATATTTCTGTTAAAATCTTTTCTTGATTCTTGTCTAACATTGTTTTATTTTCTCGTAGATCACACAGGATTATTATTCCCTATTATTCAGATGTCTCTGATTTACAAATAGTTGTTGACAATTAGGTCCAGTATTCCTGATCATGTGTCAGAACAAAATGAGTGCCAGATGCCAATCTGTTCTAGATTGGTCAGCATAGCTTTACCAAAGAGACCTCCAAGTGTTTTTGCTGAAGAGATATATATTTTTATGCCTACCCTACATAACATATCAAAAGTGTTTATTTCACCACAGTTTTTATTCTGTACTTGTAAGATCTGATATCATAAATTCAGAGGTCAGAGGTTCATAGTTACCATTTTAATGTGCTAGAAGTGGTTTTCATTTGAAGCTTGTTCTTGCCATTCTAAAATTTCCTTTGCTTAGCAGATGTTTTGTTTTTTATCCCAAGCTGTGACTTCATTTTTTATGTAGGCATTACAGCTATGTACGAAACAGTATCGCTAGTGTTTTCTGTGCACTAAATCTAGTGTCTGGAAAGTGCAATAAATACATTTGCTGCCACATGATGACTGGAAGCTTCTTTCCTGAGGACAGGCACCTTGGGCACAAAGACATAATGGAACAGTTTCTGACCTGGATGGTCACAATGGAAGAATTATGGTTACCACACTATTTCACCATTATACCAAAATGTAGTTGCCTTTGATAAGTTTTCCATAAAGTGGATAATCAATTCAGATCTTTCATATTCGCTATGACCATCAGTACATTGAAAAGTGAAGTAAAAGGCAAGAAGAAAGTCTGCCTAGCAGTCCACATTGTGTGGTGTTAATGAGTGTTTTTTAAGTTGAAAGCCTTCATATCTTCAAGTTCTAATTCAATGAAAGATCTTTGTGTCTGGGATTTTTTGCTTCCTCATTTGTAAAAGGAGAAAAATCCCTGCATGGATTTTGATGCACAACTAAGACATATAATTTATTTTAAGTAGTAGCAGTCCGGATTAAAATGTTGCCTTGTTTCCTTATGATCATCTTGATGCATGGAATAGGACAACTGTGATTTGGCAAAACATAAAGTCCAGTCTGAAAGTGCCACTGCTTAAAAAGAAATGCCATGGCTCTGTGATTCAGAATGCTAAGCTGAGACATACTCATTAAAATAGTTCACATTTGTTCAAAATATTTTGATAGGTAACTTTGTGAAGGAACACTTTATGCCAAGTTAGGTATCCTTTGAACATTACAGCAAATCAGGCATTGTCTGGCCTCCAGTTGCTGGCATAATGCCAAGTTCAAGGCTAGCATGAACACCCTGCTGTGTGTTCTCACCTGCTCACTGTAAACAAGCCCATAGTCTGAGGCCTGATCTAGATACAGTCTGTGTGATCAACTGATGCATCTGAGCCTCAATGACACCATGACCCAAATCTCCATTCTCCTTGCTGTGGCAGCTGTGGGGCTTGGGTCACTGTTCAACAACGAGACCTCCAGCAGGGATGCAAGAGCCAACACACAAGTTTTGGAATAAAAATGTAATTGGATCCTGGCTCTGAACCAATCTAACATTGAAATTGGCCTAAATCAGTCAGTCTGCCTTCCAGATGCAGATTACTGCTTCCTCAATATTGCAGGGGGTATGCTTCCTTGGGGCTCTGGAAGCTTTAAGTCCTTAAATAGAAGTCAGCACTGATACTGGTATGATTATAGCAGTTCATGCAAGCTGAAGGTGTGACTCCTGGGAAAGCAGATAAGTGCCCTGAATTTGCACCAGCTATGAGAGTAGTTTTGGTACAGGAATACTTTAAGTGTCTCAGCAAAGGCTTCATAAAGCAATGTGGGTAATTCCATATCTATGGGGTGTTTTTTACAGATCATGTCCATGAAAATCTGAACGTTTTAAAAAATTTGTGGGATTTTTTTGGTTTTTTTTTAATTAGGGGTTTCTGTGATAACCTTTCCTTCTCAGTTCTCAAAGCTTATGTTGTTAAGAAGGATCACGGAACTGGAACAGACACAAAACACTTTCCTGTATTATGGAAGAGAGTGGTATATATGGTCCCACAGAAATTCTTTGGAATAGCTTTTTTATCTCTGAACTTAGTTCTTTTCCTCATTGAGGAACAGGAAAAATATTATCCATAACCACCGCTGTATTTGTTTTTGTACATGACTGAGATAAAGGGTGTTTTTCATTAAACATTACTAATGTCTGATTCTGAAATCAAGCAAATAATTATTTAATTTCTTATCATAATTCCTCAGAAAATGGTTAATATTAATTGTTTTTCTGTTTCATTTTTACTACTAAAACTTATTTTACTAATGTGAAATCTGTTTCAGCACTTTACTTGAAAATCTCTTTCCTTTCAAGACAGAAATAGACAGAAAATAACAGATACCTTAGGGTGGGAGGGTGGGAAAGAAAGGATGTTATCTGAGATTCTTATCAGGAAAGTTCTCTTCTCAAAAAGTGAATAATCAGTATTGTAGTGTGTCCCCCCCACTAAAGCAGTGTGCCAGGATTTAAGCTTGTTTTAAATAACTGCTGCATTTTCATGGCTGGAGAGTTTCAGTTTGGTCTTGAGCTTGATCATCTTAGGAGAAAGAGGAAATGATTAAACTCTTCCTTCTTCTGCTTGTCAATCACTTAAAAACAGTACATTGTACCTAGAGCTTATCTTACAGATACTAATAATGAGCAACTTTACTTTTTGATCACACTGTAGCAGGGCTGTATAATCTCTTATTTATTTGACCCAGAGGAGGAAATGTGTTTAATATCATAGACTCTTGCTATCCTATGGAAAATAAAGAGGGAAGAAGATGAGGTTCTATTTCATGGTGGCTCAAAAAAAAATGAAGCATCATGTTCTCTGCCCTGGAATGTTAATAAAAGCACTGTAGTGACAATAATATAGCCTTTTCCAGGATGGGAGGAACAGAAACGTATGTTCTGCCTTCTGGTGAGAACAATGGTGATGCATTTTATCTGTCAAATCTATCTGAATGTGCAATGCTTCTAGAAACATGGTATCTGTGTACTGAAATATGGGAAATTTAATTTAACAACCCTACAAACCAAAAATGAGAAGAACAGAAAACATTTTCCAGAGTGTGTGTGTATATGCGTAGATTTTAGAAAAAGAGAACTTCAGAGATGTTCATTTTATATCCATTCTCTAAATATTAAGTAGTTTTTTAATGTGTGTATATAATACTGATGGTGTCCAAAGCTTTTTTAAGACACTATTAAATGAATCAATTTTGATGAAAGGTTTTGCATATTAAGAACTATTATGGAATCTATTCCAGTAAATTAGAATTTTACATACAAATTTTCTGAATTGTTTGGGAGACCTTACTTTATTGCCTTATAAGATAGTGGCCACAGGTAATATCATCTTTTCAAATATTTTGAGAAGTACAATTACTGAAATCCAATTGTTTAACACACTGTTAATATTTGAAGATTATATTGCTTTTCTAAAATGTTTTATTTTAGAGAAAAAAACCTAGACAAATATTTTTTATTAATGTAATTTGATTTTTTGAGTCAAATTTCATTTATTAATTTTAAAAATAAAATTAATTTAATAAATTATAGGAAAGTTTACTCAAAACTGCTTTTTAACTTGGACTTTGTGTAATATATATCTGCTCATAGCCTTATTTTCTCATAGTGCATGCATAAACTAATTCAATTCTGCATCTGTTTTTGATGAGACATGTTATATCACATCATTTTCTTGTTTGCTGAAATAAGAGAGTACACGTATGAGTGTCATCTTATAATTTTGCTTTGATTTCATTCACATTTTTTATCTTGCATTTCTTCTAGCAACAACAATCAAAACTCATTTTGGCCCTCTGTACAGACGGATATACTTAATCTTTTGTTAGTATATTTTCCAGTGTTAACCTCTTTGTTATTTTCAGGATTGCATTTAACATGCCAAGGAGATTAAGCACTATTATCAGACAAGAGCAACTAACTGTGTCTGTGAACAAATTGCCTTATCTGTAATCATTCTTAAAGGATTAGATCATATGCATAGATTTTAGTGAACATCTGGATCATTAATCAGCTCTGGTTTAAATACTTTCATTATTTTACTTTCCACTTGAAATTTCCAAGCAAAAAGGAGAAAAAGTCATACTGACCTACAACATATGTCCTCACTATCAATTGAGATGTGTGGTCCACCAATCTATTCTGTAATTTCCTGGTAGTATAAATATAATACATTATAGAATTAAAATTCTGTTCACCATGTTAGCAAATGCCATCTCTGTGTACAGGAATATTCAAGCAAAGACACTGGCACAAAAGAAACAAACCTTAGAACTGTCACATCACATCCAACCTTTTTAAAGAGGTTTAAAAAGTACTCAGGTAAAAGGGTGAATGAATGTGGGAATAGTCATGCTCATTTATGTGCAAATGTTATCTTAACATTTAGCCTTTTCTTCATGTTAAGCATACTTTTTTTGTTGTTCAAAACAAATAGCCATGAATGAAACAGATCATTATTTTACTTTATTCACATTTCTGTCATTCTAAATATAAGCTTACAGTGAGATGATAAAATATATTCCTAAATGACATAAGGTCATAACTTGTCATTAACATCTGTGTGGTTTCAGACAAAAATGTAGAGAGATGATGATGATGATAACATCGGTCTTTATCAGTAAGTCTTACTATAATGCTGAATTGGCTGAAACAAGTGGCTGATAGATTTTATCTAAAGGACAGGGACCATCTCCACTCACCATTATACCAGTAGATATGAGTTATTTCTAGAAAAAGGAACATTTTAGCTGAAATTAGCTGAGCACCTTTAGGAGGCATTCTACTTTCACTGTCCCATGCACAGTATGAAGCTATGGACTACCATTAAAGGCTTCTAAGAGCTGTATTTACTGTCACTATTGCCATTGAGTTGCAAAGAAATATGTGTCACTACAAGAAAATGTTTCTTTCCCTCAGGACGTTTCAGATTTTCTGTGAATGGAAAAAGGCCAATATTAGGACAGACCTGAAATATGCTTACTTTGGGTGGAAATCTGTGATTTTTGATGGGAATAAGAAGGAGTAACCTCTGTCAGAGGCTGTAGAAGTGAAATGAACATGCAGGATGAGTATAACTTCTTAGTCTATGGTTTATCATATTACTTTTGCTAGTAATGGGGTAGACTATTCATTCTCATATTTAAGGGGGTTATCTTTTTCTCAGAGATTTTATTTTCCTTCTCACCAGCTCAGCTGGTCTCAGTCCTCTACTAGAGCTTTTCCTTAAAGATGACTTTATTTAGTAAGTGTTAGCTGTTTCCTTTGCTCTCAACTGCTCATGTGTAAGGCAGGGTCCTAAATAGTGTCAAATATCTTAGTCACCAGGACAATGTATGAAACAGTTTCTAAAGCCTAACTTGGTAAAACTAGTTGGCTTGTAGAGAAAATGTCATTCTGTGGTCAGAAAGGACAACAGCTGCAAGACTATTTAGGTGCATCCGTAGACACAGTTAAAGAAAAAGGTAAGTGACATAAATAATCTTCCAGACATATCTTAGTGCCACTAGCCACCAAGTTTTTAAAGGAAGACAGGATTGGCTAAGCCAGGGGGAAGATATCAGATTTTTGTGTGTGTAAGTGTACATAAATATATTTACAAACCACAAATTAGATCTATTACATAGCAGTAGAAATACCGCAGTGCAGAAACTTCTGTGACTTCTAATTTGATTCCAAATTAATCATTATTAATCAGACTAATTCATGAACTTGATTGGATTGGTCTGTCTAGGATGCTGAAAAAAAAACTGTGCTGATAACTGCATACAAATAATTTTTCTGTCTACCCCTTCCCAGACAAGAAGAAACTTCAAAGGAATGCTTGAGCACAAGGATACTGTATAAGAGGAGTTAGGTCGTTCACACTAAAATGTTGTGGCAGAGGAGCAGAGTTTTTAGTGTTGCTGGTCTAACAAACTTCCATCCAGACAGTTCAGTTAATTGAAACAAGAGTATCTGTTGAGATGGGCTGTGTCTCGTGTCTGTATGCATTTTTAGTATTCACAAGAACTTTCCAATGTGCATCTGTATACTCTTCTTCCTTGACACTGTGATGGTCTAAAGTGCAGCACAAATTCCTTTTTCCTGAAGAAATTCTTTACTGTGCTTTTTTATATGAAAAAAAGCATTTCTTAGAGCAAGCTTATCATAGTTCTGCATGTAGTCCTGACAGTGGCAGAACAGCTATTTCCTTAGCAAAATTAAACCTACAGCACTGCGATCCTTTTCCATAATTTTGGCATAACAGCAGGGTGGAGACATTAATTTGATAGTGAAACCTTCAGAAGCTTAAAAATTTCTTTCTTCTACAGTTTCTAAGTCTATTTCCAAATGTATGTTTTCATTTAAATTCAGAAAAACATATCATAAAAGTGATCATTTTAATTTCTAGCATAATATTCCTTCTTTTAGTTGTTGTGAAGTTCTCACATGAGTTGCTAAATGGGGGCTTTGCTTTATTCCCACACTATTAGCAGACAGTGTCAGTGTTGTTGCATTTTGTTTGTACATGTAGCCATGCGGTGCTCCAGCTCCAGAGTTATTCTAAGGCAAAGTATGTAGGGGGGAAAACATCTATTCTGCCATTCATTACTTTCCATTTCCACGACTCATTCTAATTGTTCTTCTTGCTTGTCTAATGGTAGAGTAAAAAATAAATATTGTTATGCTGTCAGTCTGTACTTTTATGCAACATTTGATAGCATATGGACAAATTACTGGTCATTATTATTACTAGAAAATGGTGGGTTTAAATGTCCTTATCAAATACACTTTCAGACTTTTTAACATCTTTCTGGGAGTGTGTGTGATGGAGGAATCTGCATAGGCCTGGATGAGAGAGTGTGTCAGAAACATAAACACATTTTAAATTGGAATTCTCTGTCATGTGACCAAAAAAAAAAAATAGAACACTTTCTAGACCTTTTCTTTTCTTTTTGTTTTTTTAACTGATCTAAGTAAACATGGTGTGGCTTCAGACCCAGGCAATTAAGATTTGCTATTCAGTGCAATACATGATGGGAGGATCTGAAGGTGTCCTTGACATAAGCAGAAGTTGGAGCACAGCATCTTTCTTTAAAAACAATCCTACAGCAAGAAACTCTACTCTCATGCAATTTCAGTTTGTGTGAGTTAGGTTTGGTAAATGTAATGCCACCAAGACTGGTGATTTGGAATGGGAGAACACAGAAATAAAGGATGCCCACACCCTTTGTCTTCTTGTTAAGTAAGGCAGTGATCAGCATCTTGGGAATTACCACAGGAGTAATGGCAAATATTCTTTCTGCATGGTTGCAAATCTTGGAGCATGCTCACTGTTAGGAAAATGGCAGCTTGAATTGTTGTACTGTCTTTTTCCCAAACCAGCAAAGCCAGGAAAGAGCAAAAGCTTCCCTGTTTTGTTACTTTTCTGTGTCAAGGGAATCTTCATTAAGCTGGATCCCTGGGCAGCTGCCAGCTGCACCAACGTACCAATGGCATAGATTTAGCACACAGATGTATAATTTTTTTTCATATTGTACTTTTTTCCCCTGGTGAAATTCCCAGAATTATCTCAAATATACCATTCTCCCTAGCCTATTCCTGATGGAAGGCTAGTAAGGAGTCCAGATGATGCTGTTGTTATAAACACAAACTTCTGCACCAACACTAGTAGTCTAAGCATGTAGTAGCTGAGTGAAAGGTGTTCCTTTGCATTCACTGGGTTGTGTGAAATCCAGGAGGCTGCTCACCTCAATTTATGAAGTGAAGATTCCCACAAAATACACCAGTGTGAGATATATTTGCAATAGTTGTTGTATATGCTGGAAGTCTAAGCTAATAAATGAACATTTTGAAAAGAGTTTAAAGATCTAGTTCAATTTATTTTTAAAAGCCTTCCTGCATTTAAAGAGAGATGCCCTTCACTAGTAGATTTATTCTGTGTTCTTTACTAACATATCTTTGAGCTTTTCCGCACTCATAGGGAGAATACTGAGGAATAAAATAAAATAATTTCTGTATAATAACTGTTTAATAGTATGTATGCCTCTCTTGGGAAGATATTTTCTAATTTCTTGAATGCATATGACCTGTATGTTATATCTAGAAAGGAATCCGAAGTCCAGAGGCTGCCAAGACCTGCCTATATGATTGATCAGTCAAAGCAAATCACCTTGTCAGTCTCTTATCCACTGAACTTCTTGTAGGTTGTCTGTACATTTATTTGGTATCAAAACAGAAACAAGCTGGGGTTTTGCCTTTTTTGTTTGTTTGTTTATTTTAGAATGGCTATAAATATCTTGGTTCAGTCTCAAAGCAGTGTTTACATTTTTCCTGCAAGCGAAGCTTCTAAAGAAGTATGTCTTCAAGTATTTCCAAAGTGAAAACATTCTCCACTTCTGAATGTGGTCAAGTACATTTAACAATGACAAAAAATGTCAGTACATCTTCCCCCTTTTGAGCTGTGATTCATCAAGTTTCACAGTCATTTTAGGAGAAATCTTTTGCAAGACTGAGGAAATTAGCCAGAACAAATAAGCCAGATATAAAAGAAAAAAAATTATATCTAGCTGTTTCAGACAGAAGGATGACTCTTCACCCTCTGATAAGCAAAGGATAATTTCTTTTGCATTTAACCTTCCCCAAAACTGTTGGGGAAACCCGAACTGTTTTCCCCAACAGTTTGCTTTCCTTGACTCTGTAAGCCACAGCACTAAGTATGTGGGATAGACAGAGATGAAATCCTGTGCTTGTCTAAATGTGTCATCAAATTTAAACTTTCATTAGAATACAGATATTATTTTTTTTTCCTACATTACGTATTTCCAAAACCATAAATTTGATGTGATCACAGGATTCACAGCAAGAAATATTGGGCAGGAGAGGGGAGATAGCCTTGTTGGCAGCTTGTTTTGAGACTCAAATAACAGGTCACGTTCCTCTTTTTGCTTCTTTCTGTCAGTACTGTGGTTGTATCCATCCAGAATTTATCTTGCAGCTACTTCATATAGCTGTCTGTGCTTCAGCCCTTAGAAATTGTGTATCAGCCCCTGAGTGGATTAATGCAAAGAGAAGTCTTTGATTAATTCTCTGTCACCTTCCACTCTTTTCCAGGACTCAAACAGAACTAATAGGTTCCACAAAACATCATTCAAAACCTACAGCTGAAAGGAGAAAACACAGCATGGCTTTAAAATGCACTTATGGCTTTTCTGCACATAAAGAAGGATAAGATATAAAGAATAACAGTAAGCAATTGAGCAGGTGCTGAGCCACGTGTTGTAAAGGAGTACTGTGGCAGTTTCCCATCCAACAAATCTTGTGACTGAATTTCTACCCTAATGTATAAGGTTAAAATATCTTTGTGTGGTCAATAATTAAATTTTGTTTTCAGAGCTTCTGCAGTCTCTTACATTTGTATTCAAAGTGTATTTTTTCAGAAGGAAAGAAGTAACTTTATGGATCATGTATTAGATCTGTAGTTAGAAACGAGACTTCAGGACTAGATTTCATGAGCTCATTTCTTCTCACCGCTGGTATGGATTATGAGATTTATTTTTTTTTCCCTTGGTCTTTGTCAGTGAGAACCAAGTAACAAGCTACTTCCTCAATCCACAAGAACCACTTACTCTTTCTTCTTCCTTACTTTTTCTCCTGAACACAGAATCAGTATAGTTATTCTTATTGAAACAGGATAGAATGCTTCAAACTTCAGGACTGTTGTTCCTACAAAATTCCAGCAACCTCTTCAGTTTTGCGAAAGATTTTCACAAAAGATTTTCACCTAATACAGTTCTGCAGCTGAACAAATCACAGCTCAAAGCCAGGTGGCATATGTCTTGTGACTATGCATTCTCATAAATACAGTACAGCAGAAGCCTAAATGGAAACACGTCTCTTTGAAACCATCTGTTCTTACAGATATCTGCAACAATAAAGAAAATAAAGGCTTTAAATGCTGCTATGCTGTTTTAAACCTTAGAGGCATTTCCTATTGGTCTTCCTTTTTATTCTGAGATGCTCTCAATTTGTTTCACTTGAAAATAGCTTAGCTGCCATGTTTGTTGCTGTTCTGTTTATGAGCTTTGGAGAATCAGACTATAGCTGGCTTATATATATATATAAATATTTATAAAACAGAACATTTACCATGGTGGAAAGTGCCAGGTTGCCCTCTGGTGAAGGTAGCTTGTCTTTGTACATTTTTTAGTAGCTTACAGGGTAAAGCCTTTCCCCTTATTTCTTCTTTCTTTATTTGAGGGAAGTTGTGTGTGATCTGTTGAAAGACAATACCGCAGCAGCGCCCACAAAGTTAATACTCCTTAACTGCTACTTATTTATTTAATTTCATTACATCACTTGTATGATGTCTTGACTGTAAAAATGCTCAGTTGGAACAATATTCCAAAGTTTCTTACTTGGGTTGAATTTGTTGTCTTGTTGAAGATATAATCTTTTTATTCTGTTGCAGCCAGTGAATGCTAAAAAAAAGGAACACTATGGCAGTTTCACACGCAACAAGTCTTCTTGTGACTAAAATCTAATATTTAATAAGGTTAAAATAACTTTTTGTGTTTCATGTTTTAACTCTGTTTTCAGAATTTCTGTAGTCCTTTACATTTCTATTGGAATATAGAGATTCTCCTAAAGTGAAAGAGAGGAGAAAAATTCTCAGAAATTCAAGATATAAACCAATATATGAAACTGAAATGTAGTGATATAAGTTATCCCGTTCCCCAAACGGGGAACTAACAAAGAGAAAAAGTGACAAAGGGAGAAAGAGCAAACAGAGCTACGATTTCTAATTTAGAAGGTCAATATTAATCCACTGGTTTACCTGAAATAGTTAAATTTACGATCCATGTATTTGGCATGAAATTCTGCTTAGGCATCAAAATGGGCAGGAAGGAAAGGCACCACAGGCATCATCCCTAATTATCCAACTGGCAGGTTTTTTTTCTGCATATAACTACCTAACAGCATGTATTTGCAGGAAACACATTCAGTCTCTTTTTCCATCGTGTCTCGTTGTCAGCAGGGTGATAGAGAAGGGGAAGGTTGCTCTTGGCCAGCCTGGAAAAGGTGTCAGCCTCTGAACCACGAAACATAATTGCCCTTTTTACTCAGGGCCGGAGGCACGGGATGGAAGAGAGAACTTTCTGCCCGAGTGTCTTCTCCTGGCGAAGGGAGAAATGAAATGTCACACCAATTATCTGGGCAGTGGACAGTGTAAGGAAAGCTGGCTGCAGCTCTGTGAAGCTGCAGCCAGAGCCCCAATTACTGAATGAGGCTGAGGAGGTGTTTTTTTTGCTGTTGGCCCTGTGCTCAGCTGTCACGCTGCACACAGCAGACCCCAGCGCACACGGGGTCACGAGGTGTGGCTGCAGCACGATGAGGCTCTGAGCCTTCCGTGGGGATGGACCAAGGCATTCGGCCCTAAATCAGCCTTTGCTTTCATACCACAAGGTCATTTTGGTGGCATTCAGGACCATTCCCCCTGAAGGAAGCGAAATTGCATGTCTGCAGCTGAAATCTGGACAGTGATGGAGCTTGGAGTGATGCCTGGGTGCACTCTGCCCCAGTGTTGTTTTGGTGGTGGGAGGAAAAAATGTAATTTAGCACATCAAGAATGTTTAAACAAGGAAGGGATTTTGACTATTTCTCAGCAAAACTCAGTCTGGCAAAAAGTACAGCTGAATGTGAAATATAATAGACTATTGTTTTATCAGGAAATTAAATCTTTTGGGGGAAAAAATTCCAGTTTTTAGGTCAGACCAGGTCATTCTCATCCAGATGCTTTGTATCCAAATTATACACTTTTCTGGTGCATGAAAAAAAATTGCATTGTGATACAGTCAATTAATATTCACAATTTTCAGCAGGTGTGCTAACTTCTCATATGACAGTGGGACGTTCTGCTAAGTGCTATGACATGACAGCAGCTGTGATAAATGGAGCTGAGATATTAAAATCTTTTAAGCAGCAATGGTATTCCAGCTGATAAAGCACAGATTTAAAAAATTGATTTTTTTAGAGTTTCTAAGACAGGTAAACAGCCAAAGGAGTTCAGCAAGACACATTACAGGTGATAAAATGGTTAACGGTGTGTCACAGCTTACTATACTTCCATATATATCTCTGCATTTCCCTCAATAATATTTAGTATATGCTCTATAAAGCATCCTTTTTTATCAAGTCTCCTTTTAATTGTATGGGCTTTTGAGGAACACATAGAAGAGAAAGAGAGTTTTTTTACCTGGGACAGTCTAGGTGTATGAAATAAATCCAGCAAAGAAATAAATCCTACCTTCTATGGTAAAAAATAATGAAATAGTAAACTTCAAAAACATTCAAAATCTACTACAATATTTTTAAGATTTGTGACATTAGATGTTACATTTTCTGCAAATGACTCTCTAATGGTTAATGAAAAACATTTATGAAAGATATTGCTGATGAACTTACAAAACATGGTATGGAAATAGGGGTTGTATGAATCCTTAGAGAAATTTTATCTGATCTTCTTATCAAAAAGTTTTCCATCATCTATTGCTTGACAATATTTAAATTGTTAAATTCAAATAATATTTTAATGTAATATTAATATTTCTCAAAATTTTAAAATGCCAACTATATCTCTTTTTTATCATTTATCAAATTCAAACTATTTTTAAAAAGACTCTCATCTGCAAATAATATTGGGGGGGTTGGTTGGGTTGTTTTGTTATTTGCTGTTTTGTTTTTTCTAAAAAAGCAACCTAATTTAATATATAATATTAAATGTTGTATATAATGACAAAAATAAATTAAACAACAGACTTTAGAGGGAACAAAAAATTCAAATAAATACTTTATATCAGCCATCAGGATTTGAAAAAAATCATCACAAAGTCCACCTATCTTTGGAAATGCACATTTTACTATCATTTAATTTACAGACAGGTCCTACTGTAATAACTGTGCTTTCTAGTTGATTCTAGTTAGGCAGGAGTTAGAGCCATTGCAAGATGATGCTAATGGGAGGAAAATAAAACAGGCTCTGTTTGAAGAGGTGCTCGCTTTTGTCACTGAAAAGGACTGTACTCCATCCATGTGCTTTTACCTTTGTGCATCAAGGACTAAAGCAGGTAGCACAGTGATTGCTGTTATTACAGAATAATGAAAAGAGTGTTTTACCCTCTGCATGACATTCCAGGCAGAAAGATTAGAAAGCTGGAATCCTCCCAGCCTTATTCCTACTACATCACAGGTGGATTGAACAAGGGACAGATCGTCTTAGTGATTTGATATTGATCATAATTTGAAATTATTCTCACTGATTTCATAGCTTCTAGTTGGTAAGTTAAAGATACGTGCATATTAGGCTCTTGTTAGGCAAAAATAGGGCATCAAAAGAAGTGGAAAGGATTTTGTGTGAAGTCACAGAAGTGACTACAGTCGATATAAAGTCTTTGATCAAAAGGTGATACTCAGTAAATCAAAAACCGCATTCTACTTTGAGGAAAGGAGGAAAAGCTTTCTGTCAGATGGTGCCACTGTTCTTAAACTTAACAAAGAAGGCTATTTGCCTGCTTTACTTGGTTCAAAGTTAAAATACTAACAGAATGCTTCCTTTTCCTCCAATCCACTTCTTGCAAAGGTGCTATCGCACAAAACAGCATGTCCTGTTGATGTTTTCCTCCTCTTTTCTCTTTTCTTTTCTTTTCTTTTCTTTTCTTTTCTTTTCTTTTCTTTTCTTTTCTTTTCTTTTCTTTTCTTTTCTTTTCTTTTCTTTTCTTTTCTTTTCTTTTCTTTTCTTTTCTTTTCTTTTCTTTTCTTTTCTTTTCTTTTCTCTCTTCTCTTCTCTTCTCTTCTCTTCTCTTCTCTTCTCTTCTCTTCTCTTCTCTTCTCTTCTCTTCTCTTCTCTTCTCTTCTCTTCTCTTCTCTTCTCTTCTCTTCTCTTCTCTTCTCTTCTCTTCTCTTCTCTTCTCTTCTCTCTCTTCTCTTCTCTTCTCTTCTCTTCTCTTCTCTTCTCTTCTCTTCTCTTCTCTTCTCTTCTCTTCTCTTCTCTTCTCTTCTCTTCTCTTCTCTTCTCTTCTCTTCTCTTCTCTTCTCTTCTCTTCTCTTCTCTTCTCTTCTCTTCTCTTCTCTTCTCTTCTCTTCTCTTCTCTTCTCTTCTCTTCTCTTCTCTTTTTAGCTTTGCTTTGCTTTTCTTTGCTTTTTGCTTTTTCTTTTCTTTTGGGGGCAAGAAAATTCAAGATATTGTAATACATCTCTGCTGCTTTTTCAAGGCAGTTACTTTTTTAAATGAAGACAAACAATATCTGGTTATTAGAAACAGAAACACTGCATTTTTCAGTGTGTTCCTTGCTGCTAATGCTTCCTTATTTTTGCTCTTAAAGTAACAATTTAGTAGGGATAGGATGGGTCTGTAATGGTTCATGACTGTCCAGTTGCCTGAGTCATTGCTGTTTAGTCATTCTACCAAAGACATAAAAATTGGATTTCCCCTTGCTCATTTCTTCTACTGAAATCCCTAGGTATTGTCTGAGAAACACATTTATAGGCACAAAGCATATGGTTCACAGCCCTCAGCAGCAGGTCTGAATACCTTCTAAAATTTAGATAGCTCCCCAGTCACATTTTAAATTCAGTTTCAGATTATCCTCTAAGGTAAATGGACAGACAGATTTCACATGCCAGAAAATTTCCTTTTTTAGTACATGGTTGTTCTCAAAAGGCAAAAATGCTTGTTTTATTTTGTTTTTTCAAAGTGAATTTATGAATTTATTGTTGGTTACTGACTGGCAGACATTTTGAGGTAGTACCTCAATTTCTGAGCTGCTTTAGAGGCTTCTGTAGCTATTGCTGTGTTTCATTAAATATTCATTGCAAAGAGGCATAAGTGGAAGTAACTAACTGGATCCCATTCTCCCACTTATGAAGGAAAATATAAAATCTTAAAAGAATGCAAAGATCATGTGAGAGACAAAGCTCTCCAAGAATCATGGAATGTTCCCTCTTCTGTGCCTTAGTAGTGCTCATGTCTGCAGCTGCAACACTATATAAAGAAAATTATTTTAACTTCAAGTTCTAGCAAGGGGATGTAAATATGGTGATTTTGTGATGCAGAATCAGTGTCCTGAATAATCAGAATAGTGCAGTCATCAGTGGTGTGAGCTATAACATAAAAGATTTTAGTTCTTTTTCTGGTTGTGGAATATATATATATATAATATTATTATACAAGAATAATATGCTATGTTAATAGCATACCTGTTCTATAAGAGTTATCTCACACCTCAACCTGAGGACTCAGCTAAGGAATACACATTACTGCTTTGTTCTGTTTAAATAGTGATGAGTAAAAGTCCTCACAATTTCTAATTTTTAATTATTATTGCTCCAGGGAGGAGTAGGCTATAAAGACATAGATTAGGAAAACTGGTAAAAGTAATTTGCTTTATTAAATTGTTTTTTGGGGGGGTTTTGGTTTTTTGTTTGTTTTATTAGTTGTTCCCCTTTAAATTGTCCTCACTGTACTCTTGAAATAGAGAATATATATGTTTAATTTTAGTTTGGCTTTACTCTTGCAACCTGTAGCCAGTACCTCATACAGCACAGTTTTGCAAGCTGCCATTTTCCCTTAGTGTTAAAGTATGATATCATGTTTCACCAGATATGATACCTGTGGAGTTGTCATTTCTGCTGAATTCATATTTTAACTTCCTTTTAAATCACAGCTGATTTTCAGCTCTCTAAATTGCCTTTTTTTTTTTTCCAGCCAGAAAGCTACTCACATTCTGTTATTTACTTCCCTCCTTTTAGAGCTGTACTAGTAAACCTAAAAATTTACATGCAAGGTAATAATTTTTGCAGTGTTCATGGAGAAGTAGCACCATAACTCAGGAATAGTGTCCCGTATGCTTCCACATTATATGCTGCTCTGCAATAATAGGCACTGAAAGGAAAAATAATAGGACAAAAGGCAGCAAGCCATAGCGGCGGAAGCTGGTTTGAATCTCTTTTGTGTCTGGGCTGCATTTTCTGGATTTCACTGGATGCCACTGTGTGACTGCCAAGAGCTGTAAATGACTGGAGCACTGGATGATTGAGCCATATGTAAGAAATTCCAGAGATTTCATTGAGGAACTGTGAAGTGGGTCCTCTGTATTACTTTTCTTTCCCTTCTACTGCTGATGGCCCCATGCTATCCATCTTGCTGTTAGGTAAACTGCAACCAACCACCAATATCTGTAGCATTCAACCCTTCAGGGAGATTAATTCATCTTTGTTCCCCTCAGCATCTCAACCGCAGACATTCATAATGAATTTAAAATCTGTGTTACAGTTCTTTCCAGTTAAAGCCAATGGCAAAAGTGCCGTCAGTAAAGTGCCTTGCTTTAATGTAGCACTCTTCTCTAAATGCCTGTATGAAGTGTAATTACTTTGTACGTGTCATGTTCTGATATGATTGCTGCTTATTGTCTTGTGCTGTGGGCACTTTTTTTTGTCATTTCCTGGCTTGCTTTAGTAACACTTAACTAACAGGCAGTGAGATAGGACAGGATGAATGTCATTTGAGAGGTGATAGTTCTCTACCCCTTCCTGCTTCAGCAGATCAGCAATTGGGTTTGTCAGAACTCTCTTCCCAGCAGCTGGAATTAAAGAAATTTTTTGAAGGGACTGCTACTGCGCTGCTCAAACAACTTCTGTGATTTGAGAGGCCACAAAAGGAATGCTAACGAGAAACCATCCTCAGCTAAGGAACGGAAAAAAGCAAAACACAGGACAGAATATTTACAAGTTTAATAATGAATTTCCAGGGAAGGCATGTGGGTGGTAATTTCAGTGGTTTTTACTATTACCATTGGTTTCATATTATGTTTATTTGCTTATTGCTGGGGGGAGATGGGTGTGGAAGGAAGTGCCTTGGCTTAAGTTGTTTCTTCTGTTGCCTGAAAAAGGAGAAGGGGCTCCTCCCATCTCCAGAAACAAGCAGATTGAGCTCTTTGACACCCCTTACCAGATTTACCTCCACTCATTTCCTCCATTGTTGCACAAGTCCGATAAAAAAATGGCACAGTTTGTTCACACTGAATCACAGTGAATTCCCTTTCAGGGAAAAAAGAGCAAAAGAACATCACTTGCATCCCTCAGTGAATTAGAGCCATTGTTTTTGATTTCCTGGTGGGTAATTGAAGGCTTTTACAGCTAGAAGAAATTATTTATAGAGTCATGAAAAATGGATTAACTTTCCCAAGTGCTTCATTGATGTTTTAGACATCTACTTTATTCCAATTAAACTTCTATAATCTAAAAATCAATAAACTTCTTTATTTTAGAGAATAAATTATAGAGGAAAATAATTTGTTTAGTCTCTGTGAACTGCCTTATTGCCACATATTTTATATATGCAATCTCTGCAAGGAACAAAAGAACTCAGAGTGCTGTTACACTCACTACAGATAGAAACCTTCCCTTTATTCCATCTATTTCATAAACTGTTCAGCCATTTGCAATGGCTACTACCAAACACCTCGAAATATACCTCAAATATATGTCATAAAATCCATTTCTGTATTTTTTGTGCCTGCTGTCTCAAGTCTTATCAAGGACAGTCCATAATTTTAAATTGCACTTCAAAATTTAAAAAAAATAATTTCTACTTTAAAATTGGTGGAGAGGTATGTCTTTCTGCCTTCTAGTGTTTTAGGAAAATTTTTAACATTTCCAGACAGCTAATTATCAACTAATACAATATTTCACTTTTACATGGCATCTACTGTTGCTATATAGTTGCAGCTTGAAATAACATTGAGGTCTTCCAAAGAATATTTCTAAGGCTAAACTCATAGAAAGTTATTTCACAGAGACCCTAAATCTGAACAACAATTGGTTTAATAAATGCTTTAAATATATGGTTAAAAAAGTAGATTTTGAAAGGTAGAACTTCTGAAAGCTGTGTTTCTGAAAGCTGTATCCCTGCATATATTAATGTGAGATTTTCTCTGAATTTTTCTCATTGGTGGCAGAAAAAAAAAAAAAAAAAAAAGGAAAATCTTTAGTCAGTTTAAATTACTTTTATCAAAGTGGGAAAGGTGTTTTTATCTCCCACAATTTACCCTCCTCCTCTTCCCAGCAAAATACACACAAGCAAGATTAATTCCCTGTGTTACAGCATAAATACAAAGTGCCATGAAGGAAAGGCATTTTACCAGAGTCAAAGACTTTTTCCTGTTTTGGTCAACATTGTCTGCAGCTTGAGCAGCACTTTGTCCTCAGATACTTCTAGGGAAGTGCAGTAATGGGATGACTGAGTTATGTAACAGAGATAGAAGAAAATGATCAAAAACAGATGATAAATTTTGCTGCTTTTGTGCAGCGAGAAGCTGTAGCATGGCTCAAACAGGACTGAATCTGCAGTGCAGCCATTTGCTGAGGTAATCTCAGGCACAGCTGACGCTAAAATGATGGTCCTGTTGCACCTCAGAACCATTCCTGACAGGCAGGCATTCCCACCTCTTTGAATGGCCCAGAAGTGGAGCATATCTGACTCCACAGTGGAAACCAGACATACATAAAACATGCTTTGCAATTTGATTTGCCTTTTTTGTGTGTTTGTTTTTGATAAGGGTTACTTTTGCTAACATTAATCTCCCTATTTCCCTGGCTCTTCGGGTGTGCAGAGAAACTGGCTGGGAGTGCAAAAGGAAGGGCTCAGAAATGCCACCTGAATGTCTTAGGCTTTATGTTTTATATGTGCGTAGTTCTCAAGTTCTACTCACATAATAAAATTGTCTTTTAAATATAGTTTTTGTAGAATAGATATCCATTTGGGCTGGCATAAATCCTTTTTCTCCATTTTTCCCTATGTTAAGCAATGTCCGCCAATTTTTTCTCTATTTTTTTTTCTTTCTTTTTTTTTTTTTTTTTTTCAATCAAGGCTGTATTTTACTTACATAAAATGTGGTGAAAAACATATTCCCTCCATCCTGTCAGAGCAAATTTGCTCTCTGACTTTGTTCTCAGACCTCATGTGCTGAGTTTCATTTTATGGCAATTTTTTTATAGGCTAGTGATAAATCTTTGTGAATGGGGTGTTTATAATGAAAATACTACCAGGCCAGGAAATATTGGCCACACTAAAGATCAGCAGAATTATAACAGCCACAAGATTAAACAGTGCTGGTCAATCAGCTTCCAATAGTAACCCTTTTCAAAGGCAGTATACTCCACACAACACACTTTGTATGGATGTAAGTAATTCTTTCCTTCATTTCACTTTAGATATTCTAATATTAAATTAGAAATTCACCGTTTCACTCCAGCTCTGTAGTATCAGTTGAATTTTATCAGGCCTGTATAGTGTTTTCTGGAATAGTGTATCCAAGGGGAAATGTCAACATGATTCAAAATGCAATAAATATTTAACAGTGACATATTCCATATCATCAAAGTGATATGCAATGTATAAATTTGCATTTTTACATTGAATTTTTCAGTAAGATGCTTTCTGTTACATCAGTGATATGTTTAGGCATTGATTTTTTTAACAATCTATCTGATAAAATCTCTCTTTTGAGTGGGCATTTAGTTTGGCTGTAATGAAAACACAACTTAAACATTTTGAGGATGAGAAAAGTGAGCACTAAGCTAACAAATTGGTAAAACAGGATGATAACACCACATACATAGCTACCTGCTTTAAATTATTCTGGTGCATGTACGTTGCAAAGATGTAAAAGAAAATTATACTCCAAATCAATTTCTGCCCAGAGATCTACCATCAGTTGACTGTCATAATGACTTCATGCTCTACCCAGGAGTCAAAAGCAGATAGCAAAGTGTGGAGCTCAACCTACTTAAACATGGCAGAAAATTATTTAAGAAAAAGTAACTCAATGCACACAATTTTATCTGTCCTTCACATTTGTTTCTTTTTTTCACTATCTTTATATTCTTCCTGCTTTTCAATTATCCCAGGAGCAGGCTAATTTTTCTGAGTATTTTCTTTTGTTGGTTTGTTATGTCTCTATGACACAAAATAAACACTAAAATAATTTTCCTGTTGGGGTTTTCCGTAGATGTTGTCCCTTCCCCGCACTTTAGCCTCTTCCATATGCACCTAGGATCACAGCTTTCTTTTCTTCTTATTTCTTGCATTTTGCAATAGGATCTCATTCAAATGTTCCTTGAAGTGAAGGAAATGGTCACTTGAAGAAATTTCTCCTCTGCCTTTTTGGTTTTTTCCTTAATATTACCAACATGGAATGTCTGCTTTGTGAAGTTTCTGTTTAAAACATTCATTGAGTTTTGAGCTTGAATACGAAATGAAACTATATGCATTATGTATAAAAATGCTTAGTCTTTGTTTACTTTTGTGGTGAATGAAATAAATTTACTTGGCACAGGCACAAGTTCAGAAACAGCTAGTATACTCATTACAAACCTCGATTTTACAACTTATGTGGAGATGTTTTATAGTAGGTTTTATATTAGTTTCTGGTTGACTGAGCCTGTGGTTTAAAGGATAAATTAGGCCAGGGATGCTAGCCACCTTGGACAAAGTACTCAGCCTCTTCAGGTAGCTTTTTTAGGGCACTCATTCAAGATTTTATTTGCTGTTAATTAACTTGCTGGCATTTTGATACATTTCAGTATTAAACTGCCCACATTTCCTCTAGAAAGCTTTTCTTCAAGGTCGTGATGCCTGTATCTTTCAGTACAAAACAAAATCCTTGACCACAGTCACTTTTCCATACACACCAATTTTGGATCATCTGTGTAATGGTTCAGAGAAACCTGCAACTCTCCTAACTTAGTGCAAGTCAGGAAGAGCAGCTCAATACTTTCTTTAACTGATAAAAAAAAAAAAAAAGAATATTTTTCTCTCACAAGAAAAATGGCTGAAAAGAAAGTATTTCATTGTACTACAAAATAGTTTGTGGTGCAAGATGAGGCTGCTCAATTCCAGGCTATCAGGTTTCCCTGAAAAATACTTTTAAATCAAGAAACTAAAAATTCAAAGTATCACTGCAGAAAATTTCACTTCCATAGAATCTATGAGACCAAACTCAGAAATCCTTCTTTCTGAGAGTCTTCATCTGGAAAATTATATTTGTTTTGTAGCAAAATTGGACCATGGCCTAATTCTGTGTCAAGTGGGAACATGATTAAACCTCCTTCAACTGTTCTGGCATAGTTAAAGAGCTGCACTCAGGACAGAGGGTGAGAGGAGGCTGGTTTAGTACTTCAACATTAGCACTAGTGTAATAAGCTGCAATGACAAAATGAATTAATCTCTGCAAGGACTGGTGTGGTTTCTATATGGAAGACAACATAAGAAAGCTAACTACAAGTTTATTATGCTTACATGCACATTAGCTCAGAGCTCCAAACTATAGAAATTGCTGCTCCACCTTTCTCTTAGTTAAAATCCATGAAGTTCAGGCACACAGGCCTACAGATACAGATAATAAATAGAAGAGCACAAGTCAAAGAGCTATAATATGTAAAATAGATCAGTTTTTCTGAATATGTGTCAGATTTTGGCTGCAGAAACATGAGCAGAAGGGGAAAGGACCATTAGGTAATTTGGGATGTGTAAATAACTTACTTTTCCCTGCCCTGGGTGGAGATGTAAGGTAGCAGGGATTTATATGTGTCTCTTCCCTTTGTAAACACATGTAAATGCCTTATTAAGAAAAAAATCCTAATGGAAACCAATTAAACTTAGAGAACAAGATAAACCTACTCATCCTTGAGAAAGATGTGGTTGATGATCTAATATTTCTACAATTTATCAACTTGTGATAGTCTAAGTAGGTGATTCACAGGTTAAGTGCAGCAGGGCAGCAAGTATTTATAAACACTTCCCAGGAAAACACAGCAGCAATTAAGCTGGCCTGGCCTTCAGTCAATGCATTGTCTTTAATTACATGTTTCAAGATACTGCTTTTAAATAGCCTACTTTAGGTAGGGATACAGATGAAATAATGCCTGTTTTTCCTGTGTATAATATTTACAAGCAATTCACACTGTAGGTATTGAAACAATTTTTCTGTGTTTCAAAATATTGACATGTAGACATGCTCTTCATGAAACTCCAGCATTCTTGTGCCAAAATTGGAATGTTGAAAATCAGCATATTGCAAATTTACTGGTCTTAAACTGGCAATCCTGCAGTCTCTTCTGCATGCATATATAAAGTTCCTTCTTTTCTAGAGGAGGACTTGATGACAATGCCAAAGACTTTTAAGTTAAATAATAATTTCCCAGTTTTGGAAAGTGATATGGCTCTGTTGCAAATATATACCTACTCAACTACTTACTAATCTTGATGCTGCATAAGAAAAAAGTTACTGTTTTTATTTCAAATTCTGAGGAAAATAAAAATATCTTTCAATTAAGAAAGGAAAATAAATATTTCAAAAGGTGGGTGAGTGTTTGTCGTTCACTCTCTTAATAGAGAGTGAATGTATCCTATTCTCAATTTAAATTAATTTTATTGAAAAGTATTTATAATAAACAAACTAAACTGTTTTCTTAAAAATCTGTTGTGAAAATTAGGTGTCTTGATATTCTTTCTCCCTTCAGAAAGATATATGTATCTGATGGAATTAAATCCAAAATTATTTTAGAATATATGAAAATTGGAGCCCAGCTGTGCTCCCTGGAGTTTTTATTCCAACTGCAGTTAAATTCAAAGGAAAATTTGTATTTCTTTATTTGGAACTGCAACAGGCCCACAGTTTCACTTTCAATAAGTATATGGAAATCAATATGCTGTAATGTAGTTTATGCTTTTTTTCAGTTTCCATCTGCTGCCTTCCATTGCATCTTTTTGTGAGTGACAGCATAATAATTGCTGTACCAATTAATGCCCTTCCAATCCAACTGCATCATTACTGCAAAATAAATGTTTTGCTTTGTAGCAGTTTGTCCTGCTATGAAACTTTGCTTTAGTTATTCCAATCATCTAACAGCAGAAAAGGAAAAGCTGCTTTGTCATCAGTTGCTCAATAGAAGACACTGTATATTCAATACAGAGAGTTGGCAGAATTTTAACCAGTATCAATTTATAAATAGGATAGCAGCAATCATTTATTTTCTGCCTTAAATGAAAGTATCCTTTTTGATGCAATAATGGCCACTTAACTGATTTGAGACCAAAGTAGGGGGTTTTTTTGGAGGAATGTTTCTTCTTTATCCAGTATAAAATATGGAGTCTCTTTCTTTGCAACAAAAGCTCTTAGAGGATAAAAGCTTCCATCTGAAATAAGAAGTCATAAAAATTTAGTTCTTTTCAGTAAGTGTAATTTTCCCTAGAGGAAAAATGTTCAATGCATAGCTACAGTGCCTTTTGCACTCTGTCTCGTGTCTTAACAAAAATGCTGCAAAGAATATCAGAGGTTGAAGCGCTTTGAGACAAGCTTCCCCATTCAAAAGATATCCTCAGTGCAATCTCTGGGCCTCCTCTGGTACAAGTAGGAACTTTCACTGTTATTGGGAACGTCCTTAGAGAACACAAGTCTAGATTAAAGACTGGTTCTAGTTTTGGGAACTTATCTGGCTCATGAGTTGCATTTATGTTGTTCAGTGAGAATTGTGTGAGGAAACAACATAGAGCTAACTTCTTCTTACTAATGCTTCATTCCTGAAACATCTGTTAGCTAATTGGGTTTTTTCCACCTTCTTGCACTATCCTTTGTGCAATGATAAAATATCATCATCTCTGTTTCCCTGCTTCCCAGACGGTTGTGTTTATTGTGAACAACAGAATTTTCCAATTAATATTTCTAAAAAGAAACAACTGCTTTACAATTAAATGATTGATTCACATTGTTTATTCTTAGCTTGCAATGATTGATTCACAGAAATTTCTTTTGATCAGGTTTGTTTTTCTACAGAATTTATAGAAACATCTATAGCAATTGCAGAACTCTTGAAATCATAAAGTCTCAGAGACACCCAAATTCAAAACACAGTACTAATAAAGATACTCAGTTGGCTTTAATGACTTCAATTTTGTGCTCATAATCTTGGAAATGGAAATATCAAATTTTATTTTCAAAACTAAATTTATTATTCTTACCTAGTAAAATAGAAATGCATTAGAAGTACATCCTTTTGTTTGTAAAGTCATCTGTTCAGAGGTTAAGAAATCCCAGATGAAAGCTTGCTGCGCATCTGCAAATGTCTTTATTTTTAGCTAATGGCTATCTCATATAAAGTAATTAAAGGCCTGCAACAGACGCCAAAACACAGGAGTCTCTGATTCTATTAATTTTTAATCACTGTATTGCAGAAACATAAACTTATATTAGATCTTGTATGGGAAAAGCTTAGTCGCGGGCTTTCAAAAGTGCTCCTGCATCAGAGCTGTGAGCAGTCTGGGGGTGATGGCATTCACCTGCATTTGGTGGCACATTGCTCACAGGTCATCATCCGCCTAACAAACCATCTGGCAGGGAAACCAGCCTGAGGAAAAACCTGCCATCTCTTCCCCTTGGCTGCTTGTTCCTGCTCCTCAACTTTGCCGGCACAGAGATTTGTAGGGCTCTTGCAAACCAGACGACCAAAGTGCTTCAGTCTACAAAGCAGCTTTTCAGTTTCAGTGGCTCCACTGAGGGACAGTGAACAGCAGTGTCAATACAGAGCAGAAAGGGAACATTTTCAGCTGATTTTCCACGGGAAGTGTAATGTTGAACCTTACCCACAGGCAGAGGGGAATTTTAACACAGGATTTGTACATCAGAGATGAGTGCTGTAACAAAAGAACATCAGATGAGAGTCCCTTGAATTCTTGTATTGGAATATAAAGTGACCTTTATTTCATTTAGAAAAGAAAAAGGGTTGGCACCTGCCTTCTGGTTAAGAATTTGAATTCTGAATCTAAAACAGAAACATTTCCCAATAAGCTGCAGTAAGCGAGCTTTTAAAGCTTATCCCTGGATCTCTTCTCCTTTTTTTTTTTTTTTATTTTCATTTAGCTTAGTACTGCAAGTTTTCTCTCAGAAGTTGTGATCGATCTACTTATATGTACATCAGTCACTGCTGTTACTAGGAAACCATTGGGTTTTTCCTCTGAAGGATTGTTATAAATAAGCACCATGCCATGAAATAAGATCCTTGCGTATACTGCCTCTGCTTCCAACATAATTAAGATCAGGAAAAATCTAATTTAATGTAATTTGCTGCGTTACATTACATTTTCTTGATGGATCATTCATACCTAATTGCTTTGGACTGCAGTTTCATTGCATTCTATAATCCTGAGAGTAAATTTGAATAAAGGATGAAGCAGGCTGAATAATACTTCTGTTTCTGAGGTCCTGTCCTGGAACAGGAAAAAAAGCAGCTGTTCCTCTGTAAGACACGGGGAAAAAAATCTCTCCCAGCTCTGTTGGTGTCTTCAGGTCATGAAGTCTGCGTGAATCAAATTAATCTTATGCTGACTTCAGAAGAATTGGAGGGAAGAGTTAGTTTTGTGTTCTTAAAAGCAGCTGTGGTACCAAAGAGCTGCAAAATCCACAGTGTTCTTCTTCTCTCTTAATCTTTTAAGGCCCAAATATGACTGAAGCAGGAAATTTAGGAAGCTGTGGAACTTTAATCCTTTACTGCAAAAACTTTACCTGTATCTTTAGTTTCAAAATCCTTACTGTTGACATAAAGTGTAACTTTGGAGACACCTCAGTACGTAGGGCTAATAAGTCTGACCAGCTGTATGAATATTAAAATTATATTTAGGAATGAAAATAAAAGAAACTATTATAATACAGAATTTCCAGTATATGATATGCCGAATTTTAACAAAAATATTAAAAATGCCCTAAATTTTGGAAATTTGCTACTTAAAAGTCTTAAGTCAACTTGGAACCTTTGGTCTATTTTATTATTTTTCCATCATTTTCTTATTAATTTATTGAAGTACATTAATATAATTAATTGGTTTTTTTAAAATATAAGTTGAAAGTAAATATATTGCCTATGTCCATCCTTTTCAAACTCACAACTTTTCTATTAGCCATAGCTTTCTCATTTCATTTGAACCAATGTCCTCTATTCTTTTCATTATTATTTTCATAAATTGATGTCATACTGTTCAGCTTGAGCCTCAACCAGAAATCTTAGACATCTTGGGTCTGTTAAGTGTGCCTTAATCTTTTTGATCTGTCTGTCTCTCTTATCTTTCACAACATATCCTGGCACTTAGGAGAGAAGCCACTTCTCCTCATTAACCTCTTTGGTTGCAGAATGGCAAAAATCAGCCCTATTGTGACATATAAGATCTAAAAATTTTCTTTTAAAGAACAGCAAGGGATGTGCTGGCTTGTGAGGCATATAAACAGGAAATGAAAGACCTGCCTTTAATTTCCTTTTTAACTCTAATAGGTTCAAATTCACACATTCTAAGACACTGCCTGAATTCCTTAGCTAGAAATTAGTGGCTAGAAATTAGTGTACTAGGGGCACTCTTCATCACTCCATTAAAGCTACACTATTCTACAAAAGTGGATTTATAATTAATTTTACAAGATACAGCACATTACACAAATAGGTCTGAGTTTAGGGAACTCTGTGGATGGTAAGTCTTTATACTCTTGCCTGTTGTCACAGGGATTGTTTTATACTCTTTGGATAAAATAAATGAAGAGAATGAAGGCAAGTTATACCTTGACATACTTTATTTATCTTTATTAATAGGAAAGAGACAAATTTTTCATAGGAAAACATGTGCTGGTTTAGCAGCTCCTTATGGCATTTAAAAGACATGTGATCCTAACTTCTGGGTAAAAGGAAAGCAAGTGCTTACATCCTGAGAAGGAAGTGTGGCAGATTTGGAACACAAAATTAAAATCTAGAACCATTCATCTTCTCATGTTTAGGTTTGCATTAGATTAAGAAATAAACTGACAGTAATTGTGATGTAATCTGAAGTAAAAGTAAAAAATTAATAAAGGCCTTATTTAATATCATGGTTAAAAGTTGGTCAAAGCGGTAAAACCTTTAAGACTATTCACAAACATTATCAGCTCCTGTGTAGCTCAGAGCTCACAGTCACCATAAACATTAATTCAGTTTGATGCAAAAGCTTCTTGAAGCAGAAAACATTTAAACCTTTCATCTCAGTCAAGTTTTGGTGGACAATGCCAACTTAACCCAATGAAAGAATAGTAAAAATACACATAGAAATCTCACCCTGCTTGTTTGTGCTGTGAAAGGGATTTTGTGATAACTAACATGCCACTGGGAATTCAGGTTCTGGTTTTATTGACTTCAGTGTCACTAAGATGTAACTTTTATTCTATTTTTCACTTAGTTGGGTGTCTTGGTCCCAGCACTGCTCTGATAGTCTCATGTGCAGGGGGAATCATGGGATTTTTTTTAATGAGGAAGTCAGTAACATGTTATGATCGAACTTTTCCAAATGCAAGTTTAGGAAATGTTTTCCCAAATCTGATGAACATCATCCTTGGTTCCAGCACTACTGGACCAGCTGCTAACTGTTCTAAAACACGTCAGCATGAGCAGAATTCTTTAGAATTTGAGTCTATAGCATTGCAGCTATTTTTTAATATCTATGTGGTTGACATAAAAATATGATTTTGCATTCCTACAGTTAATAAGAATATTAAGATGTTTTTAAAAGCATTGTGTAAAACCATTTTGGATTCAAGCTTCAATATACATTTAAAAAAAAAAAAAAAAGATTCATTGCATGAAGAGATGTACTTTGGAAGTTTATTTTTTGTTACTAATTAAATCTCAATTTCAAAAGGAAATATGAAGTAGGAAAAGTATCAGGTTGTAGAATTGGGTCATCAGGGTTACCTGAGTTTCATCACTGGCTTTTCACATGTGGTTTCCCATCTTGCTGATTAAAGCCATGGTTGTATGAGATTTGCAAGCCCATCTGAAAATGCATCTGGCACATCCTCTTCCCAAGCAGTATCCTGCCATGTGCACCATATCCCACCTCCAGGACATTTTGGAATGACAGTAGTGCTGTGCTTACCTGACAAACGGGCATCGTGTTCAAAGGACAGTAAGTAAATGAAGTGGCGCTTGTGGGACTAATCCCTTTGAGACCCCTGGCATTACTTTCACAGGCAGTGCTTCAGGTAAAAAAGATGTGCACTAGTTATTTGTCAGTCCTAACTGACATAACTAAGACTTATTAAGTAGAAAATACACAAATATGACACTCTTAAATTTTGAAAAAGAATTCTGACCCTAAATTATGCCTGAGTTGGGTCTGGGACCTTTTGCCTTGGCTAGGACTATGCCAGCCACTTGTGCCCTCAACCACAGGAAATACCCTCTTTTGCAGCTCCAGGAGAGACCGATGAAGCACGTCTGTTCTCCAGGCCCCCTGGCACCGCGGGGCAGTATGAAGTTAATCCACTGGAGTCTGTGTCCGTGCTGAAAGGCTTCACAGCCCGGTTACATCTTTTGTGTTCGTGTCTCCCCGCTCTAGGTCACAGCCTCGGCTCAGCGAAGGTGTCCCGGGCGCAGACATTTCCCAGCTATCCGTCGGAGCAGGGCGAGGAGCACCAGCAGTCGCTGTCGCTGGCCAGCAGCTACGCCTTCAGCTACGGCTCGGGGCTGGTGCAATGACAGCCGGGGGCTGCCGGCCGAGATGGACAGTTGAGCCTGGAGCCTCCCGCCAGGGCCGGGGAGCCGCTGGCCCCCTCTGCACCCACCATTTGCCGTGAAAACTGATGCCTACCAGCTCCAGCCGGGGCACCGCCAATGCGGAAACCCGGAGAGGCGGCTTCCCCGAAGCAGAGGCTAAGTCTTTCTTTATTTATTTTGCCGTTCCTTTTGTCGATATGTTCGGAAAGGAGGGGGTTGGGGGGTTGGGGGGAGGGAGGAAGGGGGACACGTCTGTGTTGTAAGAAAGTGGTGGAAACAAATGAAACTGTATTGGTTGGTGTGAAGGTTTCTGCATGACCGGAGAAGGTCCCTTCTGGGGCTCCATTGCAATGGCGCATTTGACATTGGGGCCTTCCTTCCCGCCCTCCCTTCAGCAGGCCAGCCTGTCTTCATCCACAACCTCTGTAGGTCCTTGCCACAGCCTACAACTCCCACTGGCGTCGCTGAAATGTCGCCAGCTCAAGATGCAGTGTCAGAGCTGCAGGGGTCACCTTCAGATCCGAGTGGGTTCACTCACTGCCCTAGAGGTTGGTTGGGTGTTTTTTGAGCCAGACACCAACAAATACTGGACTAGCAGGCTGATACGTTTTGTCAGGAATAGGGTTTGATGCATTAAGGTAAGGTTATTGCCTGGTCCAGCTCTAATCTTAAATTCCTGGGGCACAAATTCATCCCTTACACATTCTCATGATGCCCCTAAGAGCTGTGAATATCCCTACGAGCAGCACAGTCTTGTCCTCAGAACTGCTGCAAAGTCTTCTTGTTCGCAAACTATTTAGGTAACCATGCCTGCAAGCCTAACTTAAAAAGCGGGAAAACTGTTCTTCAAACAAAAAAAAGTGGGCCACTTGCCCAGCTGGCAACCACCTGTGCCACGGCTGGGCCAAACATGGTAGAGCCGAGCTCTGGTCTTGTCCTTCTGGTCAGCGTTACTTTGATTTTCTGTGTTTCCTTCTCAGATTTCTGTTCTAGATGCACATTGTATCTTGTATGATCACGTGTCAGGCATCTGTTTACTTTCAAAAGGAGGATGAGTACCTCTCAATGGAAATTTTCTGTCTTTGGAAGACGTCTTTAAAAAATGAACTGTAGTAGGTGTTTGTAATCAGTAATGAGGGAATAAGTTGGAAGGCATACCTGTAGGTGGGGAATGAATTTTATCTATCCTGAACATTTAGACTTTTGTAACTGTTATGAAATATTTATGTACTCCTTGTGATGCCCTGAAATGTTTGAAAGTGTGAGGAGAAAAATCTGCCCTCTTGTTATGATCTGAGGAGCCTTGTATTCTGTTCCCAGTGTGAAACTATTGCCATGATTACCAGAGGGATTCAGCTCATTGGTTATTTCTCAGGACAGGTTGAGGAAATGTATCAAGGAGGAGACACATAGACTCTTTTCCAATTAAACAATCGGATTTATGTACTATAATTTAACTGAAAAAGTGCTGTTGGGTTGTTTTATATATGCACATTATATATATATATATATGTATTAAAAGGTATGGAAGAAACTTCTGCTTTTGATTAAACATTTACTGATATGGTATGGTCAGCATTCCTCCAGCCATTTTCCTGGCTAAGAGACCTCGCAGACTTACAGCTTTCTACACCTCAGTGAACGGCTGCTGAATAAAAAAGCTTTGTGATCCACTTGAATGAAACAATTCTACCCAACCACAATCACCTTTATTTATTTTTCCCGTTTTTCCTTGTCTCATTCACTACCTCCTTTCCTTCTCACAGTGCTGCCATACTCAGGAATAGAATGGCTCCCTACAGAGAGTATTTTGATGAGGTAAAATGAAAAACTGCTCTCCCATGCTGTCCAGACGCTGTACCTATGGTTCTCTCAAAGCTGTACCCACCAAGGAAGCTTCATTCACACTTTTATTTAAGAAAATGATTCGGCTGACATTTTGCTTAGGGAAAATTTCCAATTTGCAAACATTAAATGCCAAATGTGACACAAAAGGTTAGATATTCTGCTGGTGTAATTCTGTTACTCAGCACAGCTTTGCCAAATGTTTGCCTTTTGGGGAAATGGTCAGTTATTTTTATTCCTTTGCAACTGGGATTCTTTCACGTGCCCTAAGAATATATATATTTTCTTTGAAACTCGTTAGATTAAGTTTGCAATATGTCCTACAGGTTTCAATGCTGTGTCCAAGTAACTTTTTTCTTCTGTGACTTAAATACTAGTCATTTAATAATTAATATTCTACATAGTCAAAAAGTGGGGAAAAGGCAAAACAGATGAATATCATAACTACTTTATAGTTCCAGTGTCCATTTACTTTAAGAACCTGTCTAAATCCTCAGCCTAGTACTTCAGCTGTATTCCGATAAAAAGCATAAAGTCTATATAAAGTTCTCTTTTCGTTTCCCGGGGAACAATTGCTGTCTGTGGCTTTGTCTTCCTATGCAGTAAATGAGTATCATCAAGTTAATGAAAATGTAGATGCTATTTTCAAAGAAAACACACCAAAAAAGGGAGGGAAGGGGGCATTATAGCAGTTTTGGCTATATATATGGCCATATATAGTAGTTTTACTAATCATTTTGCTTTTATTGTGTAATGCGGTCATCTTCTCAACTCATACATTTATAAAATGTGAGGTCTCATACAATACCCAGAAAATTGAACAAAGCTGCAGAACACAACCAATCTATAGCAAATCTGACCTGTTTGGAACCTGTTTCTTGTAGAGACCGAACATAAGCACACTAGAATTTGAAAATGAAGGTGCAGCTTTACAATGTACTAAGTTGTCTAAGACAACTGGTAACCTGAAGCACAAAAATATTCAGGATCCAGTGGATGCTGCCGCACTCCAGAACAGCAGATGATATCACTGTTACATTGGTGTATTCACATAGCTTCCACAAATGTTCCTCAGAAAAGCTCCATGAGAACCAGGCAGACACTGTGACAACAGTTTGACAGAAAATCCTGTTTTCATGGAATTGCTTTAATTCCTGGCATATGCCTGTTGATTACCTAAGTGATGGCCACTGAGACTACTTTGTACAGCTCCTAGTGCTTCCACCAGAAGGAAAACTCTCTTTTGAAGCACATGGTAGAGCTGCTTGCCTAGAGACTATAACGGCCTTTAAATAGACCCAGGGACCCCATGGGACCCTGTTCCAGTCTCGGCTTTCTTCCTGTGCAAGGCACACAGATAAGACGTCTACTACTGACCCAAGAGTTGCTCTCTGTTTTCAGCTAATGAGCTGTGAAGGGATGGAGGGCAACAAAATGTCTTCAGTGGCAACCAGGTGCAGCTGGTACAAATTGAACTTAGCATTAGTACATGATAAAGTAGAAGAAATAAAATAAAGCCTTCGCTTTTATTTTGGTTCTGAGGATGTGTTATGAATATATAACTGTAACCATGATTTACAATTTTTTTACATCACCCTTTGATAACAATATATTCACCCTTATGAACCAATAACACATGGCATCACTAAATATAGTTGCTAATATATCTTAACTGTGAATGTTATAGATTGATGCATGCTGGTACTTTTGATTTTGAAGTCACTTGGTGCAGAAAAAGTGAAATTGAAAGAGACTGCTAATAAATCATCAAATGGTGCTAAGGAACTTGAATAATCACATTTTTTAAATAGCTATATGTCATTATTTATAGTTTAAATTGTCTGTGAGTGTACTCATTTCAAACAATTTCATCTGCCTATGTAAAGAAAAAGAAAAGAAAATCTCTTGTAGCAGGGAGTTTGCTGTTTTACTGAGTAAATATTTAGAAATTATTTTTTGTGGCAGGTGCATGGTCACGTGTATCAAGTTCTGTCCTGAGAGGTTTTGCTGGGTTTGCTTCCTTCTTTTTTTGTTCTACAAAAGCTACAAGTAAAGCTTGAAAATGTATTGACAAACCAAAGAAGTTTGTTGATACGTTGACAATAGCTGCTCTTTTCTGTTTTGTCAAAAGTCTACCATGACATTTCAGGAAAATACTTCATTCCACAACACATATATGGAAATCCTGTTGGGATGCAGAAAACTATAATCAAGTTTTGTTCTAAGTTAATAAGACTTTGCTGGAAGAGGGGTTGAAATTGAGTATCTGAGGGCAAAAGTGTTTTGAAGTGCTCTCTATAGCAATAATTTAAGTACAAAATACAGCCTTCAGGCACCTATTTATTTAGAAGTTGCCAAGTGCAGGCTATCTGTGAGGACCCTTACCTGCTTACGGCAAAGAGAAAAAAAGGTCAGTCATTAATCATATCTGTGTATTGCATTTATCAGAAAAAAAATTACTTCATGTTTGTTTAGCTATCCAGTCTAACAGGTAACGCTATGAGAGTAGGGTTTCTTGAGATATTTGATCTCTAGGAACTGAAAAAGCCAATCAGCCTGTAGCATATGAACCTCTTCTCAGACTTAGCTCACCAGCCACATGTGCTAGTTTTCAGCTGGTAACCTAGAAACTGCAGGGTAGTTTTCCATTAGAAAATATAACTGTCTTGAACAGCTGTGCATTTTAGCATGAAATATAGAATTATTTACAAAATACTAAAAAGGAAGGAGTAATGAGTTCCAATTAATCTCTGCTTTAGTGTTTAATATCAGTGTATTTTGGCTCCTTTTTATATCTGCTGCAAAGAAATAGTGTGGCTTTTATCCACACACAGAATGGAGTGAACAGTGGAAAAAGTGTGAGAAGCTGCTCTTTGATTACAAAAATAGATCCAGCACTGGAAAATTTCATTTTTCCATACATCATCCAAATACTTGTGACTTTTTCCAAACACACTTATTGCACAACAGGATATATTAGAATTTTACATTTTTCACCACGGAGAACTGGTCAGAATGCCTGCCTATGTTTTGTAAGTAGAAGATAATGACTGTGTGACACCACTGTAGTGACATAACTTTAAAATAAAAGGGCTGGATGTATGAATTCTGCAGTTATAAAGTCTTGCAGTACATGAAGGGCGCTGTGTTTATTCTTGATATTATAAATAAATGCTCATTTTTTATTTTAGATAAAAAGGTGAGGTGTATTGAAAACAAGGACAGGTTTATGGTGGAATGAAAGAAACCATAAAGAATGCCGACTCCCTTGTTATAACCAAAAGTTTGTCTCCATGTCCAGGTCTGTAAAAGGTGATGGATGAAGGTGCTTTGTATTCAACAATTATTTAAATTGCATTGTGCTTAGAAACCTAAGTATTAGAATCTGCTGGTGAACAGGTGCTGTTGAAGAAAATGGAGGTTTCACTTTGCAAAGATCTTTACATGCTTATGCAGCTCAACAGATTTTTACAGACACAATTAAAACAGATACGAAAGCAACTGAGGTTTAAGTATGATTAAAAATAATTAAATCATTTTACAATGTCCATATTGTTATGAATGTTGCAAGCTGCAATGGAGACAATATTTCCTTTTTAACTGAATGTAAGCTCAAAAAATAATAGGCTCTCTAATATGAAGAAGTTAATAATTTTAAATATCACATTTAAAGTCCCAAAGAATGAAATTCATCGGGGTTTTTTGTTGCTTTGATACAGAAATCCTCATGAGGTTCAACAGATTTACTATGTTCTCTTACAATCCTGAGATTGTCAAGTGCATTAATATATTTTACAGCAGATCTTTTCCTGTGAGAATATTTGACATGAATGAAGTTAATTTTTAATCAGCTGACACATTGTTTTCAGTCTTGTTAAAAATTTTATGATAGCAAGACAGAGTGGGCATAGAAAATAGCACAAAATTAATTGGCTGGTTTGGCAATTCCATACCAACAACCAAAATAAGGGTTTCAGTTAAACATTTATTTTCATCATGGCTCCTATACTTAAAACAGAATAAATTACATAAAATAAAATTATCCTTGGGGATGTTAATTGTTGCATTTCCCGAGTTTCCATAGATGGTGGGCTGTGACAGGAGATATCCAGAACAGTTTTTTTGAAATTGTTCTGATTTGAGATGGTTACCAGAAAAAAAACACATTTAAAAAAAAGTGTTATGACTTCTTACCAAAGAATGATATAAGCTAACCTTTTATTTCTTTGAAAATCATCATTACAGAAAGGTAGAGAAATTTATGAAAGGAAGTTAAAAATGGGATAAGATATCAACAGAAATAAAAACAGATTCTGTAATCTTTAAAAAGATCAGGAGAAATTGGCAAACACTTCAGCACACAGCAGTGGGCCATGTTGAATACAAAACAGTTTCCCATAGCATTCAACTTCTTCTTCTCTTCCTTTTTCAGGAGCTGGAAGCAATGTTGTGTGTTCAGTGTAATTCACAGCTCCAGGTTACTCTGTACTAATGGACTGAAGCCTGACGGGCTCGTTTTCCTTAACCTGGCTGGAAGCTCCAAGCACCAGTCTGCCTAACCTGCATTATGCACTATAGAAAAAACTGTATTTTGCACAGTGCACCACCATTGTTACCACACAACTTTGTGGAACTCACTGCAGCCATATATTGCCAAAAATATGATTTAGGATATTTCACAGCTGATTGAATTCTGGATGATATCTTCCTTTATGATCCATAAAAATACATACAGAGGTGCTCAACCTTTTATTCTTCTAATTACAAAATGTTCTGACAGGGTTCTGTAGGAAAGGTCCTCCCATTCTACCATTGTTGGGTAAATTATAGACGTTTCAAAGAAAATAATAAATGTCTGCTTAAGACAGTTTTATTTCAGAGGAAATAAAAAGGGTATTAAAAGAGATTAATTTTCATTCACGTAAATATTTCTAACATACATTCCTCTTTTCAAATACACATATAGACATCAAAACAAACAGAAAAGTATTGAAGAAAGAAATTGAAAAAAAAGATACTGTGGTTTTTTTATATCTTACTATGATAAGCTATTGATCACTTAAATCCTTTTATAAAGTTTAGTGGTTAATGCTACAAATGAATTATTTAGTATAACAATCTAATTGAATAAAATGTTGAGAGCTGTTAAATACCCTTTAGAACCACTGAGATGCTTTTTTTCTAAAACTACAAAGTTGTCTTTTTAAGTAAGCATAAGGTTAGAAGAAATATGTCAGACATGGCTAGTAATTCATATTAGTTATTTTATCTAACTATACAGGCTAACAATGTGGATAGTGTAGAAATAATCTTTGGAAACTTGTGTTAGATAGATTTGTACACTTTCTTTGGTATTTGTAGCTCAAACATTATATATCCTAAGTTATACGTAGGGATATATAATTGTAAGACTAAAGCACAGATAGTAAGGCAAATCTCCAGCTTTATAAATCGAGCCTAATCAGGGCCAGGAAATTAGCCAGAGAAGTGGCACTAGTCACTCCTGTGGCATGGTGGCTGCCTGCCCCAGTAGTGTCTAGAGATAGATAGAGATAGCTGAGGCTATCTCAATTTTCCTGAGGCTCCCCTGCTTTAAAGGAAGCTTTGGCAAACTCATCACTTGTTTATCCAACCCAGGTGCTCTTCCTCTTCACTCTCAATGCATTGCACTATTAGAAAAGAACAACAACAACAAAAAAAAAGGCAGGGACAAAGGCAAAGACAAGGAGCCTCTTGGTGGGGGAGTGTCCTACCAAGCCCTGCAGCTTCTTCTTCATCCTAAAAATATGAGTTGTTTCTGTGCAGGAGCCCAGCTTCAGAGGGCAGGGGAGAGAGCATGCTTACTTGTCTGATGCAGGCTGGGAGAGAACTGGGAAGGGTCTCCCATTTCCTGAGTGATTTGGCAGGTATGAACCAGCATTTCGTGTGGCAGTGAAAAGCCTGGTCCAGTTTAGCGTTTGGAAGACTGCTGTGGGTCTCTAGCCTTGGGGCAGAACTTTTTGCCTGAGATCTCAAAGGAGCAGTGGCCACCCTGAGCCCACAGATACCCTGACACCACACCCCAGGCACAGTTGTAAAGGTATGTCTTGTGTTCTAGTCCAAAATGGTTCTCCAGGAATGTCTGTGTTTTGGAAATGTCTTTTATGTTGCCTTGCTTACACCTCAAACAATACAGTCCGAGAACTTGGTGGACAGCTTCTACTCTGTAGCCTAAAAGAACATTTTAGCACCTACCTTCTAGACAGATGGGCTGGTTTTGGAAACAATCCTTAGTGTCAGACTTACGGAGCTATTCAGAGGATTAACTCCTATTGAGCATCTCAGCTTTGAAGGAAATTGCAATAGGGTGTACTCACTGAGGCAGAGTTTCAGCTACTGTAAATAAATACCATTGATTTGAGCTTTCACAGAGCTCCATAACAGAGTATATTTAAAGGAGCATGATGCACATAAGACTTAAAAATAAATTTGAAAAATCAGAGTCCTGGTGCCCTGACATCTTTATAATTACAAAAATAATAATAATCATCATCATCATCCTTAAAAAAAACACACACACAAAAAAGCACACAAACAAAACCAAAAAGACGCCCCCCTAGAAATGAAACTGCTAGTGAGATCAATCCTCTGAACAATCCTCTGAATCTGAAATCTTTCCTTTTTCTGAAGTAAGGTTTCTTATTTGGAACTCTCAGGAGTAAACTAGCAAATGCTAGTAGCAGCTATACTTCAACTGTTCTGCCTTCTGTGTTTCCTTGGTCCTCTTCTTCTGTCCCCTCATCCTGGGATAAGACCTGGAGAGGAGGCAGGTCATTAAGCTGCACAGTATAGTTAGAACAAGCTATTTCTGAGCATTCTTGAAAACATGTAGGTGCCTAAAAGAGAAAGTGGCTGGGAATTTAGGTCAGGTGGAGGTCATAAAGAGCTATTGCTGAAAGAGGTCATTGCTGAACTACCCTGCCAAAAGTGGAGGTGTGGAGGAGTCCAGCTTCTTGTGTTCCTTGGTGGGTCCAGCCCTTAAAACAGCGTGTTTCCTCACAGAAACATTGTCTTAGCCCAAGACACACAGCCAAGGGAGAGCAGAAGACTAGCAGAAGGAGCAGTATCATGAAGTTATTACAGTCCCAGAAGTTCCTTAAGGTAAAGGAATGTGTCTGAAATTAATAAAGAAAATAACAGGTTCTAACTTTCACCTTCTTTTGTAGACTGTGAGTTTCTTTCTTGTCCTGTTGATCCAAACTCTGGTGACTGCCTTTCCTACATTCAGAAGTCTTTTTCAAAGAGATGTGAGTTTACACCCTTTAAAGATTTAGTTGTACTGTTAAGCATTGAATAGTCCTTTGAACATCAACTTAAACATTTCCCTTTTTGACCCAATGAAAACATTAATTTTAGTATTATGGAAAGGTTTTAATCTTTTTTTAATCTCTTATATTCATTTTCAAATCACACAGAGAGTAGTTACCCTAGAATACCCTTCAAGGTATTCAACACTCTGTTTTTTAATGACAACACATTTTATTATATTTATTTCCTTTCAGCAAAGTTTCTAAGACCTTAAAAAACCCGTAGAACTATTTTACAGTTTAGATGGTATGCTGAGATGATATCCATGCTACCCATGGTTGTGTCATTTTGCTTCATTGATTCTTTTTTCCTCCCTCTTAACTATTTGAGCGAGTGGTACAGCATGAAATAGCACAGTAATTGTTGAACATAAAATTTCCAAATTACAGTTGATGGAGTTTATTCAAAAAAAAGAAGACATTTACAAAAGGAACGGACAAATCTGTGGGAAATATTGAAACTAAGCAGCAATAAACAATGGTTTGTTTACACTGGAAAATCTATTTACGTAATCCAAACAGCAAACAAACTCTTACTGGGTCCCAACCTACCAGGCTCATAAAATATTTAAAGAGTTCTAATATTACATTTCAAATTGAGCTTTTGAAAGTTTCTCTTGTGTGTAGCTTACTAGTTTTTAAACCAATGAGAATACTGATAAGTTTGGAAGTGTTCTTGGTTTTAACTTGTCACTAGTTCAGCTGCTGTTCACTGATATTACTGTGGGTACAAAAATTAAGCTGTTGTTTTGGGACTGTTTTTTGAAAAAAAATAACCTATTGTTCTTATTATGCTATGTGTGATGTGATTTTCCCTGTGGATTATCCTGGTAGAACTAATGTTTACGGAATTTGAATTAAAACAGATTACATACCTGCAAAGGAGTGCACTACAGATTTTTGTTTCTCTTCAAATCTCAAAAATAAGCAATTGTTTTGAAAAGACAAGCTGAAAGTGCCAGGAGAGAAAAGAAATAAGGGCAGTACCACAAATAATCAAAACAATCTGGTATTCCAGATATTTAACCTCAACCTCTCCCCTTTTTTACCCTCAGTAAAGCAGGGATGTATTTTGACTGTCTCTAAAAGCAGTAAAACAATACCATCTTCTCAGCTTATGGATGTTTGTGTATCTGGACTCCAATTGAGACCTTCTGTGTAATCAAATCCATTACATTGTCATTTTGGCATTTTTCTATCGGGGGATCATGTGTGAAATGACCCAGTGCTACAAGGTTTCATTTGTAAGGCTGTGCACAACTTAGAATTACCTGCTATGACATTTGATAACTCAGGAAATAAACAACCAATGTTAGTAGTATGGTTCTGTGTATCCTCATCACCTAATTTCACATTCAAGCATTTGTATATCTGAAAACCTTCGGCAAGTGAAATTTAAAAATAAACCAAACATCCTCGCAACGTGTCCTTGTTCAGGAGTACAGAAAACCAAAACAAGATGTTTTTAATGGTATATGACATTGTAAACAAATCTTCAGTATAAGTTGAAAGGACACTTTAGTTTAGGATTTTAGATTTTTAGCTGAAGTGTAGAGTAACCACATGATGCTATTATTGCTCAAATAGTGAAGAGAAGCCTTGTGTCCATGTTATTCTCAGAAGAACTTAGGCTCCTATTTTCCTGTGCACGTGAAGAAAGCTTTCCACTGGAGAAGGCTGCGCAAAATGTGCTTTTCACTGTCAGGCTGTGATGCTCTTCCTAGCCAGCCAAGCAGAACCAGTACCTGATTTGTAGGCAGACTCATGATGCCTCCACCACTAACCCCTTTCAAAAAAAACAAAAACAGACAAAACCCCCTGCAAACGCTGTCTCCAGCAACATTTTTATGTGTGCTTCAAGAGAGAAGTGGAATCAGGCATAGGTGGGCCAGGCACACAGTTTGCAGTAAGCAGACATAGATGATTATCAGCTGTCATGGTAACACCTTCGCTTACTGGGATTCTGTCCTCAGTAATTCAGCAGATTTGTAAAAGGCCAAAAGATGCATAGATCCTAATTCTCAGGTCTGCCTTCTAGTTCTGTTTGTTTAAGGATTTATTTTTTTGTCTGTTTGTTCAATTTCTGTGTGATTTCTTCTGTAGGTTTCAGCAGAATATATACATATGCACACATACAGCTACATATGTATGTGTATTGTTTTGTAAATGTTCTCAGTCATGCTTTCTTCTGCTTTGCATCATTTACTCATATACCTTCCATGTTCTCATTTATTTTTTGTGCAATTAAACCTTATAATAAATTATTAAATATAACCTGACAGTGACAGAGTCTTCCTGTTTTGTTTTCTTCTGGGCATGGGGGGGAGTGAAGAGGGTGAAGGAGTCGGGGAGGAGAGCAGGGGCTACACTTCAATTGCATCTCCAAAAAGAAAACACTGAAATTACTGTGGCGAGTGGCAAGAAGCCTGTAAAACCACAAAGCTGTCAGATACCAAGCCGCTGTTCATACTTTTAAATCTAGCTTCAAGAAGCCCTGATACATTTGCTTTTGTCAGCTGAATAGCGCTGTTTGCCCAGCAGCAAAATAACACCTCCTGTGTGGAAAATCATGGGTATTTATTATTCTATAGAGCTCTCAATTTGACATGCAAGAATCATGAACATAGACAACATCAAACACATTTTCTTTCTCACCCTGTCACACAGGCTTCCCATACACATAGATTTCTCTGACCAAATTAACTTTCTGTAAACATATGCGGCTCCATTCTGCATATTAGAGTTGTTCTAAAACTGATACTTAGGAGTCCACCTACTAGGTAATAGTGTTTCAATTGCAGAAAGACAATTGAATTCTACATATGAATTAAGGGATAGGGTAGCTCTGCAGGTTGCAATACAGCACCAACACAGTTGAGGTTACGTCACTGTCCTGCCAAAGCAGCCCAGGCCGTGCCCAGCACAGCCAGTTCGACCTTGCCAGCACAGAGAAAATAAAGTCTATGCTGCAAATAAAAGGCCTGTACTTTGATTACTTCATTCTTAAGAAAGAACCTAATGGTCTTTTCTTATGTTTGTGTGAGATGTTTTTGCAGTTGACGTAAATCTCCTCTGTCTGCCAGAGTGGTGATTCTTCCCTTCTTTCTCTGCTGTGCAAGCCATGAAAATTGGATCTTCCATAACCATTAGAAGGAGGCCAGAAGAACATTAAAAGAAAAGAAAAAAAAAAAGAAAAAGTTGAAGGACTTTTCTCAAAGCAGCTACCACTTTGCAAAAGCAGAAAATTTTTTCTTCAGATGCTGATTTATTATTGGGAAGTATGAAGCCATCAATAAAATGGGGGTTTGTCTTCTTGTTTTCTGTGAATACATTTCAGATTCAAGTCATATGAAAAAAAGAAGTTGCAGCTTGAGTGTGTTTCCCAGCAGTCTCACATCTGGCCCCTGGTAAAACACCAGTGAAATGCCCCCTTCCCCTCACACACACTCTTGAGATAACTGGCACAGTCTCTCCTACACCCATCTTAAAACATTAATTATTCTGAAGCTATTGACAATGCTAAGAATTAGTAATTTCATTCAGACAATTTAATGTTACAGTACCTGGGTGAACTGGTATGGAGGAAAGGTGTTTTCTGAAGCAAAAGGGTGGTCCCTAGCCTATGGCCAGTCTATAAAAAGAGCTTCATCCTGGTGCAAACAGTGATCCAACAGTCAGAAAGTGAGAAATCAGCTTTATAAGGACATAGTGACAGTGGAGCTTATCACTGGATCACAAGGAGTGAGATCTGAGAGGTGATAGGTGGAAAGCCAGTCTCACATCCACCATGAAGCACATGTTTCCCTAAACATACAACATACCCTCAATTAATACCCCCAATTAGAGTGTGAAGAGACAAGACAGTAGCAGTGAAATTGGCTCCTGTCTTTCCACTTCTAAACTTTTGGGCTTGAATAGGATTATTAAGGAGGGAAAAAGTAACCCTCAGTGTTCCAAAACATGGACTATTACAATACCAAAAAAAAAAAAAAAAAAAAAAAAAAAAAAAAAAGTGATGCACTGAAACAATTGTAGTAAGTTGATCTGGAAAAAACAGATAAAATAAAGAGTATGAATAGAATATAATAATAGTATAGAATGTAAATTTTTGTCTCATTTTTACAAGTGATGACTTCAGGAAAAAAGACATTAAAAAAGATACAAATAATAAAAAGACTATCAAACTGAAAGATGTAATTTGTTAATAACGGAACAGAGTAGAGTATAAATGTACTAAATGTAGCTGTAAAGCATTAAAGGATATTCATAAAAAAACTAATGAATGGTAATGATCATATTTTAAAATCTTCAATTTTTCCTGTCAGTTTAAGATAGACTGTAAGATTCAGGGGATATAAAGAGCAGACACAGAAGAGAAAGGTCTTAATAAATATGCAGTACAAACCATGTGTAAGCTTAATCTCAACAGGTGGTCTTACCCAGATCTGAGTAGAGTACAAAGCTTTTGATAACACCTCTGTAATCCTCTTCTTTCTGAAGACATATATTTAGTCAGAAACAGTGGAGAAAACTGCAACATACATGATAGTATAGTGTGAAATACCTAATTCCAATATAATATTGATATTGCTTGCTTTCCCACTGAAACCAATAAATACAATAAAAATCCAGGTAGATTTGCCAACTGCAACATGCATGAGATTAACACTGTGTCATGAAAGCCTGAAAAGGGCCTTTGATTTGGGGAAAAATTAATATATTGCCCAAAATCCCAACAGCCTCATATATTGTGGTAGGGGAAGGAATACATTTTCTGCTCACTATTTTTTTTTCTTTGGAAGAAGAGAGATTCTCGATTAGACCACTAAAGATTTTTGGCAGGGAATACAGGAAACTTAGATAATGGCTTGAGCTATTACTTGGGATCCAGCTGTAAATATGGAACATAAAATCAGAGGACAAAAAATGCTAGCGGATGTAGAAAACTTCAAGATGTCACCTGTCCTCTGTGCACAAAAAAGGAATAGCAGTGCCTAGCTTGATGTTACTGCTGACAAATCGCCCTTAATATGTTGTTTCAGCTAATACCACTGTAAGCACTTAGCTGACAAAATGAACTTAAATAAGTCATTTGTTTTCCCAATGTGAAAAAAAGGGAAAACACACAGAAAATGTCACTTTTTCATAGGCTGTAGAACAGATAGGTTTTTCCAAGTTTAAAATTTGGTGAAAAAATTCCATTTTTTACATATACCTCTTTTTTTCCTGTCTGAGGGGGATAGTAGGATGAGCTGTTAACACATCCATCCTTACCTGCTTCAGTATATTATGCAAATTGATTTGTTACTCACTTTTTTGTGATAAGCAGTGGTAATGCAGAAGATCAGTAGGAAATCTAATACCAAAAGAGGAGCTGAAATCCCTTCAGCTATGTAGATAATAAACCACTTGTGATCCCAAGTTGCTAAAATATGATTGCAATAAATACAATTGATATTTTGTAAAAAAATAAATCAGCATGAACTTTTTATGACAAACTAAGCTGCAAGATCAATGATTATATAAAGACATTATTCCATGACAGCTCATGCTTGATTTTCAGACTTTACAGCAATTCCCTCATTTCTAAAAAGCCTTTATTATGCTGAACCAGCTCTTAACTAACTTGTGACTGGGATGACCAAAGGTGAGTAAACACAGCACAGCGGTATATAAAAAATAGCTATGCTTTATATAATCCTTTTCTATCTCCTTCTGTCCCCTGGTGAGACAGCAGTTCATACTTAAGTGACTCAATATATGGTTAATAAAAGTTCTCAGTACACTTAAATGAATCTTCTTGGCTAACACAAAGCTGTGAGGAGAGGCCAATACCTCAGAGGACTGTCTGAAGGACCTGGATGGGTTGCAGAGATGGGCAGAGAACTGCCTGAAATTCAACAAGGTCAAATGCAGAGTCCTCCTGAACCTGGAGAGAAATAACTCAACACACCAGCACAGGCTGGGGGTGATCTGCTGGGAAGCAGCTCTGCAGAGAAGGATATGGGGGTCCTGGTGGTCCCCCCCAAGCTGTCCATGAGCTGGCAGAGTGACCTTGTGGTCAAAAAGGCCAATGGGATCCTGGGCTGCATTAGGAAGAGCTTTGCCAGCAGCTCGAGGGAGGTGACCCTGCCCCTCTACTCAGCCCTGGTGAGGCCACATGTGTGTGGAGTGTTGTGTCCAGTTCTGGGCTCCTCAGTGCAAGAGAGACATGGAGCTCCTGGGATGGCTCCAGCACAGGGCAACAAAGATGATGAAGGGGCTGGAGAGTCTCTTTTATGAGGAAAGGCTGAGGGAGCTGGGCCTGTTCAGCCTCGACAAAAGATGACTGAGAGGAGACATCATCAGTGTAATGGAATCACAGAATCAGCTAGGTTGGGAAAAAACCTTTGAGATCATCAAGTCCAACCTGTAAGTCCATAAGCATCTGAAGGGAGGGTGCCAAGAAGATTAACGAATCCAGGCTTTTCTCAGTGGTGCTAAACAATAGGACAAGAGGCAGAAACTGATGCACAGGAAGATCCACCTGAATATGAGGAAGAACATCTTTATTGTGGGGGTGCAAGCACCAGGACAGATTGCTCAGAGAGGGTGTGGAGTCTCCCTCACTGGAGATATTCAAGAGCCATCTGGACACAATCCTGTGCTATGTGCTCCAGGATGACTCTGCTTGAGCAGGGAGGTTGAACCAGATTATTCACTGTGGTCCCTTTCATCCTGACCTTGTGGTTCTGTGGTTGTAAAGGTTGTCCCATAGGAGATACCAAATAGTCATTCAATATTTCCATGGGCAGCAAGTTATTTTTCAGAGTACCAGGAAGATCATCTCAATACTCAAGAGATTTTTCTGTCCAGTACTGCACACAATGGTATCGGTAATTCTCTACTCTAATTCAAAAACAAATCTGTTCTGTTTTTAACAAAAAAAAAAAAATCACAAAAAATTCTCCCATTATCATTCCCTTTTTTTAATCACCTAATATTCTACGTGCATTGATGATGGATGTCATTAAACCTGTCCCATTTGTTCTAGCCTAAGCAAAAAAGCTTTCCTTGAAAACTGCAAGCTAGTCATGAAAAGTTAAATTTATAGCAACTTTGCTTGAAATGTATTGATTTCTTTGGAATGGAGTCATATCTTCAAATGAAACTAAAGAGCAACCTGTGATAACTAAAGGTAGAGACAGACAAGAAAATGGCTTCAAGGTATAAGCCAATTAATTCTTATAGTGCTCAAGTCTGTGGTGAGGTAATACTTATTTTTTAGGTGAAAAGCATTGGAGGTAAGAACACAGGTAATCCACAGCTCAAGTTCTCAGCTATTCATTGGTGAATGGGAGTTAAAATCTGTCTTCAGGTGTACTCCCTCTTTCATGTTCTGCTCACTCTACAATGAAAAGAGAGCTGCCCCAAAGTGCTTCCATTGGGGTAGACAAGAAAGGTATGTGCTTAGTTCACAGCCAAAGGAAACCAACCACTGTCACTAATGAAAGTAATCCCAGCTAACCAGCTGCTGAGCCATCACCAGGTGCCTTTCCTCTCCAGGATCAAAAAGGTTCACTTCTTCTTATCTGGCTGTCCTGAGTGCCACATGAGACTTGCTCAGATACGCCTCTTTAGCATTAATATGTTCAATGGAAAGGATAATACAAAAAAATACTGATTACAGAAGAGTCTTATACTTGAATCCAGTGCTATTTTACTAGAAAGAAAAAAGAAAAAAAATTCTCTCAGAAGTTTACACCGGTGAAGGTGTGTGACACTATAGAGAAGGCTGCCTGATAACAAAAACCAACACCTTTTGTGTTACAACTTCATATGAAATCACTCTACTGCAGAATGTTTTCAGCTGCTGTGTACTTTAAATGACAGGATGGTGCATATACTTACCTCCAAATTCAGGAAAAATTATAATGTCTTTTTTTACCATGTGTTATGCTACCCACCAGAGAAGGTCGATGCCTGTGTCACTGAGTACTTAACAGAAATACAAAAAAAATCCTGTAAGTAACAAGGGAAAAAAAATTAAAATCTTTTATTTGATTGTCATCAAGGATGGGTGAATCTGGACAGAGCTGTAGATTTCAACAGCATCCGCACCCTTCAGTTTAACTACTCCAGACTTCATTTTTCTTTTCCTGAAGTTTCACTTATAATTTTTTCAGGTCAAGATAATAATCTCTGAGTTAATGAGTTTGAAAACCGAGATTATCAGCTGTCAGTTAAATATGGATGAGAAAAATCATTAGATTCTTTTTCTTTTAACTAACAACAACTGAAAGCCCATGTGTCCTTTCTCATTTGAAGTGAGCAAAACCTCCCTTAGGTATTTGTTTTCTTTAACTATACAAAACCTTTTGTAATTACTGACTTTAACATCCCAGTCAAGATTTTGCAGAAACATGTCAGAGACTTGTCGTATGTCTCTTTAGTTCTTATGTTCTCAGCAAAGGTGTTATGCTGACAGGAGGTTATTAAGTATATTTTTGGCATCAGTACAATTTCTGTTAAGTATTAGTATTTCTCTGCAAGTTTGGGAAAGTTTTTTTGAGGGACACTTTTCAACCTTCAGTGCACTGAGTTTGGTTTTGAGGAGGAAGCACGGATGAGCCAGAGAGTTGTTTTAGCAAGAGGTTTGAACATCATGATCTGTCAAGACCTTCATGTATTTTGTCACATGCCTTGTTGGACTGGCTTGTATGGTGTCCTAACTGGGTATCACTGAAATAATTTACCCCATAGCTGAAAGGCAGAAATCCAGCATGAATTCCCATCAAGCCCAGGGAATGATGGTTGGTTGAGTAGAGAACCACAGAGATGGTTTGATACCTTGTGTTCATGCTGAATGACTTCATGAAGGAAGAAGGAAGATAATTTTACTCCTATCCTGGTTCTCCTCAACCCCTTACTGCAGTTCTTATTTTCTGTCTTCTTCCCATGGCCCAGAAGCACTGCTGTCTCCTTCCAGCTCTCAGGAAATGTATGATAATGCCCAGTGACTATACAAGCACTTCCCTGCTTTTCATCTGGACACTAATGAAGATGATCCTGCTGTCCCCAGCCATGGCCTCACCTTGAGCACCATGTGCACTTCTGGGGCCCACTAATTTAGAAGTAGGTGGAGGTATTTCAATGTGTCCAGAGCAGGGCAACACAGCTGGTGAGAGGCCTAGTAGAACTGTAATGTAGCTCTGACCCCCTGAATGTGCATGTAAATACAACCACTAACCTGTTTTTCAGATCTAGTGGGACCACAGAAAAATGTGTTTTACTTTGCCTAGGAGAACTTGCTACCCTTCTTTCTGCAAAAGCAAGGGAAAAAAAATATTAAATCTCTAAAAATGTCTGTGTCTTCAAGAGGGAGTAAGTACATTTTTTTCAGATCTGCTTATTTTTCAGTCTTTTCATATGACACGTCCCATTCTTTCCCAATTATCCACCAAAACAATATGTGGATTGCAAGTCTGCTTCCTTTCTTCAAAGACTGTCTTAAAGAAAACAGCATGGTAAGAGAAGCACAGAAAATGGGTTCAGTGGAATCTGATGTCATGACTGATCTCCATATTGACAGAATTTTTAGAAGGAGAAATATGGTGAAGAACACACCAGAAATTAATCCCAAGTCTTTTGAATACGCATAAATATGCAATATTCAGCTGTTTCTGTAAGAGTTGTCCAACAAGAACTACCCTACTTTACAAATATATTGCTTTATATGTTCCAGGTTTTGAACATATAAACTACTAACAAAAATTACTTTTTTTTTTTTTGTTGTGAGATATGGATTAAAATAAGAGTAAAACAGGCTTAAAACTTAAAAGGAATAAAGACAGTTTATTAACAGACTATTAGAATAAGAATACCAAAATAAACTTTCAGAAAACCCTTTTACTTCTTACTACTCGATTATTTCTTTGTACACGTAACAACATAGAGACAAAAAAATCATTTTACAATCTTGGTGGTCAAAAACAGTCTCAATTTTTAGAGTCTTTTCATCAGTCGTTGTAGAGAAACAGAAGTCTCTTCCTGCTAATCCATGGAGTTTCTAGAGTCCACTCCTCCCATCTCACACTATTCTGAGGTGTGCAATGGGTCAAATTGAATCTAGGGATGTTATTTTTAAGGATAAGTGATTCAAAGGTAAAAATCTTCTTCAGTTGTTTCTGTGAGCCTCCCTGGAAAACAGCCATTTCTTTGGCTTCTTTAAAGCATTAAAATCTTCACTTCACTCGCAAGTTCCAGCAACTCACAGCATTACAACCATCCTTCTTTTCTTTAAAGTCCACACTTTGAATACTCTATTCCTCCCATACTCTAGCCATGAATTAAAGAAGTCTTTAAACTACTGTCCATCTCCATAGCTGTAACAGAAAGACTTTTCAGCAACAAGCACCTTCTTTTTTCTCTCTTTCTTATTTAAACTTAACTCTTTTCTTCACTGTTTTTAGTAGTTTTATGATGTTTTACATGTTAATTGTCTCTCTTTCTCTGTCTGTTCTAAGAAAAAGAAGTAATCTATTGTTTATCTAGGTAGTAAAGGAATTAAAAGAAGAAAACTACAAAAGTTCATAGTGTCAAGTTTCAGTCTAGCAACAGACCTTGAAAACTAAACTAAACTGCTAAACTCTGCTTTTCTCTCCTTCCCCCCCCCCCCCCCCCCCGCCGCGGCCTTGTCCCGGGCCTGGGAGGGGAGGGGGGGGAAGCCAAGACGGAGCTTGTTACCTCTCCAGAGCCGGAAACAAAAGAGAACGAGAGAGCTCTGAGTGTACTTCTTAAGGGGGTGTTTACAAGTTGAATTCACTTTTTAATGGTCAGATCTGCTGTCAATTCTTGGAAATGACTGATAATTGGTCAGGAAGAAAAACTCCCATCAGTCACCAGTAGCTTCAACTTCCCCTTTTTTTTACTCGGTCTTAAAGGTGAAGCTACCCCATGACAGGTCAAAAGATATTTGTGGAATATCAACCTGTAAATTCCTTTTTTTGAAAAACAGCACTCAAAATATGTAGTGGGATAGAGTGGATAAACTTAGTGATACTGATTTAATCCCATGGTTTAATTTTCACTAGCATTCAAAAACATTAAATGAATCATGCTGACTTTTACTGGTACAACTATAAGGACTGCTTTCATGATGCCTGGATGAAAGAATATCTATTCCTTCCTCTCTCCCTTTTTTCTTGACAGGAATTCCATGCTGTTTTTCTTTACAAAAATACATTTACCTCTAGACAAGAAGCAAGCTGCTTCTTTCTACCATACCACTTCTCAGAATGAGCAGTTTTTGGACTGTAACCTCTTCTGAAAATAATCATGTGCTCTTAATACAGCGTGTCACCTAAGATTGCTCCTCTTCAAAAGTTCTTGAGGTCCTCCCAGCAACAGCTTAAAAAAGAAAAAAGGGAGGGATTCTTATCTTTTCTCTTACTCTCTCAACCCAAAACCTAAACAGCAGTTCTCCTCCTCTCCTCCCACCTTCTAGGCTCAGTATTTCAAAATAACTCTGGAACTGGGCAAGGCGAGAAAAATCGCTTCACCCATGCAGAATCACACCAACAGGTTTAAAGCATTGGAAGAGTTTGGTAGAAAATCCGAGCCAAAGAAAGTGACATGACTAAACTGGTAGAACATACACCAAAAAAAAAAATAGTGCAGCAAGTTTCTGGCAGCAGTTTTGTTTATTCTAGCCACAACTGTTGGATCAAGCAAAGTCACTCATGAGCTTGTGAGAGACTTCACTGGCTGTGCCACAGGTTGAAGTGGGAGCTGACGCCTGCCCCGCTGTTTCTCTCCACCTACTGTTTTTCCATATCACACCAGAAATATTAATTGTGTGTTATGAAAAATTACAAAGGTTGAAGAGAAATAATAAGAAATCCTTGATATTTCACTTTGTTTGAAATTAATGAAAACTCAACAAAATGCACTTAATAATAAGGGGCGAGGGCTTAAAAGGGATACAATGGAGTCTTTTCTGAGTCATACTGTACTTCATATTCTTCAATGTTTCCTTTTTTTTTTTTTCCTCCAATAAACAGCCACAACTATGCTGCCATTGCTAGGACTAGAAATCATAAATTCAATTTGTTTCAGGAGCAAAAGAAGCATGGAGACTAAACTATCTTCTTTTGTAGAAGAAACATTTTGTACAGGTAGAACTGATCATTCTGAAGGTTACTGCATTTTTTGCAACAATATGCTTTTATTTTGGCGTTAGAAGAACTGCACTCAAGAGTAAGAAGGAAATATTTCTATTGCTCCAAAATTAAGACATGCTTGCTTATATTAATTTAGTCAGGATTTTGAAATTTGAATGTTTAAAATTGTCAGAGGTGAGGACTTTTTGTCCTGTTTCCTGTATTTTTATCATATTCTGCTCGTTTTCATGGGTTTTTGTGCCCAAGTATTCAAGGTAAAACAGATCATCATGTTCTTTACCCAGGCACATTCTCCACTTCTCAATTAACCATATCGCAGTTTAAACATATTCTGGAGTTTTACACCATTCCACAACACTGCTGAGCACTATTGTACCATGTGTCACCAGGAACAAGGGCAGAGCAATGAAAGCTGGACTGAATGCTGCAACAGAAGAAGGTCGGGGTGGTGCCAGGATTAGGTCTTCAAAATGCATTCCACAGAAAAGAAGCAAAACCAAGCTGGTTTTTTTTTTGGTTTTTTTCTGAGTCATAACAGAAAATGGAGGTAAAGATGGAGCTCAACCCACAGTTTGAAAGATTTCAAGTGTCTATGTGTTGGGACGTGTAGCTCCCATTATAAGCAAACTGTGACAATAGTAACAGCAAAACCTAGAGATCTTCCCAGCTCTCCATGAGAAACCCCTCACCTGAATAAGGTACAGCCCAGTTTATGAATTTCCACTTTACAAATACTACAGTGAATGTGCTCTTTGCCTTTGTTGGAGGACAGGTGTCATCTCCAAAGCTCTTGAAGTACAATGTGCTGATGGCGAATTCTCCTTGTGCCTTTTTTGGGAGAATGACCACCTCTTCTTGCAATATCAGGCCGTCACTCCCTTTCCAAAGCATCTCTGTCTTGTAAGCCACATAAGGAGCAGCTGAGGGAGCTGGAGCTGTTCAGCCTGGAGAAAAGGAGGATCAGAGGAGACCTTGTCACTACAACCACCTGAAAAGGTGGGAGCCAGGTGGGGGTTGGTCTATTTTCCCAGGCATCCAGTGACAGGACAGGAGACTCCCTCAAGCTTCACCAGGGGATGTTCTGGCTGGACATCAGGAAAAGGTGGTCAGGCATTGAATGACTCTGCCCAGCTAGGTAATGAAGCCACTGTCCCTGCAAGTGTTCAAGAAACAACAGGAGTGATTCTGTTCGTTGCCTTGAAAATTAAGCCTTCTGATAATATTTTCATAGTTTTAGTTACTTTCCCATGAAAGTCCTGTAAACATAAGTTGTTTATCATATTCCTTCTAAGAAATGTCTTTTGAAGGACATTTTGCATGACCAGTGTGCTTGGGAAGGTGGTAACTTAATTATCCAATCCCTGGTCATTGTTGAGAATCTATAAATACTGGAGTCAGAGAATAAACTCACAGGTTTTTGTTCTGACACTGAGAGTGGTCGTGTGAATCATTTTGTGTCCTTCCACGACACAGCTGACAAGGTGATGCCCAGTCAAAAGCTGAGCTTTATGATCCTGGAGGTCTTTTCCAGTCTAAATAACTCCATGATTCTATTGTATTCTGTGATAGTATCAAACCAGTTCCTCACAAAGAAGGTCTGAAGTCCTGTAATGAGATCAGACAAGCTTAAACCCAGTTTATTTTTGAGAAAACAAGATTTATTGTTATCTTTGCTATCTTTTACGTGATGCTAATTGGAATGTAAATGCTAATGGTATTTAAATATATTCTCACTCGTTACTGAAGAGGTATTTTATTTGTGTAAAAGTGCTAGTGCCTCAGAAGGTTCTATTTTGAAAGCATTTACCATTTTCTCCGTTACTTACCAGCTACAGTAAAACTCATTATATGGTTTTGTTTCTCCCAGCAGCTACACAGAAGTACATTGCAAAGTCAGAGGCTGTAATGTTTTGAAAGACAGTCCTGGAGCTTTCCTGGTCAGAACAAACCACTGGTGTACATTCTTTCAAATCTGACCCAAAGCTTTGCTTTCCTGATGAGTTGCACGGAATGACCATATCTACCCAATCTGCTGTAATCCTTTCCCTCATCGTTCACTCCACTGAATCTCCAAGTCTATAAGGAGGAGTAAAAGCAACATTTCCTCCTGGCTTTGTAAACATGGGATTATTTTGTTTCTCAGGCACTTCAAAAGCATCTGGTCTGAAATCTGAAAAATGCAAAACCCAGCAAAAACCTGCTTAAAATTCATTCAAGAGAAGTTTGGTATCCACAATTCCAGCACAGCAAATATTAATGAAATTGATTTACAGCAGAATGATGTTGAAATCATTTGAAATACTGAAAAATACAATTTATACCAATCTATGACTATATTTTTGTACACCTTTAGACAAAACAGTCTTTATGGAACTGTGAATCTGTGATGACATTGCAAGAAGTCTATTTCTGTAAACTTTGAGTATATGAATGTTCTATTAACAGTTTCAGCAAATACTCAGCAGCATAAATTATGGGGCCAATCTAATTAAACTTGACGTAATCTTGTTCTTCTCTCACACTAGTTATAATGAGAAAATGGTTTGATGTGACCCTCAGGACATGCTTTAGTAAATTATTTTAAAAGACATTCCAGCCTAAGAAATGCAATTCTCCCATTCACAAAACTCACACCACATAAATTTTAAATAAATCTTATCCATTCATGCACTCTACTTGGGAAAAATCTGTATGATAGTCTGTCTGTGGTATGAAAGAAGAGTTCCAGACAAATTCAAGGCTTCAACCACATAGAAAACATAGATATATTTTAAATAATTTTGACTGCAATCCCTTTGCTGTGAGTTATTGTTTTTAGTAATATAATTTACTATTTACTACTTAAGAAAATAAATGTTTAAAAGTCTGCAATAGAAAGATTGTCAACTTCTCTGACATTCAGAGCCACTTGATTTCTATAGTCAGCTTTGTGACGCCTGTATCTCATAAGCTAGTTTGAGCACTGTCATCTTGCTGAAGAATTTAATTATGGAAAAGATTAACGATCACACTGCTTTTCTTACATTGTAAAAGCATCAATCTTTCAAATTCTTCAATGATATTTTTTTTAATTAGATGGTTTTAAGTGAAAAAGTCACTACAATACATTTTTGATGTGTTTGTCTCTGTGGCAACAACTGGAAGGCAAGTAGGCTACCTAGGAATAAGTGATTCCATTCATGTTGACAGGATGGAGACTCCATTGTGGGAGTCTGTAACTTCAGAGAGTCTCTCAGTCTCTGTGAAGCAGAGAGTGAAAAAGTCTAGCCTGCAATTTTTTATCAATGGAATACAGCACAGAAAAATTACTTTCCCTCTACCTTTGGAGAACAGAAATATCATTAAAACACTGAAATTTAGAAAGAAAAAAGGAACAGTGTCTAATGAGTTTACCTAAAATAATTAATGAAGAACTTGAAAATCCATGTAGACTGCAATCAAGGAGACTGAAAGTTAATGATGAGCAAGGACAGAAGCGAGATAATTTCACTAAACCAAACAGAAGGTACAACACAGTGAAGCTAATTAACTCCTTACACAGCTCACCAAAGACAGCTAAATTTCTACTGAAATTGACTGAAGTCTACTGAAGTTGAGTGCCAAGGCTGGATAATCATTTAAGTTATCATGCAAAATCCAGCAAGAATTTACTCATGGACACCTAAGTGTTATTCAAATTGGACTGAATGACTGCTATGATGGGATTCTACACTTACAAAACAGGTTCCCTGAAGTGCAGTCCCTCAAAATTCACTACATTAAATCAGGTAATTTTTTTTTTATATATATACCTTTCATATACAGATCTGTAGATTCACTCAGATCTGCTAGGAAGGAGGGGTAAATGAAAATGTTGTCGAAACCCATCCTCTCTCTGGAGCATCATATTCTTAGAGGTCAGATCCTTTCCTCACACCACTAACTTCCAGCAACATTTCCAGCCTGCTTTATAGTAAACCACATATTCTTGCCAAAGAAGTTTTGCTCTTCATTGTGAAGTCTTTGCTCTGGTTTTCCACTATGAGCAAGCCCAACTGCTACCCACATTGCCTGCAAGTGAGTTGATATCTCCCCATCTTCTCCTGGGTACATCCTTGCTGTCCTAATTGTTTCATTGCAATGCCACCCTGAACTCCAAATGTTTCTCCTATGTAAACATGCTTGATAGGGAATTTTGTGTATGATGATGCTGCCTACTACCTTCCAGAGCATTTCCACCTGACCCAAATGACAGGACCTTACAGCAACCAGCCTTCTTCCCTGCTGCTTTGCCATATATTTGCTAGGAAATTGTACATTTCTATATGGATAACTGGGAACAAAGGGATAAAATAGTTTCCACCAAACAGATGAAAATGCCTTCTGTCTTAAAATTTATTTGTTAACTTTTGTGTTATATTTGCCAAACAATATATCCCAGTTGCTTGATAACATATAATATTACAACATTGTAGTATACTATAACAGGTACATTACAAAGCTGAGATTACCTTACATATTCAGTGAAGAATTTCCATGCAGAAATCTTGATATAACTGTGTCATTTGCATGTATACAAATAATAAATGTTATGTAAATAGTGAGAACAAGGTAGAAACAGCCAAATTAAAATAGAAACAGTTTGGAGATTCTTGGCTTCTCTATATTATATCAAAACCATTTTCAAACACAGACATCATGACTTTTCATTTGTTTCTTTGTTTGTTTGCATATATATTTTATTTCAAAGTCTACAGCAACATTAATGTATTTTCACTCTTGATGAATAATGTAAATATCTCCCCTTATTACAATATGGTACCTTGAACAATTTATATGATTATATAAGGCACAAACAGTGGCAAATCAGGCCTACGTAGTTCTAATTAAATCTTCTAAGTACACTAAAGTATTCCAGGCTTTTGTTTTAAGCAATTGTCCCATTTTATTTTGACAGCAGCATCAGCATAGTTCTTTCATCCTCCTTCTCCTCTGTTCAATCACTTACTTTATTTAGCACTTTTCTAAACACGGTTTCTTTGCTTTCAGCCTGGTACGTGTGGGATGAAAACCTCCCTCTCTGAGAAACCCTTCTACGGGGAAAAAAGCACACCCACACACCTTCACCCCTGCACACGCACAGCTCAAGGTGACACGCCATGTGTGAACATTGCAGAAGTGCTAAATAAAAATTTATCGTTGCATCCAATAAAAATAGGCTCTGCCTTCCTGCTGCTCATGCCAGACACTGCCACTGCTGTCTGCTCTGCCCATGGTCACATCATCTTGCCTCCTGAACAGAAAGCAGGAGGTGATAGTACTCAGGATAGGTCCATAGGCCTCTCCTTAGTAAGGAAGTGCTCGTATGCTTGTTATCCTCCACCAGCCTCTTCTGGCTGCATGTTACCACATTTTGCAGCTGTACCTATGTCTATCTGATATTAGGTATTTAAAAGAGAAAAAAATGCAAGGTTTCATTGCAGTATTTTTAAATATATAATCTTTCAATATTTTTTCTTGGAAAACAAGTATCAGGAATATAGAGGTATAAAAGTGTGCAAATGAACTCTCCAGGATTTAAAATATCAAGCAACTAAACTAAAATTCTGAAGCAGTGAAATAATTGAAGCTGAAAAAATCTTTTGAAGGAATAATAAAGTAATGATATTATTTTCCGCCCATCCCCTCCTGCCCTTACTACAAGTACTCAGAATTCAAAATAATTCTTATGTGAAAGGTTGGTCCACATTCATTGGTAGAGATTTTCAGACTCTTTCTTTTTTTTTCATGTCCACTTCATTTAATTTTGTTTGGAGTTTTGTTTTGGGGTATTTGGAGGGTTTTTTTGTGTGTGTTTTTTTGTTGCTCTTTTGGCTTCCAATAGTTTTAGTTGATACTCTTTCTTCAGAGATTGTTTTTATTCCCTTAGAAAATAATGCTCTCTGTCAGAAATAACTAATGACCGTAGCAAACTTTTCAAAACTGCAAAGCTAACTCAGCTCTACAGCAGAGACAGGTTCTCAGGTCCCACTTGGTTTACTGAATCTTCACACACAAAATAGAGTTTTCTTCGTCTGCTTGTAATAAGCAATGACAAAAAAAAAATAAATAATTGCACATGAAAAGGAGACTTAAAATTTTAGGAAGACAAACTTTCACTGGGGCTCTTCTTTTCACCAAGAAAATCAATTTTCAGAAAAGAAAATATTTTGAGTGACCCCTTCACCCTTCCTGAATAGCCTAAATAGGGCATTATATTTATAATTAATTAATATATTAAGGCGTTACATATAAGTTCCTAAACTAATGTCTTCCAACTTAGCACATACCACATGATCTTGTTGAGTTTCTAAAAACACGGGTTTGCCTCTTTTTTCAGTTTTAATGACTTACTGATACCAGTTCTACAATTGGAACAGAAACCAGCAGTACTGTTGTGTTTGAAAAATGCATTTTACTAATAGCAGCTTTTCAGACCATGAAAGTTAAAATGAAAGTATTTATACTCCTATACCCTTAAAATATCCCATTAAATATATAATAAATTATATGATGAAAAATTTGGTAAGTGTATGTGCAAATTATTAATTCTGCATTATGCACTAAACATTTAGCTCACAAATGTAATTCACCTATCAATTCCAGTTTGTTTGTATATATTCTATTACTCTTTGTTTTTTTTTCCTGTTGTAAGCTGAACTTTAGTTGCTTAGAGTGCAAGAAAAGGGAGAAGTCAGAGAGAAGGAGAGAGAAAGAGCACAGTTCTAATAAGGATGAAAAAATCATTCTCTCTTCAGCTATAAACACTCATGAACTTCCAACAAGGAGAATTTGGTTGCTGGGAAAGTCATCAGTTAAAAGAACATAATGCACTAAGGCAAGATTTAAGATTTACCCGCAGAAGACTCTTGAAGATCTGAGAGATCAGATTTCCAGACTTTCATCCTGTCCAGGAATTTCACTGGTTCAGGATGAAGAGAATTTTACCAGCAACAGGAATTCAATGAGCAGACAGGAGTAACACAGGATACTGTGCTCAGCCTTCACCTGCTGTTGATGACCTGTGCCATCTCACAGTGGAAAAAGGGAGAGGAATGCTGTGCTGAGACACTGCATGTCACAGTTTGCCTGTGTGTGTGTGTGTGTGTGTGCATTTGTGCCCAGCTACTCACACCTTCCACACGGCTCTTCAGGGGCGCACAACAGGCAGAGCAGAGGATATCACAGTTGAAGCCACAGAGAAGAAAACAAGAGGGGAGAGGGGAAGGGAAGGGGTGTGAAAAATCAAGCTGGATCCTGAGGATGATTATTGGAACCAGTGTTTCTCAAGAGTGAAAGCCATGGGTGCCAAGGCAATGGATAGGGTACAAACCAAGCTGCCCAGCCCCAAAAGTCATACAACACCCAGGAGTGTAGCATGAGGATACACTATGGGGAATTTGCTGTCTTGTTTCTCAGGTCCTTTGAATGAATTGTTTTAATGGCTGAAAAGATAGTGGAGAAGAAGTAAATACCTAATTTGTTTCATAATAAGTTTGTTATGCAGCTTGGTACCAGGTAAGAAAACAGAAATCAATATATCATCAGTATGTTTTACCAAATGTTTTCTTTTTGTCCTTATTAAGTTATAAATTATATTCCTGTCTTACAGGCCAGCTGAAAGAAAGGTTCATCATTAGAAATACATGCAGCAGCAGAAGCTTTTGCAGATAGGAACATTTCAGGCCTTAAATAGTAATTCACCTGTTAGTGAATTCCTTTAGATTATTTGGAAGTTTAAATATCTGAATCTGTAATTCCTTTTATCCTCTGTTTTTCATCTGCCTCTGTTCATTCCACAAGTTGTATTTCCCCAAACAAAATATTATTCTGTCTGTCCTAGACAAAGCTATCTCCTTAACTGTGAGTATTTTATAGCTGTCACTGTAGACTTTCTATTTTCCCATGCAATTGCATCCTTTGATGATTTCCAAATTCCATTATCTCAGAATTTCATCCATCACATTTACAATGTGGGAAACAAAAAACAAAGTTACAAAACTCTTGGATCTGGATTTAACTACTGGGGGTCCCAGCAGTTATGTTTGATAGTAGAGATAATACCATTCTTTATTGAAATTGAACTTCCAAGTGGTGGCTACAGTGGCATAAAATTATGGAAGAGTAGCTGAGAAGATGAAGTATTTTTGGTTTATAGAGGTGGCAGAATACTTGCCCTCAAAAAAAAAAAAATATTAGATTCCACTTGTGCCCCCTTAGCATTTCCCTATGTGTGTAAGCATAATTGGAATGGCCACCCTTGTGCCCTGTTTTCTTGTTTTCAGGGTGTTTCCTCTCCATATAACTGCACATCTTTTGCTTGTCAGCCCAGTCCCCTTCCTCACTCACATGTGGATTGTCATCTGGCTTTCCTGTTGCAGCTCCCTTCACCACTCTGTTGTCAAGGACGCTTTTCTCCTCTGTGCTCACGTGGATCCTGTCTCTTTCTAGAATTCCTTGACCAATAAAAGAGCCCATGGTGATAAAAGGCAACTTGATGTTGGCACCAGCCATGCAACTACATCCTGGCCCATGGAATTTCCTCCTCTTCCCAGGACTTTTTCCCTTCTTCAGCAGAATCAAGAGGAAGACACCACCTGAGCTGCCTCTATCCTTGCCACCCCCTCTAGCACCATGCAGTCACGCCTGATGTGCTCCAGGTCTCTCCTGGACTCATCTTGGGGGTACATGTGAGAAAGCAGCACGGCAAGCCTCATCAGTCTCACTGCAGCTCCCTAAAGTCTACCCTGGCAAGCAGCAAATCTTCCCAGACAGCAGGATGTGTCAGCTAATGAACAGACAAGATGTGAGGGTCCTCCCCAAACTATCACAAAACAGATGAAGGTCAGGTAATAGCTATAGTAGCCATCTGACACGTGTTCCTCAAAGCAATGTTCATACAGAACATATAAAACATGCCTTTTAATTTTATCTTACTTTGGTGAAAGCACAGCAGTCCTCATGGGTACTGAATATTACAATTTTTTCCTTAACATAGCACATTCCAATGCAAAAAAAGTAACCAAGAGTACCTAATAGCATCATTATTCTTAGTAACTAACTGAACATTCAAAATAGTAAGAATTAAAAGGAAGAAAAGAGTAAAAAAGGAGTAAAAACAACTCTCCAGAGATGAATAAAAGGATCTGGATTCTCTGACTGCTAGCCAAATAAAATTGAAAACGTTATCACATTGTCTGTTTCCAAAAGACAAATTTTCTCAGGTATGTCAACAGAGTTATATACAAGATAAAGGAGGCGTTTTTCTGCTTCCTTTAGCAATGGTAAAATCTAAGGTGGAATATGACTTCATACTATTTATCTTACTAAAATAATGTTTTACACAAATGGGAGAAAATTCAGATGAGAACAAGAACTGATTTAATTTAGAATCAAGGACTGAGAAGAAAAGTTGAAAGGACTGTGTTTAGCGCAGAGGTATCCCAGAAGCACAGAATCATAAATGTATTGGGTAGGAAGGGACCTTAAAGATGGTTTAATTCCAACCCCCTTGCAGTAGGCAGAGACAAATTCCACTGAACCAAGTTGCTCAGAGCTCCATCCAGCCTGATGATGAACGTTTTCAGAGATGGAACATCCACAACATCTCTGGGCAAAAAAAAATAAGGATAAAGGCTGGCAACATTACATTTTCTTTCTCTTTAGTTTTAGAAGACTACAATTATTAAAGTCAATATTAACCAAGAGATATCTAGGTTAGGTATAATGGGGAAAAAAAATCTCCTTTTAAGGCTGGTTATGTGCTGTAGTATGACCTCATGAGAATTTTGTGCATGCATTTCCAACATGGAAATTTCTCAAATGCATTAAGGATATGCTTCTCCTGCCTCAGATGGCAGAGGTGGGTGAGATGAATTTGGAACCTCTCTTCCAGCCTGAAATTCCCACAATTCTATAACTCCTTTTGATCTAAGATTTTCCTTCAGAAGGGGAGATATCGCTTGTACTCCCAACAGGTCTGGTTTAGTTTCTTTTCTTTTAGTGTTTTATACTGAGGGGGCATCCAATCTTTAGTTCATCATAAGAGATAAAAAGTAAGAAAAGCAGCATTTAACAGGTCAGTAATCACAGCAGAAGTGTGAAAAAGGCATCTTCACTTGTCTCCATCTTCTTGCTTTCTAATTAGGTGCTGACAATGTGGCTGACACAGTGTTAGATACAGAGATAATTCTGGCTCTGGGGAGCTCAGCATCTAAGAGCCAAAGAATGAAGGTCCCTCAGGATGATTTCTTGCTTCTGTGTGCTTTAAAAGTCTGATAATTTTTCACTGTAGACCTATGAATCACATTCTAAACTGAGACAGAGATAAATAGAAAGCAAGTTATTTCAGGTGAATGGGGACTTGAAAAAAAGCTATGCAACGTGCTGCTTTTGGCAGGCAGAAGAGCATTAATATAGAAGTAAGTGCTGAGTGGCATGGATATCATCACACTAGCCAGGAATAGAAAAGCTCTGTCTCTGCTATCACAGAAGAGGTTGATCACTCTATTTAAAAACTGGGAGTACTTCATGGTACATCTGGCATTTAAATACTCTATTAATGAACTTCCATTCTTACTCTGCCTTCCTAGCAAAACATATCCCCTGAGAAAATGGTCCGCTGTCACTGATTGAAATAAATAACGATTTACCCACAAATTATAAAACAAGCCAAAACCCCAAACCCCACAATTCCCAATTAAAAAACAGGAAAAAAATAAAAATAAAGGGAGACCCCACACCTCCAGACCCCCAAAACCAACAAAAAAACCCCAACAAATTCTGTAAATCTGAGTAATTCACACTGTGGATATAAAAGTCACTACATCAAAATAATATTCTTCCCATTCAACTCAGAGCATAGCATAGAAATTTCAAAGTCAAACTAACACTATTTTAAAACCAAACTGAAATAAAATTCCTGAGGAAAATAAACAGTTTTCCAAATATATAGAAATTCTTGTTAAAGGTTCTTGTTAAATTCTTATTAAAGCAGTTCTTAAAAGGCAAATATACAAACACAGGACAAAAATATTCCAGGTAATTATAACTTCATTTGTTCTTAGTGTAAATAAACATACAACACTGTTCTGCCATAAAGGCCAGTTTTTAATTAAATACTTTTTATATCATATAGTTCTGCTGAAGACTTTCGACTTTCTATCTAGATGTGTAGCAAAGGCATGGTGCATAGTAGATCAGTATCAGTTTATGATCTCTCTAATGATGTTTATTATACTTTATATTTTAAGTTAAATTTGCATTGTAAATTTGCTCATCATCCATTTTATGATTTCTCGTCCAATTTTAGCTGATTGAGTTCTGCATCACAAAGCTCTTCACAAATTGTTCAATCATTTCTGCTTCTGTTAAATTTGAAATAATCAACATTCTTATTCCATTTCAATGAAAACATTAAAACTCTTAACTCAGGGACTACTGCATTTTGAAGCAATGCAGCCTGGAGAGCTAACTATTAACAAGGCCAAGTGGTTTTAGAAGGATGTGTGAAGCACTTGAAGCCAGATGAACTTATCAGTGCTTCTCAATGCAGCATGAGTCAGAGGATAGTTTGTGGTTGTGTAGGAGGCATTAATACGATGGTCTGGAAATGGGAAAATTATTGCACTGAACAGCAGCTGACAAAGAAATTCTTCATACTTTCAATAAGGGCAAGACAGAAAATGGTTAGAATGTCATTATGGACAATGACAATAGAAAGTTCTAACCAAGTAATAATGGTACATCATGTATCATCACATAGGAAGGAAGTTTTGTGTAGTGTCTGTACAGGGAGCTTAAAATATATCTGTTAAATTCAACAGAGTCCTGGACCTGGAAGACATTTTGCATGTAAATTATCAGTAATTTATTTTGCCAGATTGGGAACAAGACAGGAATACACTTCAGATTTGAGAAGTCTTGAGTTCTAGATGTACAGATATCAATGGAAATCATATTTTTAACCCAATATTTGTTGACCTTGTCTTAGCTTTTCTGTTTATACACCTTCATTATAGTGCTTGATGGAGTCAAGTATGACTGAAAAACAACAGACTAAGAATTTTAAGGCAGATATGTAGATGACATGACAAAACCTGAACTTCCTGGCCAGAATAGCTCCTTAAATTCTTTTCTGTAAATTGATATTTTATTAATACTTTATAAAAATCCCATCACAGATGAGTAACTTTTGTACTGATGGCTTTAACAGACCAGAAAAGAACCAAAGGACAGGTCTGGAAAAGGATGAATTAAATAAATATATCCATGCCTCAAGCAGACAAAGATTAACAAATACCCAGATAAACCAGGAAAACACAATGCACATCATATGAAGAAAAAAGGAATTTTCCAATACCTCTTCCAACACCTTTATAAAATAAACTCATTCAATTTTTCCTTTTGATGTGATAAAACCTATAAACAAATCCTTTCTCTGTATACATTTCTTTGCAAAAGTTAATAGTTTAAAACAAAAGAAAGAAGGATTGCAAGAATTCCTACTGCTGCTTTGCTGCTGTTAGATACATGGCTGCCAACTGGTGAAATGTCTCAGTTGTTTAATATGTTTTGAGTGGTCACCTGGGATGAAAAGTAAAAGATGCACCTCCATACAGCCCTGTCCAATGGACTGTCCCAGTGCACCACATTCTCTCACTCTTCCCTTAGAAATTCAACACCTGCAGCTTCAAGTACCTTTTCTTCCAGTCAGCAGGTGCATGAATTAACACCTTTTCAATGATCAGCAATTCCTGTGTGACATCTCCAATCTAATGTTTCTTCTATTAATAATGACTTCAATCTCTGCTCCTCACATTTTATACTGAACTTAAAATGAGTCTTCAGACATACATCCCTAAGTATTGTACATAAGAAACTACAGATCATTTTAAACTGTTCATTAAGAACGATGGAATAAAGATACTGACTATTCTTACATAATCAGTGTATCTTTGAAAATACGCAAATAATTTTTTCTCTGAAAGTATTTTTGTCTGCTTAGTACAGGAGGATTTGTGACTCATAAAATGTGGGAACATTGAGAATAAAAAAAAAAAAGTCCCTTGAATTCAGTTTTGAAAACTGTTGGATATATGCTCACTCTGCAGGAAGAAAAAAGAAAAAGAAGCCTCAGATTCACCCAGCTGGCAAGTATCTTCCTGTGGGATAACTAGAGTGTTCCTTACCCATACATTCATGTGTAAAAGAGGCAGCACAAACTCTCAAGTTCCTTGCAATTATGGTGTAGGATTTCAGCACTGCATCCACATGTAAGAATATCCTGTAGCTACATGATATGTGAAGTTTCTGATATAATATCCTGAATATTATTTTTTTTCTGTCAGTGTGTTTCAGTAACTGTTTCAGCCACTGGCCATAAAGAAAGCATGGATAACATTGTCAGTCTTCAAGTGTTCTCTCTCACCCATTTCACGAATTCCATAGGAAACCTTCAGCCAAAATTCATGGCAAAAGGAGCAATATATGTCTAAGGTTTTTATTATATATTCTCATAAATCTCCAGGACTAAGTGAAGACCACATATAGTCAAAAAAGAAAAAACAATTACTAGAATGATTGCATCAAAAATTTATATGTGATGATTTAACACCAATTCTAGGGTCATCCATCCACCAACAAGGAGGACAGTACACCAAGAGAAGCTCTCTGTAATGACAATTATAGTCTGCTGTGTCTCCTAGGATCTCAGCTCCTTATGACAGCTCAGCCATTTTTTTTTCCCTTTACTTTTTGAGGAAAAAAATAATTGATTTTAAAGTCCCTGATTGAAAAAGTACTGTGTTCACCCTAGCCAGACCACAGTGGGGTGAATTGCTGTTCAGTTCACCAGAAAAAAAAGACCAGAGACTGTGCCATGAGAAGACTCCTAAATAGAGTTTCTCTAGTATTATTTTGACACCTCAGACACTGTAAATCTGTTGTGATGTCTTATTCACTCAATAGCATATTTACCACATACGAAAGAGTACAGCCACTATAGACATTCTTTTTATAAAGATACCTTTAAAGGAAGATAGAGATATTGTCAAATACTAAGAAAAATATGCTTAATGTTTTTCAAATACCTGATTTCTTTTTTCTCATTCTGATTTTGCTTTGAAAATCAAGCCATGATCCCCAACCTTTTTTAACATCTTGATCTTGCAGTGTCAGAACTTTGTTACCACTTGAATTTCTGGATCTAGTGACACTGCTGTCACCATTAGATACTCCTTTACTTATTTAAGCATCAGCACTCAAGGATTCAAACTATGAAGATCAGAATCACACTAAATTTACTCACTTTTTATTTGTACTTTTAAAAACTATACAAAGAATATGGGAAAACAGAATCGGACTCACAACCTCTGTTGATTACCAGGAATGAAGCATCAGAGCAACTTTGAACAGATTGAGTGCAGAAACATTTATTGTTTTGCAAGACAGCTAAAATTAATCCAAGATACTTTATTCAAATTTATGTAAATGCCAGCAGATATGATTGACATGTGAAGAACATTTCACATTTAGTCTAGTTAAGAAATCTCCATCATGAGCATAATGCCATATGGCATTATTTCCATTTATTTCTGCTATTTCCTTTCACTGGAAATTTTGAAAGCCAATCATATATTCTACATCTATATTCTTCTGTCATCTTTCATTGAAATATGCACTGCAGATTCCTCAATGGCATAGTTACCTGCTAAAGCTGGTGCAGGAATGTCTCTGTCCAACAGTAACAGGTCATTATAGATAAATTCTGACAATTTTCAGTGCATTGGTGGCATGATTTAAATTATAAACCAAGCTTCCATTTTGAGTGACACAAAACCCCTAATAATACCTACTTAACTTCACTGTGCCAATTCACAGAGCAAGAAGCTTAAGTTTCATTTTGAATATATGTGTCCACAAAGTTGCATGCTTTTACAGGCACAACTTCACAACTTTAGCTCAGCCAATCAATATTTAAAACTAAAAGCATGAATTACAAAGCATTAGACACCATGCAAAACGCAAGGAAAAAAATAGTCTATTAAATTTTTGTTGATTAACTGAAGAAGAAGAAATGGATTTTGCAGTGAGTTGTTTATTTGTCTGGTGGACTGCAGATAAATTAATGCTTTTAGAAAAGTAATGTCTGTTTGGAATCAATAACTTATAAATCCTAACAAAAAACCCCACACTGTAATTGGAAAAAAAGTTTAATTACCTATAAAGTGATCATTGGCCAGATTTCTTTATTCCATCAAAAAAAGATACCTTAAAAAGCATTTAATATACCAGGACCCCAATTATTTCTCATGTTAATCTTTTAGAACAAGATCCATATACAGAAAAATATGAGACTAACACTCAGCTTTCTTATTACTCTTACCCTGGTGCAGAAAAAAAACAAACACTTTGAAGATGTACATCAATGTCCTAATTTTACAGTATGGAAGATAAGAAAAAATATGTAGCTGGTGTCAGCAGCAAGCTAAAATACTGTCTACATGGATGTGAAGTTTACTTTTTGTTTAATCACGGCAACATGTCATCCAGGAGTTAAAATACTTGGTAGTGACAAAAGTGCTGGTAAAGTAAGATAAAGCCTGACTGACAACAATTCTACTATGACTACTTCATAAATAAATACATTCTCTAGAGTCTGGTTTTAATAACATATTTAATTTGCAGCGTAGATTGAAGCTGCAATATTTGTCTTTACTGGTGACACACTTCATTCTCCTCAGATCAGATCATGCTTATACAAATCTACCAGGAGTTGAACAGGATTTTCTCAGAAATCTTGATTCTTTAAATGGAAAAGGATTAATTTCTATTCAAAGTTATTATCTACCTTTGTAGCTGATTTAAATAGACATACTTGAAACATGAGGGGTTTACTGCTGATTAAGGTTTCATTTTTAGTGTGCTCAAATCAAGAGAGAAATCCCACATGCTGAGAATACTGAACCCTGCAGAATCATTTAAAAAAACTTACCTCAGGTACCAAATCCACTTTTTGTGTGGTTTACAGGGTACTCAAATCTGTAAGGTGATTGCCTAATACAGGTGTTGGACTGAAGAGGAGTATCCCACAGGATGCCTTGTTTCTTGCATCATTTCAGATTAACTCTAGCAGAGACATCCAGGAACAAACAGCTGGTATCAGTGCTGCCTTGTCCAGAAAAAGGACTGAGTGAGCTTCCAGATCTCTACTGCATCTAACTTTCAGAATTACACAGAAAATGAACCCATTGTGGATCAGGGATTAGTATTGGAAGTCAGGTGGGATTGAACCAAATAAGAGAGGTTTTACCTGTCTTTCAAGTCCTAGGAACTGAAATTTCCTTTTGATCTTTTATTTTCTAGCTGGGAAATACAATCAAATGTTGAATGGCATCTATTTTCACTCTGGAGAATGGGGAAGAGGAGTATAATCTTTCTACATTGAGACTAACAAATCAACAAAACAATAAGACCAACTGCTTATCTTTTGGAGGCTATTCTGTCATATGTACATAATGATTCTTTTAAGCTTTCAGTTTTCAGCTGACCCATGTTGAATAAGCATGCATGGAAAATTACTAGAAAAGCGTTCTTTCTCCTCTTAGTCATAGGGCTGAAAGGGAAATGAAATGGGATGAGTAGTCAGGTAATTGCAGAGTTTTTGGAAAGTACGTGCATAACTACACAGAAAGTGCAAGGGCAAAGCTAGATCTTCTCTCCTTCTACCCTTCTCCTTTTTTAAAGAAGTTTTAAATAAAAAGTTGCAATTCCAGAGGTTCCCTGAATTTGCATAGATTTCTGTCTTGCATATATCTGAAATTTTTAAAAAATGAGATATTTGATGACCTGAGTAATTTCTATTACCTTCTTCAAAATTCCACCTGGATTAGTTACAATGGAGAAAAAGTTAGTTATCATGGGGACCATCATCTTCCAAAGTGTCCTTGATGAAGTATAAGGACTTGTCCTTACTTTTAAAATAAATTCTTCTATTGTATTTGCCTTTGATATGTATGCCATAGATTGGATGCAAGACAGCTGTATTTTCCTTATGAGTTACATTAAGTTTCATCCAGGATGTCTGGATTATCACAGCTCTTTTTTTTTTTTATATATATATGCACCGCAGTTTCACTTTCTCAGTAAGCTTTGCAGATGAATCTGCAAACTATGCTTCCATGTTGGCTAAAGCACACACAGAAATTCAGTTTCAGTATTAACATAACTGGAAATTAAATTTATAGAGAAACCCAGAAAAAAACTTTGGTCGCACTACAAGCAAAACACTGCAAAGAAAAATTTGCTGAAAAAAACCCCAAGACCTACAAATTATTATTACTTCTGTGAAAATCACTGAGCTGCTAAAATTTTTCCAAGCCACACTAGTGAATTGTGATTATATCTGCTGTGGTATGATAAAAAGCCAAAAGATTCTAGCTAGGAATAAGAAAGCAACCTTGCTTCCAAAAAGCTGGAGGCCAATAATTAAAAGAACTGTGTAGTTCCTTTCAAAGCACATGGCATCAGTGACTACAGTGTGACATGATTTTATTCAATCTCTGCACATCTAGTGCCCCCCCACAGGATATTTTCATTTTTGGAATATGAAAAACACCATGTGCTTTTTACTTTCACATTCTGAGAAACACCAAATTGGAGACCTCAGTGCAGTTGCATCAGAAATTGTCTAAATTCCCAGCAAAATCAGTCTCAGAATAAAGTTTTCATTACCAATGAAACTCTAGCAATGTGCAAGGCATCTTCAGGGTTCATCACAAGAAGAAAACAGAATTTTTCCATGTTACGTATCCAAAATGAGCTGGTTTTTTTCAGACACCACGGTTCAACATTTATCTATCATCCAGGGATTAAAAAACCTAAAGAGAAGGTAAGACAGTTTCTATAGGTCACAAGTAGGTGACTAGTTATAAAAAGTAACATCTTAAGGTCTGAGGATTTATTTGTGATAATATGTCATGAGGTATTATTTTGGGATCAAAATTATGCAGCTTGAAAATTCTTGTTCAAAGGTGTAAGAATCCTGAGTATTCATGACTCATGTTGAAATTTGTCAAAACAAGACTCACTCTTACATTTTTAATGGATTTTTCTTGGGACAACTGCAAGCAGTTTTGTACTTTGGCAAACCATATTTTTATGGAGCTGCTTGAAATTGGAATAATATGACTAATTTAAAGTCAAAAGTTAGCTTGAATTAATCCATTAAAATTCTCTAATGAATAAACAAGTGTAATTTGAACAAAAGCTGACAATGGAAATTAATATTTCAGGTGAGTAATAACCTGCACAAGCTTGAGAAGGACTCTGCATCAGAGCTGCTTAAAACACCTTCCACAATGCAACAACCTGACTGGAAATCAGAATCTGCATATATTTATCTGTATAACACTAGGCATCTTTTAGCATAATACAACATACAGTTATTTTCCAGTCTAAATGATTCTATAATCTTCAATGTTTCCAATTTCTCTATTTTGCCACATTTTTAGTTACACATATTTCTATTTCATCTTAACAACAAAGAGAATCCGCCAAATTGAATAAAGAAATTCTACTGTATACAGCTTTTTAACTTAAAAAGCTGTACTACCTGAATATACTTACTTTTAAAAAACAATAAAAGCTAAAATATTTCTATAAATATGTGATTAGTAATGTGTTGTCAAAATTTAGAAAAAACTTATAAAGGTTACTCTTCTCAATCTCTTAAGCTGACATGATTCTTGTGTTCCTGTTTTCTACAACAATTTTCACTGACATCTCAAGTATTTTATTAATTTTCTTATGGAGAATGATTCTTTGGGAAAGGAGAAACCTGAGTTTCAGTGTGAGATGTCAACGAACCTTGACTATTTTTTTTCCTTTTTCTTTCCTTGTGACTTTTTTGCTTTTACAAGTGATTTCCTATGTTTTCCTGCTTGGGAAATAATGTTCACAGTTGTAGATAAGTGAAATTGTTGCAGATACTGTATTCTTCTAAACAGGACTGGGCTTTTGTTTTGTGAGGAAGTGGTATACTTTGATTTCATAGAATCGCAGAATCATACAATGATTTGGGCTGGAAGGGGCCTTAAAGACCACCTAGTTCCGACCCTCTTGCCATGGGCAGGGACACTAGACCAGGTGCCCCATCCAACCTGTCTTTGAACACTTACAGGGATGGGATATCCGTAACTTTTCAGAGAAAACTTCTCTTGTGCCTCAGCACACTCACAAATTTATCAGATATGTTACAAATAAAAAAAAAAAATAATCTTAAAATATAGAAAAATATTTTATGCAAAATATTTGCTCAAAAGCCTGAGCTTAGTTTTCCAAATTATTTTTAACACAACTGCCTCCTCATTAAAATTTTTATTGACTTTGTTTCTTCATTTGTGTGTTGTTTTGATTCCAGTTACTTCAGTATTCTGGAAATTTCCACAAGTACTGGAACTTCACAGAAGTGCAGGCTTTTAGGATTAAAAAAGTCTTACAAGAGGACACAGGTTTTTTAAGCAGCTTCATATTTCCTAAGAGCATTACTTATTTACATGTTAATTGAGCAGTTGAAACTGTCATGGACAATGCAAAATCTGGATTCACAAGGTACACCTGGATAGTCAGTATTCCCTCTGATGCTCAGTATGAAAATTTAAATGGAAGAGAATTGAACTGGAGACTGAGCCTCATTTTATTTGCATGACAAAGTTATCTTTTCAAACAGATCAAAAGATTAACTTACATTTTGCTTGTCTCAGGAAGCACAGAAGCATTACTGATAAGAAAAACAGGAAATGGGAGTCTTCAGATACTATACTGCAGATTTTGTATTTGAAAGGATTTATGAGTCAAATTGGTCAGATTCCTGAATGCTCTGTGGCATTACAGACTTTAAATCTTCTACATTGGAACTATATGGATCCCATATTTAAATCTTCAACCTTCTGCCTAGCAGTTCTCACATTGCAGTTGCAGAAGAAGCAAAAAAAGAAAGTACATCTCTAACTTGAAATACTTTTCTTTATATAATAATACATGTGCATATAGTAGGTTACAGATGAGTGGTGTTCCACAAAATCTAAAGTGGAATGAAAAATATAAACACATGTTAATTTCTTCACTATTATTATAACAAATGGATTATTTCACACATCTGTTTTCTGAAACTAAAGCTAAGATATATTCAGGATGTGTCCAAAATGAAGACATATTCCCTTAAATGAATATTACTTTTCACTTATCTGTCTATATAGATAAATTGCAATTTTATTGCTCTGAATTTCTTGTTCATTTTTCTCCATCTGGCACTGAAAGAAAAACAGAAATAAATTTCTAACCCCTTATGATGACTAAGTATGGATGATATGTTGATGTCTAAGGACATTTATTTGCTCCACAACAGGCGAAATTATTACAAATGCCAAGAATTCTTGGGAAGATGGCGCCAAGGACAGGATCCCTCATCATACCTGCTAAAAAAGTACCCTGTGACCAGGGAACTGCTGGGTCTCCCCACTAAAGGCTGCAACTGAAGTCTCCTCTGGACACCAATACAATTCCTTTAGAGACACAAGGGCAACACATATGCAAGGCTCAAATCAAAAAAGTTGTAGGCACTGTAAAGGTTGATTCCACTCATACAATTTGGAAGCAGACACATAAAACACCATATTTTTACAGAAGATGTAACCTATGGAAATAAATATCTACCATCTTCACGCTACCCACCTGGGCAGTGAATGTCCCAGAGCAGGTAAGGTAAGGAAAAGCCCAATGTGCAGCTCCCTCACAGCCTCTCCTCATTCCTCCCTTACCTCTAACCCTCTTTTCTCCCTACCCCACCCACACTGAAAGACTGGAAAATCCATGTAACTCTGACCATTTGTGGATACAAGACTCAGAGCAGCAGCAGCAGCAGCACATCTCACAGTCACTCCATCACTTGAGCAGTTCTTTGGTCTCTGCCTCTCCATTTCTCTGCCCATCCTTCCCCACAGCCTGGCTCGTGTTACCCAGTTATCTCATTTTCTCTCCATGCTTCGAACCCAAAAGTAAAGGGAGGGAACGCTCACAAGCAAGCTGCATTTAACTGAAGTAATTGGCTAAATGCCAATTACAGTTTGACAACAAAAGCAGCATAGTGGAATTTTCCAGCTTAATGTAAAACTGATGTGGTTTAAAGAAGAAAAGAAAAACAGCAAAAAAGATTGTGCAGCAAACACAATGCAGATCTACATCTTGGATTTTAATCATGAGTTGAACATACATCTTCAGAGACCCTGGGTGAGTCATTTCATTTCCTGGTGCATTAATTTCCCAAATTCCAATACATAGATAACATGTAATGAATGCTGCTGTTTCAAAGCATGTCACAATAATCTCTGTAATGAGGTTTTTAATAGAAATTGCTATAAAACTGTGAAGAATAAGACACACATATAGGGCCAGCAAATATGTTAATACCCTTTTTAATGATTCATTAGTATTTAAGATTTAACAGATAGGCCTGTAGCAATAATGCAGATAGAATGTCAAATATTCTTGCAGAAGGCTGTTACCACCAGAATGTAGAGCCTTCAGTGTGGCAGTGCAGTGAAGCAGGGGACAGCCAGAAGGGGAACCACCCAAGCTACCACCTCTACCTGCAAATATGACCAACTGGAAAATGGCCAGCTCAAAAAGGCTCTCTAGTTTCAATGACTTTTCAGTGAAGGTAATGAAGCGAGTGGGCTGGGAGGAGGGAGGCTTTAGCAATTTCACAGCTGCAGTGAGCACCCCTGTAGTTTGGCTCTAACCCTGTAGAAGCCAGGTTAAATAATCCTGAACAAAATTCACTGACAAGGAATGTCCCTTTTTCTCTGTGGATGAGGGTTCACCATCAAAAAAAAAAAAAAAAAAAAAAGCCTCTTTTCCATGCAGCATTCTCTGTTTCTTTAAGTGGGATGGTTGAGTGGTACAGATGGATAAAGGCACAATAATTCAGTTTGCTTTTTCCTATTCTGCATCTAATTTAATTGCCCAACCAAGCATCCCAAACTGGATTAATCTATAGGCATGCCTTATTCAGTAACATAAGGGATGGGATTCTTCTGTATGTATTCTTTAACCTCAAAGGAGAAGTTAAATGGACATTAAACATTACAACAAAGAGAAAGAAAATATTTGTAAATTAAATATAGTCACATTTTGGGGATATCTTGATAAAGATGATTCGGAGAGGGAAAAATTTAATCTAAAAGACTTCCAAATGTAGAAAAGTAAATATAATCTACCTGCTCAACATCTCAATAATTTTTTATTCTTAAACATCCTGGCCTGCAAGAGGTAATGTTATATAAATCATAGTTTAATGATAACGTGCTTCAACCAAAAAAAAAATATTGCAAGAGGATATGAATTCAGAAATCTTAAATAAATTTCAATGTTTCTGCATTTTTGGAACTGGAAAATTACTTATATTTTTGGCTATTCATCCTAACATAACACTGAATACCTAAATGTGTCAATGTTGTGGTTTAGGAATGTACTCTCCAATTCAGTGTTCTCATTCTTCCTTTCCCTGGCTGGAGAGGAGAATTGGAGGCACAAAAGGTAAAGATCAGGGGTTGAGGCAAGAACAGTTTACTGGAAACAGCAACGAGGTAAGAAAGCAAACAGTAGCAGTAACAATACTAATAGCAAAAGTGTAGAAGAGAGGTGAGCAATTCACATGCAAATGCTCCCCAGTACACCTCCCCCTAGGCCTGGGGTAGCACTCAGACAACAGCAGCACCTTTGCCTTACCTCGAGTTCCTGTCACAGCAGGGAAACTCACAGGGCAAGTCCCAGGTGTCCCCGGACATATGCATATACCTGGAGGGATATTCAGGGGGTGTAAGGCAGTGTAAGTGACCTTAAGTCAAGGTCAGAAGGCTCCAAGAGTGTTTTTCCAGCTTTTTCAGGGAGGTGACACGTGTGTAAGGATCATCTGATCCTGTGAAAGATACATTTGGTCACAGATGGCTAACAGTGAGGTGTACTAAGGTATAAGTGCCCAATTTGAGCAGCAGAAGAAGCACCACTGCTGAGCAGTTTTTGAGCACCGTGAAAGACTAAGATTCTCAAGTGAAAGGTGTGTTGGTAGGAGATAAGAAAGTTAGTGGAATTTTCGAATTCAATGTGTAAGTAACATTCCTTTGATGTGTTCATGGCTAGAGTGTCTTTCTGTGAGGACTTGTAGAACTTGAGGGAAGTTCATGTGCCAAAGTACGGAGGGGAAACCCTTAAAGCAGCCATTCAGATTATTCCTCTGCATTTATATAAGACAGAAGTGAAAAATAAAATGGAAAAGTAAAGATATTTGTGAAGACAATTAAAAAAGCCAAGTTAGTCTACTTAGAAAAGTAAGAGAAAACCCCAACAAGTTAACTAAATAAAACACCCATTTAATTTGTTTGGTTTATGTTTTTAATTACATGATTGCTGAATTATAAAAATTGTCAGCACACATTTTTCTTCAGTCTAAGCCTTTTCTGTTCAGTGATCTTGCCTGTAAATGATTAGGTCAATAAGGTATCAGAAATTTCCTTAGAAATATTTTATGAATTCTTATATTTTTGTAATAGGAAGATAGTACTTGATTTGTATTCAAAATCTGTTGACGAATAGTCTATGCATTTCTATCCAGTAATAACATGAAAGATATGAAAAAACCTAATTCATGAAAGAAAGTAATAAAGTACATTTGGGTCTCAAAGTATGTAATGTACTAATACTGCATAGTTGACTGTGTTTATTTCTTTCAGTTTAATTTTTGTATTCCTGCTGAAAACTCTGATTTTTATTAGTTTGCAGAAAGTGATGTTTTTGGAAGAAACATGATAGTTTCATTTTAATGAAAGAAAAATCAAAGCAGAAAGGCTTCCAGGTTCTCACAAAAACCTGTTTTTGAGACAGGAAATGGAACTTTCTGTTTCAGAGTACAGCCATCCTCATACACCTATTATTTTTCCTGAATTATCCTTTTCCTAGTTCAACTCTTCTTTTTATGTCCATCATGATGCTAAATAAACCGTGTTAAAAGTCTGTTTAAGGAAATGAATGGTGCTGGATTTTTTTTTCTCTTTCTGGCATAGGCTTACAGAGCTGTCTCCTAAACAATGCCCTCAAATACAGCTTGGATGTGAAAACTTCCTGCAGAGGCAGCTCACTTAAGGTTGAGGCTACCTTTAATTATAGGATGTTGCAAACTCAGAAATTTCTCCAAAAAGACCTCTAACTTTTATAAGGCAAAGAAGCTTATGAGTTTTTAAATGGCCTTCAAATTCCAGGCAGAAAATTAAAGAGGGCAAACAATGCATCTTTCCTTAACCTTTTGTGTTGGTGCATCCAGGACCTGATGGGTTATGTTTCTAGCAAAGTTATCTCATGCATCTTCCTTTTTAAGCCCTTTTTGCAGACCTTTACTGGGAAAAAGCTTGGTAAACAGCCAAGTGACAGTAAATCATTTTCTGATAGTGCACACCTCTCCTACAAGATAACTCAAGCAGACAATGCTATCTAAAATCTCCCCTATACACACACACACAAAGAGAAAATTAAAAGCAAATAAGACCACCCCAAACTCCTAACGCCAAAAGCAAATATCGTGGTTTCCAGACAAATGCCTTGGCAGAATGCATGGCCAGTTCTTTCTTTTCCAATTTTTGATCTTGGACTGGCTTTAAATGTTGGGAGAGGTACAAAACCAACCACTCAAACTGACCCTTGAAAGATGTATTCCTTAGAACAAGCAAGTGAACTCTTCCACTAAAACTACCCTGCTTAGAGAGATTCAAAATAGAATAAAAAAATAATTTGCTAGCAAACTTTTGAATGAATCATGAACTAAATGCTGCCCACTCTAAACCTTGGAAAGGGTTTAAGAATGACACAGAAAGTATGTAAAAACAACTAAGCCCTATAAAATCTTTACATATGGAATGAAATGAAAAAATAGACAAAATCTAAAGAAAAATTAAAATTCTGTTCTATTCTAATGAATTAAACTGAATATTTTTGGCATTAGTTTGGGATTTTTTTTTTTTTACCTTTCCACCCCAAATTCACTGCTAAATGACAATCTTCAAGTAAAATCCCCTTTCCTACTAAAATTCAGAACAGTTATTTCTTGGGCACATTGTTGCTTTGCAGAACTTCATGTGTTTAGACAAAGCCAAACAAAACAATAGAGCTTTTACAAGAAAGGTATCACAGTCAACTGAGAATAAATGGAGCCAAACAATATCTGCTGCAATCATTTGTTTTAGTAGAAGTAGCATAATTGTGCCATAAACTCTTGCCTGATCCCCTCCAACATATTACATCTGTTTTATGCTAATGCAGTTCCAAAGAAATCAATGATATTTATACTGACATAAAGCTATGGTGAGTCACATTCTTATATTTTGCTCACTGATTTCTAAGAAGCTGAAAGTTTAATTACATCTATATGGCTTCAGAGCACCTCTTGAAAAATCATCACAAGTTATTTTAGGCAGATTTAACTTTAAAATTGAATTATTGCTCCTGCCTAGATCATTTGTTTCATTAGTATATTCATAACAAGAGGCACTGACTGATCTGTGACAGATTTTTTTTAATTACATGTATGATCCATAGGAATCATAAAATGCCTGTGAAGTAGCATATCTGCTCAAAAAGTGCTTATCAACTATCCCAACATAACTGTCCTAACATACTGATGCTGCATCAGTCAAATATAATTTGTTCTTATTTTGATGGTTGAATTCAACTCCCCTTAGTCGAAATCATGTGCGAAAGTCCCTGTCAGTTTAAATACAACACATATAACTTTTAGAGACTAAGCCAAACAAGGAGTGGCTGAGGGAGCTGGGCATATTTAGTCTGGAGAAAAGGAGGCTCAGGGTGAGAACTCACTGCTCTCTACAACTGCCTAAAGGAGGGTGCAGCCAGCTGGGGGTCAGCCCCTTCTTCCAGGCAACCAGTGACAGGATGAGAGGACGTGGCCTCAAAAGGCACTGGGGGAGTTTCAGGTTGGATATCAGGAATAATTTCTCTATTGAAAAGCTCCTTAAGCATTGGAACAGACTGCCTAGGGAGGTGGTGGAGTCACCATCTCTGTAAGTGTTCAAGAACTAGCTGGACACGGCACTTACTGCCGTGGTCTAATTGACAGGATCGGTCAGAGGTTGGACTTGATGGTTTGGAGGTATTCTCCTGCCTAAATGAATCTGTGATTCTGTGAATTTGAATCACTCAAAGTGGAAAAATTGCATGTATTTCTTTTTGTACAATTTTGTCTTTCTATTTTTAGTGGATTTTTTTTTTTTGTTACTTTTGTTGAAGTGAAAGAGATTTTTTTGAAAGGTTGTGATCTGAATTTATGATGTAAGAGTGTTCAAAGGCTTACCAGAATAATCTGATGCATTAGGCAGACAGGAATTTCAACAGATAATCTGAGGTAAACCTTGCTTAAAGAGCTGATACTCTGCATTTAGGTTGATCAGAAATAACCAGAGACCTTGACTTAGCAGGCAGTTAATTCTTAAAGATCTAATGGGAGCGGGCTCTTCATGCACAAGGTGGACTGTCACACATACAAATTCAGGTTCTGGTTTATTCACACGAATATCCTGGATCCAGAGGTCCAAGGTCAAATTTGCATTTTTCAGCTTACTTGCATCAGTGTTTGTATCCACTGCAGACCATATCTATTTTGTAATAGAAAATGTGGTTATATAGAATTATTATTTTGTTTTATTATTTTTCAAAACATAAAATGAAAGATACAGTGTATTGCTATAGTTGTACTTTGTCCCTGGATTCCTGGGATTGAAAGCTTTGTGTGCTGTTTTCTGTTGTTTTTGTTGTAGATAACAGTAAATTATATTTCCTGGACATTATTTCTCAGTCTCTCTGGACTTTTTTTATACAATTGAATCAACTACATTTTTTACCAAGCCTGATACAAATACACGTGTACCCTTTTCATTAAAGTAGAAATTCTATTGCTTCAAATATATACATATAAAATAAAATAAAATAAAGAAGATGGCCACTGAATGAATTCATCAAATGGTGAATAAATACTTCTGAGAACAAAGATACAATTTTCTGGCATTCTGATATTAGTCATTCTTTGTACAGAATGTGTAGCATTAAAAGCATTTTAAATAGTTCACAGTTTGCTTATCTGAAAAAAAAATTGACAGTATTAATTACTTCTGCTAACAGAAATTTCTGACACTTACATGACCTTCTGCTGCATGTGAAAAAAGCTGTCATGGTTGGTGTACTGATATATGCAAGTAAAACACCAGGAACTGAAAATAAATGAAACTAAACAAATCTTATCCTTAACATTAACAAGTACGAATTTCGAATGACTTCACCAAAACATAGATTATACTTCTTCTGGTTGGGGAGGGGGGATTTCTGTATGAAGAAATGAACTCCTTTGGAATGCAGCAATAACATGCACTGATGGCAAGAGAGAACCAGCCATGAGGGGCCAGCCTGGCTCATCATTTCATTTACGTATGAGAAGGTGAACACACACATGGAAGTCACCCCTTTGTGCTACATTTGTAAGACTGTCGCTATTAATAATGTTACACTGCTATTAAAAAAAAAACCAAAAACCCTTGACCTACTGTAATTGGCATAAAAAGATGTCATGTTCAAGTGGTTGGCACAAAATTTCCATTCTTAGAGTAAGAACCAATAGAAGTTTCTAGAACAGCAGCAATGTAACATCTCGTAGGTGAGAGACGCAACAAACACAAACACAACAAAAAAAAAAAGGAAAAAAAAACAAAAAAGGGAAATAAAGATTAAATCATTAGAATTCAAACAAACTGTGATGGCACAGCGAGCTACTGTTTTCACAGGTGTTTATATCTATGGTTCTTTGAACTGATTTTCTACAGTACCAGGCTATTGTACTTGCTTTAATGTTTATTTTTATCTCTTTGTCTCTCTTACTTCTTCTTTTCTATTTCTTTAAATGTTCAGTTTTACTTAGATTTCAAACCCTTAGTTTTGCACTTACCACCTACCACTCCTTCCAAGTGGCCATTTTATCTCTAACTGAAAATAAAGTTATTCCAGCATGTTGGAGAGAAAGCACAGAACATTTTAGAGAATCACATGAAAAAGTGCGTAGGCTGTTAAGAATCTTTCTTCTAATACATTATGGCAAATACACTCCCAGCACAGGATAAGGAGATTTGTTACCATTAAAAGGTATTTCAGTTCAGAGAGAGAATAAAATAATCCACCCCAAAGAGCTGTGTTCTGGGTGATTACATTTTGACCTCAATTCCTGCTATATTCCCTGGTGACTTTGTCCATACAATAATGTTTCCCCCACTGGGACCTAGTCGAACACCACCTAAAATTAGATTTTTCTATTGATTTTTATGGTCATTTGCTTCTTACAAGCAGTTGTTTATACTTCTAAAAAATAAAAATAAAAAATTTCCATGCTCATTGTTTGTCATACTATATTTTGAAAATCATCTTGTAGAAATCCCACATTAAACTGCATGTTTAGCCACATAGAGACTCATTAATACTCATAAAATAATACAAATCCTAATAATTCGTTGTGATAAATTTTTTTTTCTCATTTTATTTTTACAGGATGCAAGCTTCCTGTTGTTAAGAAAGTTAGCTCTAAAAACAGCATTTAAAGGTATTTTTGTGACTCCTCAATCATATTGCCCTATAAAACCATGTAAAAATGTTTGCTTTATTCAAAATGGAGAGGGAGGATTGCTGTCATTACATGATAAATGTAAAAAATGGAAACAATACCATAGCAAATTACTGTCAACAAACACCCAAAGTGAGCAGAATTTTTCTCCTATAAATCTCCTGAGACAGAGGCAGCCACAGGCTGCACAGAACTCCGAAAACTTCCCACAGGCTGTGCTAGCTGCTGGCAACCTCCTGCTGTATGGCTCCACTCCTTCTCTTGTATTAATACACATTTTTCCCAGGGATGCTTTGCAAACCTTTAATTATTGAAGAATAATTTTGGACAATGCAAGATTTTTCACTCCAGAGTAGCAGTTATTAGGTCAGAAACCAGCACACAGGTGAATTTAATATTCATTTTTTAAACTTATTTTTAACACTGGAAACTGTACATCTTGCAGGCATGAAGCAACAACAACAGAGGTTCTAAGGAACAGTCTCCTGAGCTGTGGACTAATGAGCATCTGATGTCTTAATTTACCTAAACAGATGAAAAATCACAGCAAAACTTTCAGAAAAAAATGAGAATTTCAGTGACACTGCTGTTACCTGCAGGAGCAGCTTGTGTTAGCCCTTGAAACTTCACAGTTATTTACCATCTATGAAAAGCTTTGAAACTCCATAGCATTTAATCATATAGGCACTAAAGCCTGTTAGTAGATCTACAGGACGCATGGAATCATGAAATTGTTAGGGTTGGAAGAGACCTCTGAAGATCATGTAGTCCAACCCCTGTTCACCAAACTTGAGATTCAGGAAGGCTCTGAAGTTTAGATAGAGTAGTTTTAATTGGAAACAACTAAAAGTTTTTATTCAGGTACTGTTACTCAACTGTGAAAAATATCCTTTTGGAAAAATATCCTAATGGGCAAGAAAAACTCTGACTGAGGAGGAGTGAGTCACTCTCCAGCTGCCACAGCACTGCAAGAAAGTTCTTCTGTAAATCCTCAGTTACAGAGTCCTAGAATGGAAACCAAGAAGAAAGACAATTTTTCCTATCCTGATTTGGTGAAATCCACCTCAGAAGTGTAATCACTTTGTGCTTGTCTAAAAGACTTTAAACTTGCATTTATGTGATGAGCACTACTATGCTGACGCTTGCACGTTGATTAGTGTTGCCCCAGTTGAGGTGCATTTTTCTCAACTCACCTAGGTGTCAATACAGATGACAACTGTATTCTCTCAAAATAATTATTTTTGGGTTCATTTGTTTGTTTTATTGGGATTTTTTTGTTCAGATAACTAACTGGTGTCTGAAGTCAGTGACAGCCTGTGATGCAGCATAACACAGAAAATAAACTGAGGATCTATTATCTTCTTGTTAAACTCAGCAGACATATCTAGATTGGTCAGAAAATTCTTAATAACATGCATTTAATTACCCTCTAGATCTAAAACACAGACAGGTGATCCTATAATTTCTAGTATGTTTAAAATACAAGACCACAGGCTGAGGACATCCCCCCATCTCCTGTTCTTCTCTGTCTCTGTGAAGCTCTGCACTGCCACTTAGGGTTAGTGAAGGATATTTTGGTGAGGGAGAATATTTGGGTTTAAAAGCATTCCCATTTGTGTTTCAACTCCAGGTCAGTATTCTGAAGATATTCTCAACTAAGAAGCATTACTAAAGCTGACTTTGTAAAGAAGGATGTGCAACATCAGTGGAAATTTACAAGTCACATATGTGAACTATAATCATGTATTATACCTACTGTATGTGAAGAACTGGGAATTGCCATCCTGTGTTCTGCTCAGCAAAGACTTACATGTACATAGTAAATGTTAAGGACTGGCATCTAAAAACATACAAATTTGTATAATAGGCCTGTTGGCAAGCAATCAAGAAGCTGGAATGATGACATAACATCCAGATTGACCATTCAAAACAGGTCCATCTGTTTTATGAGGAATGAGGACATTTGTGAACCTAAGGCTGTAGGTTTGTTGTAAATTCAACACAGAATGACACTCCGTTTTGGATGGATGAAAACGGATGCTGTAACCTCCTCTTCTAGTGAAAATGCAACCAGTTTTTCCTTTTTTTTTTTTTTTTTTAAAAGGTTGTGGTGGGTTGAGAAAGGATTGGAAGAGGACTGGAGGGGAACACACATTGAATACCAAACTTAATTGTAAAATCCCTACTGCTAATGTTCAGCACCTAAAATAGCAGTTACAAAAATAACGTGCCCAGGAATAACTGGAACTGAGGCCAGAGGGCACACACAGACCTTCAACCATGGGGACAAACCCTTATAGGTTACAACACAGGGAGACTAACCAAGTCTTAGGAATGCTCAGAGGCCACACAGAATTCCTGAATAAGGTTAGGTAATCAGAAAAGGATGATGATGATGATGATGATGAGGTAATAAATGTAGAATGCACATCTTCCATTGTGCACTCCAGGAGCCAAGAGAGGAGCCTACAAAGACTGCAGTGCTGTGAAACTGCATTTACCACAACTACTTCTCTATCCTGAAGCAATGGCAGCATGACTGCTATCTCAGCAGTGGAGATGTAAGTCATTACTCTAAGAGACATCTTGGAGAGACTTGAAGGAATCACTTTTTTTTTTTTTGTGCAGCCAGAAGAAACCTCAAGTGGAGTGCCCCCAAACTCCCCAGTGGACAGCAATCGTGTGGCTGCTAACCATTTTTTTCTCTCTTGTAAGACATTTAAACATTTCTCTGAAGGAAAAGCATATTTGAGAAGCTGTCATAGCGGCTTCTACTTTACTGTGAAGGGAAATCCTTAAGAAAAGCTGGGCTGAAGTCTCAGTATAGAAAACTCCCCTTCCCAGTCTGGCCAGAACTGCTGCCACAAGCCCATAATTTCTGTAATTTGCAAGTTTGGTATGGAGAGAATCAATGAAAAACATAATCCAGGGATGTGTAGTTGCTGAGTGAGGAGAATCCTTAAGCCCAAATTGCTGGAAGAGCGAAAAATAGTCTCTTTCTCATAAATGAAGTATTTTTCCCGAGGATTTTCAAGTAGGCTTGAAAACCTATTACTCAAAGGTTTGAAAACTTCATCAGTAAGTCATGACTAAATGTCTCTATTTGCATGAACACACACAATCAAAATGAGATTATTTAAACTTAATCTACAATTTTATACCACTTAAGTGAAAATTATTTCTGTGAAAGTTTTGAACATGCACTAGATGACACATCCATCTTTAAAAAGAATTTGAAAGCCTCATTTTTAGCGGATTTTATGCACTTACCTCTTTTGAATTTAATAACTTCTTTCTTGATTACAAGCTTATCATAAAAGATAAAGCAACCAAGTAAGAGCATGATAAATCTGCAGTTAGTGCAAATGGTAATTGAATTCTCCTGGATAAGGATTTTCAAGAGACTCCTAGCTTGCATGGCCGTGCCTTTTATTAGGGAAACAAGATGAAAGCTGAATATTACCTTTTAAATTCTGTAGCTTATTCAGGAAATCCATCTCCACTTTAATTGCACCTTCCTCAGTAAGGTAAAAAATTATTTTACAGCTCTTAGAATTTAAAGGTATTTTAGGGTTTAATTTTCTCTGATAACACAATCATGACAAATACCCCATCCCTCAAGATAGGTGTATCTCCAAAATTTGTGAATTAACTGATAACAAATTATAAATATGTAAACCTTTTTTCATGAAAGCTATTAAGACTAAGGGTTATTGTGAGGCTATTTATGGTAGTCTAAGTGCCAGTGAGCAGGAAATATAGGGTCTTTTATGTTTTATAACTCACTTTGTTAACAGGCAGGAAGGCAGGATGCAGCCACTCCATGTCCCCAGTTTTCAAGAGAAAATGTGATGGAAGGAAGTGCTGTCCTTGAAATAAATACATCAAGCTCTCTCCTTAATCTTGAAGGAGGAAAACTTATTCACAATGTGAATACAGATTTTACCCCTCAGAGTTTAAAAGTTGTTTTGATTTTTCAGAATAGCAACACCAGCAGAAGTATTTACTTATGACATTGCTACAATTGCTTCCCACAACTGTACATTGTTGCAGAACACTAAGAAAATAGCTCATTTTGGGATAAACACAGCACTAAGGCTTACTGTAACAACAAATGTATTAGCAATTTGCCCAGATTATTCAATACAAATAGTTTCTTCAAGAACAAGCACAGTTTACTAAAATAGAAATGTTTAGTAGAAAACAAGCATCTTCTATGGCCCTATTATATTGTACTTGCACTTCATGAAGTCGTGCAACTGCAGCCCTCATTCCCCTCATGAGATCCATGTATATTTCTATGCTTTGAATGAGCTCTTGCCATCCTTTCAGGAGTGGTTACTTCCATTAGAATTAATTTGTCATTGAGTGCTCTCATTTTTTGTCTTTCTGAAACAGAAAAAATGGCAATGTGCATTTTGACTTAGTGACTGATTTATGAGAAAGATCATTGGGGTGAGTGTGCTGAAATATAAGTCTCTGAAGAGACTCAGCACTTGGTAGTCTGAGGGGAAGAGATGTGACACTACCCAAGCCCAGTCAGCAAATGCTGACTTGCAGAGCTGTCTCTCCTGCCCTGCAGCTGAGTATTCTGCAACGAATACCCTGGGATGCGCGTGATAGCATTTAACAACTCCTTTGCAAAATACAGTAATTACACAACATAGTAAGTGAAAAGAATCAAGTTTTGGTGGTCCATCCTTGCTCTTTGTTTTGGTGGACAGGTGGGAGATCAGCCAATAATTACATTTCTAGTAATGACTTAGCCCAGCCATAAGCATCACACTTAGGGTCAGCTGGATTATACCAAGTCACACATAATGTACAAGCACTGCTAAACAAATAAACCAAAATCCCCTCTGTCAGCAGAAAATAGTTTCAGCACCTGGTTAGGAAGAAAAGACTAATTACAGGTAGACATGGCCTTGATATAATTCTTAGAGATATTATTCAGGTTTTGCTTTGAATTAGCTCACTTCTATCTGACTCTGACATAAAAGCTTTATTTGTTGAGGGAAATTAAAACACCCTGTTAGATACTCCAGAAGCATGCCCAGAAAAACTGTTGTGCTCAGACGCCAATGTATTTTTCTCTTAAACTCCTTCAGCATAGAATACTGAAAAACTTGTAACAATAGTTACATAGTAGCACTTCAAAGACAACACAGGCCCAGATAATGGGGGAGTGGGGAGGGGGAAGTTTGCCCCAAGCAAAAGACCAGAAGTCTTTAGAAACCAACAGACTTTGACTCAAATATTCTCCACATTATTGCAATGTAACTAAAATGAATGCACATACCCCATATCCTGAGTAAACTGCTATGTTAACACAACTGTCACCTCTAATATCAGCAATTGAGAGCTCTTTCTCAATTGTTAGCATCTTAAAAACATGCGGAAATTTGAACTGAAACTGAGACTGCAGTCTTCAAAACTACAACATGCACCTTGCTGTTCTGCATCTAATATGTGTAAGACACCGCAATTACCAACATTTTCAGTTCTTGAACCTGAGCATACACTGCACATACCCGCAATCTTAAAAATTCCACTTCATTCACAGAAAATGCTGAGCTCAGTTAAAAAAACCCCTTTATTAAGAACAATCCAAACAAGAAATTCTAATACTTTACAGTAACAACTTCAATGCATAATTTAAGAAAATTACTCATTTTTCAAATCTCTTCCCCTGTACATTCCTTCTTCTGCGTACATAGTTTACATAGTAGCATAATTATAATTTCCCATTGGGATTACAGTACAAATAGTTTGAACCAGATATAGTGCAATTTTTTTGGTTCAAAGTGATGAACTCCTTCCTCAAAGATTTCATAAGTTTCTTCCACAGCAGATATGCTGCTGCCACAGAAGTGTGAATCAGAAGTGCTTTCTTCAAATTTCAAGCTCTCATTGAACAAGCTGTTCAATTTCAACATGAGAAGTTGACTGATGGCCATTAACAATCAAGAAGCTGCACTATATTCTCTAAGCATTTTACATGGTAGGCATGTAGTTCATTTTCTTCTGGCTGGGGAGAACCTGAAAGGGAAAAAACCCAAAGATTTGAATTTCTAACTGAGTCTTAATATAAAATTACTTTTCCAAAGATTGTATTAAATGCCTTGCAAGAATTCATGCTGGTTTATGACCTTAACCTCTGTATTAATGAGTAGCAAATCAAATACTAATACTTTATGTTGCAAAGTCTGTTCTGGCTTTTCCCTTGGGTATGACAAAGCAGGAAATGTAAAATAACAATAGCCATGTTGAAAAATTTCCCCATGTCTATTCAGAATAAAAATCTACTATATTAACCCAATTATCATTGTTAAGTGATCAAAGCTTTACAAGCACAGACTAGTTAAGACCCTTAATGCAGGAATATTTTAATATCAATATTGATGACATATTACACAACTGTAAACTGTAACAATGACAGTTGCATAAATTCTTTTATACTCCTTATTTTTATATGCAACTGTTTATTGTATTAAAAAATCAATAGTTCAGTCTGGGACTTCATGTTCTATAGCAGTACACAAATAAATGGGGATTAATGTTATGAGGTGCTAGTCTGTAGAAGGTACATATTTCTACCTTGTTGATTCAACATGGTGTTTTGAAAAGTCTCTGATCAGCAGTAGTTCTGATATAAGGAACTATACAAACTTATCTATTTATTAGTATATTATCAGTATACGAAACATTGTATTGTTATGTTTAATGATTGTCTTAGGCTGAGTTTGAACCAACAGTACATGCCCAAAATAAATGAATTTGACTGACAGTGCAGGAAAAATTATCGTGAGATGTTCTATCAAAAATACATCTCCTCCTTATTAGGATACCAACAATGGTCAATGCAGTCAGAAAGTTTGTGGCAAATCTGTTATGCAAATATATGGAAACCTGGATATTATAAGCCACTCAATCAATAAACCTATTTGAGTACATCCATAGAACAATTTAAATTAGTAAGAAAGCTCATTAGCTTAAAACGAGACATTATCATGTCTTTTCAAGATTAGACTAACTTGATGTGGCTAACAACCAATAAACCCATTATTAGCTACTGAAGCTCCACCTACAGATCAGTGTTTGAACACTTTTCATAATGAATGTTCTTCAGTTAAAGCTATTGTATTGAAGCCATTTAGTTAAGTTCAGTTACTTGAGCAAAAATCTCCAGCTTTCAGCTTTTTTCATTTATTATTTAAAATACTGTGGCACAGTATTTTAAAGCTGGAACAATGCTCTGTTCTGATCCCTTCTCTATGTGGCTCAGCACTCTGAGGCTGAACACAGACAAAGTCAGTGCTAAAGAACTATTTTTCTTATCACTAAATTTAAGGTGTAAAGATTCACAGAACTGTACTGTGAAAAGGATTTTTATGCAAGCATGATCAAACCTATGCTTCAAAACTAAACTTGGCAATTACCTAAGGTATATTTTTCTCCATCTCTATTTATAAGATGACTAACCATAAGCCACATTGTGCTTTTAGGAACAAAAGTATCCTTTCAAAAACTTGTAGCACAACAAAAACTTACTGTGGTCATATAAATTGAAATGCTTTAATGATGGAAAAATTAGGAATTGGCATTAGGTAGAAGTAAGACCTACTTTTCTTCACTAAAGAATAAGCCTCATCTATTCTTCTCCTTATGGATGGAATCTTCAAAGTCACCTTTGCCTGTAGGACACACAAACACACAAAACACTATGAGCTTTCTTGCCCACATGATCACAACGAAGTTTAAAAGTTACAATCATTCATCAGAGCGTGAGAAGCAGAAATTTTTAGAATTAACATGACTGTATCATCATATAGACTGCATTTATATGAGTAGTCACAAATTACAAAGGACAAGCTGCTTCTATACCATGTTGTTTAATCTCCCAGCATCATCAGCTACACAATTAAAATAAAACAGAATGACTATTGTAAACTTTATTACTATTTACTTAGAGATTACTGTATTGTTTACAGCACAAAAGTATAACATTACAGTTTTTTCACAGAATTCTCAAGTACTAACCTTCTGATAGTTGTGAAGCAAAGCCCAAAGCGAAGCTGCTCCTATTCTCTGAACAGCAGGACTGTTACTTTCCAAACAGGCAGACAGTACTGCAATTGCTTCATCTAATGAGACAAATAAAATAACAAAAATGAAACCAAATGCATCTAGAAAATATAATCAAGAGCAATGTAAATATATTTACATGCCTCAGTAGATTGATGCTTGGAGTATACTTATTTTTACGACATGTACTCGTAAGGCAGAGGAATTACAGAACCTTTATTATCGATTAAATTTCAATATGCTCATAAAATCAGCACAGTACATTGAAAGAAGTGTTAAAAACAATATAGAAAAACAAAACCAAGTAATTCTAAAAAGTTAAGACACCAATGATAAAACATGAACATTATATATAGCTATCAGCCATGCTTAGGGACTGAGTAAGTTGTGAAACTGTTTTATAACTCCCAGCAGCCACAATTAGAGCCACATCAGGATGGATATTAAGATGTTTCTATTTTCTTTCATACTTATTATGCAGATGATTTGCAACCAATGAGAAATATTTGCCACACCACTGTAGGTGCCTTAATTTTCTAGCATTGCTCCAAAGCCAGTCTCTTCAACTTTGCTTGTTCGCTTCACAAAAAAAAAATAAATCATAGATTATGTAACTGAATAATGTATATTTAATTAAGGCAGTAAATCCACATCTTAGGAAAAATAAAAAGCATTGATACCATGGAAAACCTGCTGAGAAACTAAAACAAAGACAGGAGCATTCTCTCTGCAATTAAATGAGGGAAAGAAACATGCCTTCTATAAACAACCAAGAAAAAAGTTCTGAACACATTATTACATTAAATATATATGCCATGGCATAACTTTATCACTACCATAAACATTTTCTGTACATGATAGGACATAGAACAGTTTGTTTCAACATTCATGATTTACACAAGCTAAAAAAAGAAAGATAGGAACTTCAGTTATTTTAAACTGACTGACACAAAGAATCCTTCAACCCTCACTGAAAAACTAGCTCTTCGAGAAAACTGCAAAAATCCTTTCATGCATAATGTGTTATTATATCCGAATGACCTGCCTAACTATGAATCTTGGTTTTCTTTTTAAAACTATTTATTTGCTTTTACTTTTATTATATATTATTGTAATTGTCTCTCTGCCAAAATATGTATTCCGTAATTACTTCTAAAAAATTATCTTTTATAAAAATGCTTTTCTAAAATACAACACTGAGTTCTTGGTCAGTAACCCAAACTGCCATGAAGATATAGTCTTCTGGAAGCCATGATATTTTCAGAGAACAACAGTTTGCATACCCTTCAGATACTTACCATTACCTAGTATCTTTGGTTTATTAGCTGGACTAAAACACATGTTATGTAGAATAAGAAGTGCTAGATGTTGGCTGGTCTTGTGCTTGTATTTACACATTTCAATGATCTGGTCTAAAAACCCATTTATCTTCATAACCATCTGTTGTCCATCTTCTCCAAAAGATATGTTCAGTAGCAGCTTTAGCCAGAGAGTAGACACATTACCAAAATTTTTATTACTTCCTTTTGGCAATGAAAGAGATAAAAAGTTCTGCAGGAAGTTACTCTGTTAGAAAAAAGAAAAAGGGTTTTAGAATTTATAGTATTCCATGGCTTGTTTGCTGTTGTTTGACCTTCCAATCTATGTACTTGACCAAACACTACTATTGCTTAATTTACACACTACAGGCAACCCATTATTAGTCAGTGATTTTTGAAAAAAATTACATGTGAAAAATAATCTACTGCATGTTTAAAAAGTTAATATGATAACATACATTTTCTTGCAAAATAATTTATGCAGTGTAGATACGTAAAAGTTGATCCAACACAATATATTTCTTTAAAGGCTAATTCCCGCCACTACATAAGCTTTTTGCTTTGCACTCAATGTTTCTACCCAAAAATAAGCTAGCAACATTTTAAGTGAATCAATGCACTACTTAGATAATGTATTCTCGATTCCTTACTTATTATTGTATGCTATTAACAAATGTTAAAGGTATCACAGAATGCCTCGAGTTGGAAGTGACTCATAAGAACCTACAGCACCACTCCTCCCTTCATTGACAGCCAGAGGAATGTCCTCTATTTTTGTAAGCTTTGAAGAAAAAGAACTGTGCACTGATATGACATATACTATCTCAGGGTTTGCTTCCACTTTAAGGAGATTCTGAGAAGATGAAAATCTATTCCCTTGCTGCAAGAGGAAGGTGTTCTAACATAAATTCCTCTAAGGAAAAAGTCCTTGACTAAATATTCCCAGCCTCACAATCTTGACAACATATACAAGCATCTGGTTGAAAGCAAGCAACCCAGCACACAAACTCATAGTGGTTTTGTTCATGTGAATATAATATTGGTAATTTAATTCTCACGAAGGGAATTGGTTATTCAATATTGCTTACACTTATGAAAGCAGAGCCCAAGAGAGAGAAGGAAGTACTATCACACTAAAGTGAAACTCTGAAGATTCTAAAAGCAAAACCAAATCACAGAATATAACAGCTACTGTGGAGAGATCTCAAAGTCTTTGTTTCTATTAAAAAAGTTTTAGTATTAGCCACTTTGTAATGGTATGACTATGCTTTACATAATTACCATCACAAAAAAGATCTACTTTCCCCTGCATTGCTAACAGGTAATTAGGTCCAAGAACAGAGCATTGCTAATGGAGATCAAAATAATTTTTTGCCATTAATAAATTACTATAAAATATGCTAGAAGCAAACACACATTTTATCATTTTGGTTGTGTTAGCTTATCACGTCACTACTACAGTTGACTTTCTACATGGTCTGTCTTCTTCTTTCAAGGTTTGAATTTATTTAAATGATCAAAGTTTAAGAGAAACAGATTTTTCAAAGCATATTTGATGAAACAGAGTAAGGATCATTCTATATACAAAATATAAAAAGGAAAAAGACAATACATTTGTGTAATTAGACTAGATTTTTATCTAACATCCAATCACTGCTTTTTTTCCTAAAACTTTTACAAAGTTGTTTGCCACAGTACACCTAATGATTTACACAATGTTTAATTTCTTGTTTATTCACATGCAGTTTTGTTCTACAACATACTCCTTTCCTCTAGTGATCGCTATCAATATATATGGGTATTAAAAATGTTACAAACCACTGAAACAGAGAGCAAAAGTTGTCCAGACTATGAATATAACTGAATTACACTCTGCTATTAGGGAACAGTAACACAGCTAACAGAGACACAATGGATTTGCTTCCAACAGAAGCATTTCTATATAATCACAAGACACTCCATATCAAAATAGGAGGGTTAATCAAAAAGGAAACAGCATCCATTGCTAAAATACAGGGTACCATTTACTTACCTTCTGAATAATGCCTTTACAGTCATGAGACAGAGCAAGGTTAGATATTAGACAAAAGACCACCTGCTGAACTGGGCTGTTATCATTTGACACATGGGAAGCCAACTTCAAGATGTAATGCATTAATGAATTGCCAGCTGCACTTCGTGCAGATGGAAGTGATGACTGTCCACCACTGGCCCAACAAAGTGAAGCACAGCCTTAAAGCAATGAGACATTTATCATATTAGAAATGCAGATAAGTATTTAAAATAAAAATCTATAGAAAGAGCAGTGCAACTGCTCAAATACTGAGATAGAACTTTTGAAAAGATTTGTTAAGTATTTTTTCTTTGAACCCCAGTGAAGTCAATCAGACATGCTTTGAATAGAAATGTGCCTGAATGTGACACTTTACTGGAATAGGCATCTACTGTTCTATTGTTCTAGAATGTAAGAGGCAATTCTGCTGTTAAATAGAAGCCATCTCAGAAAGTCTCCTTAAAAACCAGAACATATATCTAATTATACAATTATTTGGCAGTTGAATCTGAAGGGATCCTCTGAAACTGGTTCAGAAAAGAGGCCTCTGTATAATTTGAAAGGATTAATATAAATTCCTTAGAATATTTTTCTGAGAAATATAAGCAGTGTCTGCAGCTGTCATTACATTGTACAACAGAAGAATGCACAATCCTATGCTACAGAGCCACAAGTTTGAATTAATACAGCAGCAGGGAACGACTGTGTTACCAACATAATATAGATAAATGCCTTCTGCACAAATATAGATATATGTCTTTTTTCTAGTGGCATTGGACATCAGCAATAACAGTTAATTTCTTCTATGGCAAAAGTAAACAACATAAACAAAAATAAGAAAATGTTCAACTGCAAACAAATATTTACACACATTTCTCTGACTAGACTGAAGAGGAGTGGTTAACCAGCTCAGAGTAGGCAAATTTGTGACACCTCATAAAACAGCTATTCCGATCAGAAAGAAAAAACATGATTGATCAGGGAGCACTTGCTCTTATCAGCAAGGAAAGTAAAAATGCAGCGTAGAGTCACTTCAGCTTGCTTTCTTGCACATGGACAGGACACTTTATATTATACTCTGTAGTTGACTAATACACATCTTTCTTTTGCCCACATTAAAAAAAAAAAAAAAGAATTTTTTTTATTTTTTTATGAAAAAAAGCCATTGCAAGCTCATTTAAGGTCTGGAGACATTAACTTATAAAAAGAGTAATGTTTTAACCATGCTAACTCTTTTATGGTATCTTGACAGGGAGAAAGGGACACTTTTGTGTCTCTTCAACCTACTTGCAAATCATTATCTATCATTATCTATGATTTGCTAAATCTAAATAACCATGATATGGAAAGAGAAAAATGCATGCTGGAAAGAAGTTCAGGCTTCTAATAGTGGGGATAGTTATTAATGGAAATGAAAGGTTTGCTGAAATGAAAAGGAGATTCCTCATGAAAAATATACAAATGCAAGCTACTGAGTCCATGGCCTAAATAAATTGAAGAAATTTAATACAAAATTGAATTTGATTGACTATTTCAAAACCAGAATGTTCTCAACCAGGACTGAAGTACAACCCATATAAAGTACTGATACACTGTTATCTATTAAAGAATTCCTAGAATAGTACTTCTATAATATACTACTCAGCTTGGCAGGACATTTAGCATAACCTTCAAACATAATGGTTTGAATTAAATGCTATTTAATCCTTTAGTACAACTGCACTCTTGCTAAATCCCAACAGCTAGAAACAAGATCTGAACAAAAGTCCTGAATGTATTAAAATCAAAATTCTTGATAGACTTTGATGGACCAGTGCTTTTACACTTTCCTCTTACGATAGCAATAAACATTCTTCTCCCTTTATTATGCTTTTCTGTCTTCATTATTCTGGTAAAATATTTTGATGTATTCCACCACAGAGTGACTTTCATACCTGCAGGATAGTTTGCAGTATAGACACAGAGCAAATGCAGAGCTATTTGCATGGAGGAATCATCTGCCAAAAACCATGGCCACAGAGAATGCACAACAGGAACAAGATGAGCTTTGAGTGCTGCCATCTACAACAACATGAGGAAGAATTTAAAATGCTATCAATCCTTTGAAAATGAAATACAGAATTAGAAAACCATATTTTTAATCTTATGGTTTAAAAGATGGTATGGAGAACTGACACCATCATTTCAACCACCAGTGAATTTAACTCTACACCAGTCAAAAATAGCACATATCTTAATTACTGAAACACATGCAAACAAAAGTAAAAACTTATTCATTCCAACTATTCTTGTTTGGGACCTCTCCAAATTTTTATTCAACTTCTTCTAAAGTAATTATTTGAACTCAAAAAGCATGGAAATACGAGAGTACAAGTTGTATACAGAATAAATGATGGAAATCTTCAGTTAGCAACAGCAACCTCCTTCAATTTTCCAAGCAATTCTTTCTGCAGATCCTGATCAAAAAAAGAAAAACATTCCACAATAATCTTAGCTGAGATTACAGGACAATCAAGTTATGGGGACTTCCAGAATAATCAGATGTCTTATTCAGCCCCAAGTGTTCTGCATACAAAAAGGATGTTAATATATGCCCTGGAAAAGGGGTAGCCCTGAAAAGTCATGAAATATTGTAGTTCCTCCACTGTGCTTGCTAAAAGTGGCCCAAGTTGCATAAAGTAATACAATGCCAAGAAATATTAAACTGTGAAACTGGAAATAAATGTGCAAATGGTATGAGCAATAACAAAGAGGAAGAGCAGTGATCAGAAAGAAAGAACACAGGAAAACATGAAAACAAGTAATGTAGAATTATTGACTTACTCAAAGCAGAAGCGCATATAAAAGATAACAGCCCTCTGAAACCACTGGGAGATGATGCTTCAATAAGAATTCTAAGTTCCTAATAGATGTGTGAAATATTCTTAGGAAGTGGGACTAATAATGAAATATGAAGTATTCCTTGCCATTAATATCAAACTTAAATTTAGCCAGTTTGAAAATAACTTTGAAGTAGAAAAAAAAAATTATCTTCATTTAGTAACTAAATGTGTTCATATTACTTCAGTATAAGAATACTTACTTTGCATTCTTCATTTTGAAAGAGGCAGTTTCTAAGGAGCTGCATAGAACACCTTAACTCCTTTATAAGGTTATCCTCCTATCCAGAGAAAAACAATTCAAGATCATCAGTGTATGACCAGAATGAATTTTCTACAAGGAGGAAAGATATTTCAAAAGAAGAAGTGTAAATCTAGGGTATCAACGTTTGGGTCACATCTGTTAAGCAGTTTTCTTCTGATTTCAGGTAGAATTCATCTTAGCTAGCTTCAAGCATGTTTACTAAAGACATTTATAACCAGTAACTTATTATCCCTATCTCTCTTTATAACCCACAGATACTATTTCTAGGGGCACCAATCTGATCAAATGCAGAAATCTGTAATGTTGAGCTCCATTTCTCTTACAACTAATAAAGAATGGGTGGGAACTTTCTGAGTATTTGTTCCATCCTAAAACACACAACTAAAAAGTCAAATTAATCACTCCCTAGAAGCATTTATTTTTCTTCCTTGGATAAAAACAGGGTTAAATTAGCTCTGTCTTTCAGACCCTGAAATAAGCTTAGTTGGAGCATGGTGCTAATAATGTCAAGGTTATAGTTTTGACCTCTATATGGACTATTCACTTAAGAACTGGATTTGATGATCCTTGGGAGTCCCTTTCAGAATATTCTGTGATCTCTACAGCTGGGCAGGTCAATACATCCTTATATCCCCAGGAACTTAATTTCCTATCCTTAACTATAAATATAGAAGCTACAAATAACTTCCAACTCAGTAAGAATATTACAAAAATAAATACAGACCTTTGGACACTGAGGTGCTATATCGAGATTCAAGTTACAATTGAACAAAAAGTCTGTCTTCAAGACAGAGCTGTGAGACCACAGGGCAGTGATGGCTGACCTAACTCCTATAAGGGTGACACACTAAACCACTTTTGAAAGATTACCAAATTCCAGCAAGCTTGTTTACGGGATACTATTTCTGTCTTATCAAGAGTAAAGGAACAAAAATGTAAAATAGGATTCATACTTAATCTCAGAAAAGGTGAAGAAACAACGCATGCTTAAAAATCATAATGTGCTTTATATATCATAAATCATGTATCTGATGACATTTAGAGATGAAGTAACAGTCTACTCCAAAAAGGTCAATGAAAGCCAGGTGCAGTAGATCAGGAAGAAACATACAAGTCATTATTACAAATAGATTTTATAACTGGTTTGTCTCACTTCTAACTATGCTAACTCTAAGACAAGAATTCTTTCAAGGAATTCTGTGTGTATTATTTTAGTTAATAAGTAAAATAGCTTTAAAATACCACAAGCTACAACTCAATATGCAAACTTCTAGGAGGTTGAAAAAGTTATGGATTGCATTGATAACATTGTTTGTATTTATTTATTTTAGGATATCTTGCTTTTTACTAAGACAATATTTTGACGTGATATTCTGAAAGCCTGGCTACTTATAAATACTTCTCATGCTCTTTATTAGCATCACACTAATTATTGTGAAAAAAGGAATATCGAGTGAAACACCTGAGAGTGAATTAGGTCAAACACATTTTTCCCAATAATTAAAAGAGTCAGAACAAGGAAAAAAGAAAATAAGCTTTCATGACTTTCCTTTGGGAGTTGTGCCTTGAAGTGGGTGAAGGGGCAGTTTTGTGAATGATAGCTACCTAAATCTACAATGAAAGCAACTTCTCAGTGTCCCCCACATGAAACTGTCATTATGTACCACATATGATGCACAGCACACTTAGATATGATGGAGCAACCTACTGTCCCAGTTCAGCAGGGAAATCTGCCACAAAGTATTTTGCAAATCTTTCAAAGAATTTTCAGTTAAACATAAACAGTTTTTCTGAACTTTCTCAGAGGCTCCTTTCCTCCAGTTTCTTTCAAGTTTTAAATTCCTCCTCAACCCAAAAACTACAAAGGACCAGCTGATTTCAGCCTTTCAGGACTTAACTAGGGCAGGACACCTTTCAGCCTCCAACACTTGAAAAAGGAAAATGAATGTGTTTAGGAGATCTTAAGAAAAAAATATGATAGCCTTCAAATGTCAGGGTCAAATTCAATTTTTTTTAAGAGTTCATTGTTATAAAACACAGTCCCATACTCTCACAAATCAAGGCCAATGCTATTATCAAAACTTCAGAGAAAAATACTATTTAGCTGAAGCAATGCAGAAATACCCTACAGGAAGATGTTTTCTGCAATTTCTGCTTTATGTGGGAATGGATATCAAACTTGACAGCAGAGGTTACTGCCTATATTTTATAAATTCTTTTCAATGAAAAGTGGTGGAGAACAAGGAGATAGCAACAAAAATCTTATGAAATTGTTGTATGATGATAAGACAATTGGTATCTAAATGTGGTAAAGAAGAGTAGGGTGACATGAGTCTGGAAGAACTGGAAGGGAGGTTGGAAAAAAAAAGGCTAAATAAATAAACTGTGAATGGACAGAAGGTACTGGGAATGCAGGCAGTGGAAGGACCACAAGTATGAGGTTAAAAAAACACAAAACTGACAAGAAGTTAAAAACATCAGGGACAATTGAGTCTGATGACAAGAAACTGAGATGTCCAGACCAAGTTTGAAGGAGAAGAGGAAAAAAACCAAAACGACTGAAAGCCAGATAACAGGAGAAATATGATTTACATGCACAAGCAGAATGGAACTAGTTTTGGGATGGGAGATTGACTGATAGAATAACAGACAAAAACAAAAAAGCTAGCACTGGTTGAAAGACACTGAAAAAAAATTAAGAAAAATAAAAAATATTGTGGAAACAAGATGGAAAAAAATTAGCTGGATTAGATAGGGCCATAAAATCAAGACTGAAAGCCCAAGAATGTTTGAAAACAATACTGTGATATTGCTATAAGAGAAATATCATAAATTACAAGCATGAGAGATTACAAAAGGATGAGATCTGTATGTGAGTGGATGTCTGAATGTGAACTTTGAACTCTCAATCAGCCTGCTATTTGTTGCTTTCAGCCAGGATGGACTAGTTGCTAATAGCCTGGACTAAAAATGGGAGTCCTGAATCCTCCAATTAATGAAAAGAAATGAGAAAAAAACAGTAATTCAGAAGCTGATCATGTATTATACTTTGCATGTAGACTATTGAGTTTAGGCAAACAGAAGCTTGGAGCTCTGGAAAGAAAAGTTAGCAGAAAAAAAGGATTGAAGGATTCCTGAAAAGAAAAGAAATCCCTGTCAGAAAGACAGTCCCTGACAGAAAGAAATGGGCCCAAAAAGAAGAATGTGAATATCCTGGCTGAAGGAACAATCTCACAAATGGGAGAAGATCCTGAGGACCAAAGAGGCATGGAAAAATATGCCAGGACACGCCCAGGGGCTTTGTCCAGTGAACACCCAAGACTGCAAAGTATGAATCGGTGTGATTTTCTGCCTGACATTGCTGAAGTAGCAGTCCTATTTTGGAAAAGGTAGTTGAGACCTAATGAGAATGCTGGGTGGAAGAGTATGTGAGATAATTAAGTTAGTAAAAGCTCTAAAGTCATTGAATCTTAGAGAAGCTCCAGTACCAGGATGCACTACAAGCTGCCATTTACTTTGTCTCATCTGTGACACTACAAGCAGTATCTGCCTCAAGAAAAAAAACAAACAAACAAAAGAAAGCTGGGAATTGCCTTATGCTATCAGTGTTCTGTTTTTTATAGCTACCTTTTTTCTCTGTGCTTTTCCAGGCTTTAGGGAATCCAAATTCAGCTGTGCATGAATGTGCTTCATGTTTTCTATACAGCTGTCTATCAGGTCAGCTGGAAGAAAAAAAACAGTAACATTTATAATTACATTCACAATCAAAAATGCCTTATTAAAAACCAAACTATGTTTCTGGTAATGATCTTGTTGTTATCTTCTATCAGGAAGAAGCAAACAGTTCCTGAGATAAAGTGCATCTAGCTGAATGCTCTCAAGAAGCAAGAATACATTTGGGTCCTCTTGCAACAAAGTCCCATGAGAGGAATGCCCAAAGGAAGGACTGGTAAGATTGAGAGGGGAAGATGAATTGTGTGGAGAGGATAGTAACTCATAATTCTTCAGGATATCTTCAACAATTCTGCTTAGAAGCATGAAACTTCATGAGATTAGGGCATCAATTTATTTTACCCGACTTTTCCCTAACAATAGCAGATTTGCTGCATCTGTGGTGAGACAAAGCAAAGCAACCATTCAGCTGACTTAAAGAGAAAAATTTTGAGTTAGGCTCTTTTCTTTGGATCTAGAGTCTTTAAGTCACTATAAGATGATGGAGTGACTATGTAAGTGAATAAGGTAAGAGCTACAGATATCATCTGTCTGGACTTCTGTAAGGATTTTCATGCGGTCCTCTACAACCTCCTTCAAAACTGGAGAGTTATGCAATTAGCAAATGGACTGGATGGTGGATGAGGAATTGGTTAGATGGATACACCTAGAGGGTAGCAGAAAAGCAGCACAGAAAAGACCTGTTGGGGAGAGTCCAGAGGCAGATCAAAACAATCCTGAGAGGGATCTAATACATCTGTGAAGAGAGGCTGAGAGATTTGAGATTGTTCAGCATGGAGAAGAAAATGCTCCAGGAAGACCTGGCTGTGGCCTTCCACTTAAAAAAATATTAAGAAAGCTGGGGACAAACTTTTTAGCAGGGCCTATTGCAAAAGGGGTAATGGTTTTAAACTAAAAGAGGACAAATTTAGACTAGATACGAGCAAGACATTTTTTACAATGAGGATGGTGGAACACTGGATCAGGTTATCCAGAGAGGTGGTGGATGCCCAACCCCTGGAAACAGGTTGGATAGGGCTCTGAGTAACTGATAGAGTTGATATTGTCCCTGATTATTGCAGGGGGGTTGGTCTGGAAGGCCTTTAAAGGCCTTTTCCAATGCATTCTATGATTTCATGATAATGGAGTATTCCAAGTTGGAAGAGATGGCCAGAGGTCATATAACCAACCTTCTGCTCCAAGCAGAACAAGCTCTAAGCAGGCAGGGTTTACCTGCAACTTTATCCTGCTGGATCTTGAAAATGCCCAAAGACAGAGACAGCACTGTATGTCTAGCACTGCTTTACTGCCTTCAAAAGGTAAATGTTTATTTATAGGCAGTTTGACGCTCATGTTTCAATTTATGCCCATTCTTTCCATCCTCCTATACCATTCACTGCTGTAACAAACGTGTCTCCAACTTCTTCAGAATCTCATAGGTCCTACCAAAACCTTCTTTCTTCCAGGCTGAATGTAAGTCAGCTCCCACAGCTTCTTCTCTAATGACAAGTGAACACAACCACCCTGATGGCCCTCTAGTGAACTTGCTCCAGTTTGTTGACATTTGTTGTACTGGGACAAAACTGGATGCAGTATTCTAGATTTAGTCCAACAAGTGGTAAGTAGATTTCTCTTGATCTAATGGCAGTGTTCCTGTGTTCAGGATGTTTCCAGGATGCTCCTAGCCTTCTCACACTTGCTGCCTACCAGGCCCTTTTCAGCTCTCCAGTCAGCCTCTACTGCTGTAAGGGCTTGTCCCTTTTGAGGTGCAGAACTTGGTGTTTTTAACTTAAAGTAGCCCTTAAGAACTGAACAGATGATGCTAGAGCGACAGGTATCTTTAGAACACTGCTTTGAACCCCATAAGTCCTCTTTCTCTTTTCTAAGGTTTGTGTTGTAAGGATGACTTGAAGGCTGCTCTAGCACAGAATGATGCATTTCCTGCAGTGGAAGTGCCTTCACAGGAAGCAGGAACTTAGATGATCTAGTAAATCATCAACAGAAGAAGAGCCCTGACTGAAGCAAGGGCTGAGTACAGAACCAGTACACTGGGAAAGAGCAGAAAGTATAAAATTTAAAGTTGAGTTTCTGCCACTATAAGGATCAGACACTGAGCAGACCTATCTAAACTATGTGCTTCAATGTAGTGTAGGTTTACAAAGTGGAAAAAACAGAGATGTAAATTACAGGAAAGCATCCAAGACAAAATGCACTTGGACAGATCAAAAGGTGTAAAACACACGATACATAAGAAATGCAAATTCACCACTCTGCCCTGTGTTCTAGAGGGCATAAAAAGCCTTTGATTAGTAGTTTACTACTGTGAAGGACAGAAAGTCCTACTTAAACTGTAAAATGGTACCAAAGAAACAGAGTCAGGGAAGAACAAAGCTGAGAAAGTCTCCTCTTGTCCAGGTACAGCCAGAACTGAAACACAGGGCATACTCTCACCTACAAAAGTATGAAGATATTGCCACTGCAAAATCTCCAGTTTCTAATGGATTAATATGCCATTACTGGTAAAAAGCTAACAGGTCTCCTCTTACTCCAACACAGAGCTGTGACTTCACCACAGGTTTAAACTGGCTACAACATAATATTTCATTTGCAGCTGAAAACTTTAATTATTAATAAGATTTCTTAGTGAAAATCTGAAAAAAAACCCTGCCACTGAAACCTAGGTCTTCTGCTTTGAAAAAAAAAAGTTAATATTTAGAGGTAATACACAAAACACCTGCAAGCATTTGATTTGTAAATAATTTAACATATATTTTGAAATGCTCACCTTCCAAAGCACATTTCTGGGCATTTTTACTGACAGCTAACAGAGACAGCAGTGCATTTGTAGCAACTTCTTTCAGCACATCCTTTGAAGACTTTCTTTCACAGACCTACAAAAATGCAATTTCATTAATGAAATGGAAAAGTGACCATATTAACAGTAGTATTCATATTCATAAATAGGTTGTCAGAGTCTATGTTTTCATTTGGGTGACTTATCACTGCATTCCTATATAGAGTTCTCCCTCTCTACATTCATGTTTATAGACAGTCTGCATTGAAATGTTTCAGGTTTTTTTGGAACTTTTTTTTTTTTTTTAATTAAATCTTTCTTATTTTGCTCTAAAGCCCACTTCTCTTATTCTTTTCTCAACATTCTACTTTTCTAAGGCCTAGATTCCAAATCCTGGCATTCCATACTTTTCCTAATATTAAGGAATAGGGTTGGTATTGCTGACATCTCATTGACATGCCTTTAGTGCAATCTCACTTCCCTTCTACACAATGATGATGAGATTAAATACAGTGAAATTCTTTTAAAAAAATCACTGATAATTATTTTAGATACTCTTAACAGTGAAAAATGGTGGCTTGTCTTAGTTTTGTGAGGCCTTTGTGAGCATCACCACATTTCTAATAACCCAAGTATAATCTGTGTGTTTTCAAAGGAATATTTATTTAGAGTCATATAACAAGACAGTGCAAAGACAAGGAGCAGTCTGTGCTTCATATATTATCCACTAGAGAAGTTTGTCTATCTAGCAATTTTCCCTAAAACATCATGCCACTTCTGACATCCAAGATAACAGAAAACAGCATCCATTACAATCAGAAAAATACAGGAAAATAAGAACAGTTACCAGATCATAGTAAAAAGAGAAACAAATTTTGAAGTTAACCAAAAATCCAACACCTTAAGAAAATCTTAATACTTTAGACAGAAATCTCATGAGTACCTATCCATGGGAGCTCATAGATTTTAATTCTACATACACCATGTATTTATGAACTAACAATTTTTTCAAATTTTCATATGCAATAAAATGTCAATGCATGCCCTAAAGTGATAATTTATTGAAGTGTTCACTGTAACCAGGGGTGAGGAGGTCAAAGAATAAATAGTAAGTTAATAACTAGAAAAATCCCAACACCTCATTGATAAGGACAACTGACACTAAATCAAAGCATCGAAGCATGGACTGGGTTCTATGTTTATAACCAACAAAAAAGAACTTTACATTTAGACTACAACTGTTTTTATTAGATCTGGTGTGAAATCTCAAATCTAACAGCAACACAAGAATCTTCAAAGTAAATTAACTGTTTTTCTGTTCTGACAGGTGATGGTTTCTTTTAAAATTTAAAAATTTAGATGTTTAAGTACTTAAAAGCTCAAACTAATTGACACAAGCCAGGAAAAAAAAAAAGTTGAGTTCCAGCAATCCTGCATAGCCTAAGATGTAGGTTTTGTGACTTATCCACTCAAAAGCTTTTTCCCTATTAAATTGATAGATGTGTTTACTTTTTCTTAATATTCATTAATATTTTAGCAATAAAAAACATGTTTTCCTATCAACCTCTTGGGTATTTTCCTATAAGTATTATGTGGCAGACTAGAACTGATCCAACAATTAAGGTGAGTTGTCTTATACCTGTATCTTTTTCAAAAGTTTTAATTTTACCTTATTATTTTCTAAATTTTATCTTGAACACTAACAAAATTACATTCTTTGTTGAAGCATGCTCTTTTATGCATTTTTTTCTTACTCTGCCATCAAGAACTGCAGCCCATAATAAAAAAAGAAAATTTATGTCAAGCACAGGGAGCAAAAGTAATTAAGAATTAATTAATGATTAACTACTAGTTGAATGGAAAAAATAACTCTAGAAATTTATAGTGCCTTGTGCCAACAGATTCTATAGTTTTAAACGATTATAAAAGTATTAAAGTGAGAATGGAGACTTAATTCTTTTTTGAAATTATGCTGCATTGTAAATTTAAGATGTCCCATAAATCCACAGGAGATCTGGCTATGTTAGTCTTCACCTACTGTTAGTTGAAGGGGAGTTCACAGTCTTTCTGAAATATTGTAAGCTTTGTATCTATAACAAAAGTTAGGGCCAAAATTTGAGAGTTTATGTATAGATTATGATTTCCTTCTTAATTTTATTTCTAATCTTAAGCATATGTACACAAGGATTAACGTTTACATACACAAAACATGCAATGCCTTTCAAAGTCAGCATGTGCACTTACTAGATTTCTTATATGTGATAATGAATTCCAATTTGAGACCTGGTCTACTAATATTCACACCTGCACACTGGGTATTAAATTAGCATTTGCCACTGCATATATCAGGTATTATGTAGATTTTATGTATTTAGGATGATTAATGGAGATGACTGCTTGTTTGAAAAGTCTCCCATCCTTTCCTATGTTAGCCAATTATTTGCTTGACTGCTTCTCTTTAAGAGTGCCTCTCCTGAAGAAAGTCCTAAATCTTTTGGGTTGTTTTTTCATTTTTAATGGTGGTTTTGTTTAGGTGTGTTTTATTTATAGGTTATTTTCCATCCCATGGACTCATTCCACTGTCCTCTCAATGACCACTGTAAGGTGGTGTAAATAAACACACATATTTTGACCTAAAAAAACTGAAGCTCTTTCTTTCCTAATTCTGTTATCATTCTGGGGAGATCATAGCAGCCCAGTAAGGACCCAGAGAGCACAGGCTATCTTTTGAACTCTTTTATGAACAAAATGCAGTGTCTGTCTACATCTCTGAACAGTTAAAAAGCATGTTAAAAGCTGGTGTCTCTTACAATACTATAACTAGGTCTAATGTCCTTTCATTGACCTGGCTGCAGTTCATTCTTCATAGTATCAACTTTTTCTGCTCTCACCATCAGAATTGTCCCTTTTTGCTGGCACAGACTGATAAGCAGTTACACTTGTATGAAAACAGAGGAATGTTACAACATGTCTTTATCAGACAGACTCTCATGCAACCATACTTTTTGTGTCAGAGCCAAGGAGTTTCATTTCAGGCACATATGCAAGCATTAATACAAAAACCTAACAGGATATTAGCAAACCATGGGATTTTAACAAAGTACCCCTATTTTGCTTGAGTCCCTGAAAATCACGTCTTTACACGAAAATGCTGTACTCTGAGTTATCTGAAATTAGTTGCCAAAGACAGAGAATTCTGGTTTCAGTGGTCTGTAGAGTGACCAAGAAAGATCCTATTGGGAAGCTTTTCCTCCCTGGAGGACAGCAGGTTCTCAGCGGACAAAATACCACATCCCAATAGATATGATAGAGCCACAGTGATGCACAGAGCAGCAAAGGAATACAATTGTTTGTGACAGATACCAGGACAAGTCTTGGTAGCAGTAAGGTTATTTATTCTACAAGAATTCAGCAACCATACAAAGAGAGGAGATGAATATTAAGAGAGCATTCTTTTGGTCACACCATCCAGTATATGACCAATAAATGTCAACATTATATGCTTTACATAGCAAAATAGTATCTTAGGATACTTATTAAAAAAATTGATACAAGACAATGACTTCAGAACAATAGAAATCATAAGTTACATTTTATATAAGATGCATCATTCAGAAAAAACACTACACTTCTGATCATAGATCACTATGATTGTTACAGTGACAAACTGCACATAAATTAAAGAAGGAAAAGAAGTATATAGAAAAAAATCTAAGTTGTGAGGGAAAACAAATAAGACACAAATTTCACATATAATTTCACTTACTACTACCAACCTGTAAATAAGGGAAGGATTAAATATAAAGAAAGCAAAATAATCAAAAATGCAAAAATATCTTCCAATCACATTGTGGAATTTTAAATACCTGAATAATTAATGCAGTAAGTTGAGTTACTGGTGCCTGGCATTCTTCAGTGTGATCCAGAAGAAAGCTAATAGTTGGATTCTGACATACACTCTGTTTATCCTGGAGCTGTTTTCTTCCTTCCTCATTCAAAAGGACAGAAAGGAACTGTAAACTAGCCATATATAAAGCAGGATATGTGGTAGACAGATGAATACAATCGGAAATAGTATCTAGAAGGTTAAACAAAAAAATTTTTCACATTTCATTACGAATAAAGCTCAAGTATACTTTAGAACACAAAGACTTATCAAAGAAAGCATATGAGTCTGGAAGCAGTTATACTGTGCACTGCCCAGGGAATTCTACAAATTTTATATATCTTATAAGTCTTTAAAAAAATCTAAGAAAGAAAAGTCTGAGTTTTATAAGGGTTGACTGAATTAATTGCTCTACATTCATTGACTATATAACAAAAAAGCAATCTCCACTTCACTCAAGTCACTCATTTGTCCAGTAATTTTTTGAACTCTCCTCATTTTATCAATTTTATCATTTAACATTATAAAGCCAACAGTACCCATTAGCTGCTTTATTTGCAATTAGATATGGATTCACTAGATCTCTTAACATGCGCAAGCTTGTCTGGTCTATGTTCATACTCCAGTATTGAAGCACATCACAGAATCTTGCCTAACTATGCAAGTAACTAATGTAAGAATAATTAAAATACAATAAATAAACTCCTGTATAATAACCTTGGATTTCTATGTCTCCCATTTCCCCTCAAAACTTTGCTTTTCTTTTCTGCAAGATATTTAAGAAGAAAGAAGGGAAACAAAATGAAGTGCTAATGGATCATTTCACAAACGCCACATTTGGTTAAGGTTTACAACTAAAATCACTCATCCACACATGTGAAGAAAACAAAACAAGTCAGTCAAGCTCTGGACACATTAGTTTTCATTGTGGATATCTCATTAGTAATTACTTAACAGCATCTAAAGAGGAATGACACTTTTCTATTTGTTTATTAGTTGCTAGGAGAAAAACATCCAGGAATAGTCTTTACCAATTATTGATGTACAGTGATTTGCAAGGGCTGCTGTCACAGATGGAAAAGATATCTGGCCTCTTTTCCACAGTAATGTAGCTAGAAGGCTGAAAGAGTCTACCCATGTTTCATGAAGTGCAGATGTTAACTCGGTATCTGCAAAGATAACACAGAAAAAAATCAAACTGTTTACAAATTTGCACAAACCTGGAAAGCTGAGACTGACCACACCTGTCCATTTACGTCAAGATGGTACCTAAATGAAGACCTGCCTCTGTCTGGTTGTAAAGGAAACAAGTACTTCATTACCTAAGCCATCTTTGGGACGTATGGTGAGAATCCTGAAGGTACTCCCCAAAAGAGGTTTCAAGAGTTCATCTTGACTTACAAGATCAGAGTCAACCAATAAACATGATTTTAGAAGCCTGGACACAGATGACAAGTACTGAAGTAGTAACAAGACCTGTAAAATATTTGTAGAAAGATATGAAATAAAGCCATATATTTACACCTTTCACATTATTTTAAATTGAATCACATTATGTCAACTGATTCATAACATTTTCAATGAATATACACCACTTAAAATAAGTAATAGGACATGAACTTAAAATGTTTCCCTTAATTTTTACTGTAGAAGATGAAACATCATGCCTAGTCTGGCAACAGGTGTGCAATTTTCTAGTACCAAAGCAAATTTCCTTGTGAGAAGATCATGACTCTTGCTGCATGTAGAGCAGCATACTCATTGGAAGGTCACAAAGGGAAACATAAAAATGGTCATTAATACTGAAGAATACATGTGTCTTCCTAAAAACAGAAGCTAATAAATTTTATTTATTCTCATAAGTTTTCTGCAGAAAAAAAATTCTTTAATTAGAGAAGTAATTTTATTCAAAGTAAATCTGAATGCAGAGCAGCAGAACCTATGAAATAGCTCTGTGTCATGAAACATCATGTTCTATATATTGTATATACAGAGTTAAATTTGATAAAAAGGTAGTTCTATCAGCAGTAACCCGAAATGTTTTGCATAGATCAAAATTAGTTGAGAACTATGTAAGTGTCGGCAGGATCAGAGACAAAGCAAAGCAGCCAGGTTTGTTCCAGACAATAAATATCCAATGTGCCAGTAGCTATATCTGGCTCATACTTCAGTAACATACAAAAAATTCTATTACATAACTTCTTCAATGGCTAAATTTAACTTATACTTTTAAAAGACAATTCATTTTGAGTTTGGTCATTCTAATTATAGTCCTAACACAGAAATTAATTCTGCTATGTTGAATAAAATGGTTTATTTTCACTTCAGCTTTTTCAAAGGCATAAAGATTCACACAAATATAGCCTATAGCAGTGTGTCTGGACTATATGAATGAATATAAATTATGCTAACATAATTAAATTCATTGCTTAAAAAAATTAGGAAGTAACAAATGCTTCTCTAACCTGAGCTTTTATATGTTCTATATGACACCGATGACCCAACGGAGCTTTCAGTTCCAAGATCCATCTTTCAACCAGATTAGCACTTACAAGACTAAAACAAAACATATTGGTTATAAATATAGTTAAATAATTAAACATTCTATTAACTTAACATTCCATAGAAGAGAATAATATAAGTAAACAGAGTAAAAATAAAGTAAGATGCACTTACTGCTAAACCCCGCTATTTTAAGAAAGTCTAGTGCAAAGGCAACTATAGTAGAAGTATGTTGTTTCAAAATAGCTAGACTAATATAAATTCCAATAGCTGTTACTGCACTGGCAAAAATCAATTTTTTCTATTTGATTTCTTATTTTCTTTCCTCTGGAAGAATAAACAGTTCTGCAATAATATAAGCAGTATTCACATCAGGGTTTCTGGGGTCTTATGTTTGTTTGTCTGTGTTTCCATTAATTGCACTATGAAGAACCACTACTAATGCTCTTGAAAACTTTTACCAAAAAACGAACTAATTTTTCATGCTGCACTTCAGGACTTCCAAACATTTTTATAGACAAAATAATTGGCTACAATGCAAATGGAAACATGGCATACTATCTGAAGACTTCTTCAAAGTGGTTCCTCCTTTTAAAAGGAAGTAAACCACTAAGATCAATCATCCAAATTTGGCAAGTTTTATTTACTCTCTTCTAGCGTGAGAATCCTTGGCTCATCTTCAAAATATTTCATACAGCTCACAGAAGAAAACCATAAAATGAGCTGAAACGATCTGCAGTTCCAAGTACCTGATAAAACCCTAAAACATCATGAGAGGAACATAGTAGTCCTGTGTAAGACATATACCACAAATGGAATCACCAATATGATTACCTATTTTGTGAGAAAAAAAAATAAATTCTGATTCTTTTCCTCAATTGATTGTATTTTTTTATATAAAAAAAAAAATTTGAACACTTCAGGAGCAAGAAATGATCAATATGTTTAACAGTTTTAGTAAGAAACATGGGTAGATCTCATTCAAAGATTTTTCAAACATCTATTGCTACACCTTGTTTGTAGTTCAACAGTTATCGATCTCATACCTGCTGAGAGTTGTTAGCAAATGTGTTTGTTGAAGAGCAATTCCAGTATCTTTTGGCATGACAACCAGCAGATTTTGCAGAAGGCTGCAAACAGCTGACAAAAGGGCAGGTGTGACTACAGCACGCTGTTTAGACAGAGCAGCAGACATGGGAGAATCATGTTGACTTGGAGATTCTGTAATGGTTGTATCACTTTGACCTAGAGTGTGTTAAATAAAAACAAAAGTCCAAAACAACCAAGAGATTAAATTACAGCAGATACATAAATGAAGTTTATTTGTATTTCAAATTTCATAAAACAATCAAGCCCTCTCTATGTTTAAACTGTATATTCGGGAATGAATGGGAAGAAAAAAAAAATTAAATCAGATACAGGAAATAGTACGAAAATAAAATGCTCCTTCTACCAGGCATTCAATAAAGATAAGTAGCAAATTTGGAAAGTTACAGATTCCCGGTATTTTCTTTAAAAGAAAAATATTTTTATTTGTACACAGCTCACTCTACATACATGATTATAAATATATTTTTAATATTTACTAGTCTTTATCTTTCTACATATAAAGAGAATTTTACATACATCTACATCTATACATCTATGTGTATGTGTGTGCATACACACTCCTGTGGGCATGTATGTATATGACAGCTCTACCATGACGGATATGTTGAAAGCACGAGTAGATGCCAAGAAGAGAACTCAAGTCTTGAGTTACATTTCAAGCAGTACCATTTTCACTTGCTTCTGTCAAATTAAAGGAAGTGTTTAATGTTTGTCCTCTAAAACAAGCACTAAAAGCATCAACTGCTCCAGCAACATGCAAGCTGTACGGTGTACAGCATGGACAAAGACTGACATATGGGCGGGTGGATACACTGTATTTAGCATCAGGTACAAGTCTCAAGCTTGACTTACCTTGTGCTGTAAGCCGATCAGCCACAGTTTCCGGAATAAAACTGGCTGAACTTGGAACTGTTGCCTGAAGCTCAGTAACACTCCCCAGTGATGGTGATGCAGACAGAATCTAGAAAGCCATAAAAAAGAAACTAGTTGATTGCAGCTTTTACAGACTAGTCTTTTGTTTATATTCTGCTTAGGAAGGGGGAACAACCCATCACAACCAACAAAATCAAATACAATGTAAATATTACTGTTCAAAATAAATTTGATTAAATTTTGTCCACTATGTGTGCATATATATGATAAAAAACCCAATAATTGAAACTATTAAAAGATGGGCAATATGAACAGTCTGAAACATTTCAGTTTAAAACTGATCAATGCCCATGTTACTGGAAATTCCTTCTCTTCATCCTTCTTTTTCATCCATATAATTGACTCAACCTACATTTGGATAAAGATAGAAAGACATTACTGAAGCATTTAAACTCAAATTTTTCATGGACTATTTGCTCTACTGAGAACATGAGCACTTGTCCCTTTGTACCAGAACACACTCAGATAAAAATATCACAAGTGAATTTGTCATCAGTCAAAGTTGACGTCCCTGAGTCTTTTGAACTCTGGGTACTTCTCTGAACCTTAATCCTGTGATCCTTAAATGTATTCATTTCATAGTGAAGATATGAGATGTTTAAATGACAGTAGATAACTTTACTGACATAATATCATGCTCCTCCACAATTTTGCATTATTTGCATGATGAATTTTGTGTGTTTTTAAAATTTTCTAATACTCTTGCTATTGTTTAAAAACCACAAGCCTGAGATCAGAAGACTCAGAATCCAGCTAAATGTTGTGCTTTTGTGACATAAAAAGACCTGTAACCTGTTTCAGAGCACAGGACTATCTAAGTATCTACCATGTCAAGTCACTCTTTCACTTCTGTTTTTTATTTTCTAGATAGAAAATTCACATCAGACAATTTTCCTCAAGAGTGTCACTATACAAAGCAAAGAATATATGTTGGAGAATCCAACTAAATCCCAGCAGAATTACAACTTGAAGAAGGGTGTTATTAGAATTTTCCTCACAGTGAGCTTTCTAAGGAAGACTGAAATATCTCAAAGGTTTGGGGTTTTTTTAAAGCTCTATTAAAATAACAGTTGGAATGTATTTTTACCCAAGAAAATGTTAAAAGTGACTTAACAGACAAAAAGAGTCTGAAGGGAAGGAAATCACAGATCACTTTGTTCCTAGCTATTGTATCCTTGCAAGTTCCACCTTGTAACTTCCTTTTCTCCTGCATTTTCCTCTGGTCTCCCACTATGGTTCACCCTGCAATCATGAGTCTTTCTTCTTAAGCCTGCTCAGTTGTTCCTCAAGAAAAGTCAGAGGATTATAACACAGAAAACAAATTACAGTAAGATCTGGGGGTGTGTCCAAAACACAGGATTCATATAGAGCTTGGATCATATAAACACTAGGACAACGCTTGGCTAAATTATTTTCTTATTAGCAAATTGCAGTACCAATCTGTACTGAGTGATTGAAATTCAAATTCTATTTTGATTGCACAACTAAATAGCGTACTTGCCAATTAAAATAAGTTACTTGAAGTTCTATGCTTGCTAATTTAAATAATTACTAAAATTCATTAATTCTATTACACAAATCTATCTTGATACATGGCAAATTCTGCATTTATTTGGCTCTATACTTCAATTCCAAGCATTATAATAGGTGAGAAAAACCATAACGCTTTTTCTTAAATAGTACAAATCCAAAAGGTAACTTCTAACAGTCCATATGGTTCTTCTAAAACAAGTAAAACCCCAAAAGTACTTTAACTATACTAAGAGTCATCTTACAGATATTATTATAAATTATACAACCTTTCACATATACAACCATTCACAGTATCAGCTACCTCATAAAACTGTTCTTTATCTTCTACAACTCTAAATACTCTGGGCAAGAAAATAAAAACAACTTCTCACTTATGTTAAAAAAATAAATTAAAAAAAAACCCAGCAAAATCTTTAACTGGTTAGAAAAATGTCATCTTCCTGCACTGATGGAACTTTTATTGATAATTGCTTCACAGTGGGAAATAGGTTAAGTCCCAAAATTTTCTGCTGTCATAACAGAGAACATACAGTAACACAATGAAGTTGTTTCCACACCATTGTGCCCTCCATGAAAAAACAAAAAAAAAAAAACCCCACTTTTATAAATCACCTTTGATAAGGATCAACTGGAAGTCTGGGACACAGTATCTAGCAAAGGATATTTACTACTGCCACCATATTGTTCCTGGGAGCAATGAAGCATTGTGTTGCTTAACAGTGAAACTTTGGAAGGGGGTGTAAAAGGGGAAAAGGTTCTGTGTGTGTGGAGAGGGAGATGACAACTGCAGATTAGAACTAATTCAAAAGAATACAAAAATTGTCGGAGTGGAAACAAGGGAGAAATGTGAGGGTTTTGCCATTTATCTACTAGATAGGAATAAAAGGTCTTTTCTTAACCTCTAGTACAAAAATCCCTCTGGCATTGCTTTAATAGGCTTGCAGTGATTAATTCTATTCAGTTCCCTTTTCAAAGGTTTAAATCACTTAACTGCATAGCACTCTGGTAACCACGGTTCCAGAAAATAAAGCACACATTTTTATAAGAAATAGCAAGAAGATTTCATAGGAAAGAATGGCCATGACTGAAAGCTGTCTGGGAGATGCCTGTAGATCTTTAACTCACATAATTTTTAGCCCAAGTTTTAAAATAAATGTTCATTTTGCTAAGATGTCCTGGACACAGAATAGCCCTAGCATATTTATGCAGTGTAAAGCAAGTCGGTATCTCCATGAAGACTGGCAATTGCTTATCATATGTACTAAGCACAAACCAAACATATTGGTTAAAACAAGAGTAAGGATCTGTCTTCTCTAATGAGAACCTAAGTTAACGTTTAAGCTATTTATTCTATAAAAGACCAAGATTATTAATCATCTCAGAACTGGCCTTTTTGCATTATCCACATTCCAGTTCACAGAAAAATAAAGATAAATTTGACAAAAATCTGTAATCCACTGGGACCTTAAAGACACAAAATACAGTGCATGAGTTAACACAGTACAGAAAATCCAGTTCTGCTGTCTTCTCCTATTACACTGAATCATTGATTTCATACCCACATGACTATCCCTTATTCTATAAAATGAGTAAAATTTTACTTATGGTCTTGGCAAAATTTCTGACTCTCTTTTTCTTGTCTCAATTTTTCTTTCTGCAAATTTGGGGAAAATAATTGGGGATGGAGGAAAGAAGATGAAGCCAAAAAGTAATTTAGTTGCAACTTTCAATTATGGTCATATAACTCTAAGTGAAATCAGCTCATGATAGCACACAGCTCAAGTACTGGTTACATGACATCTGGAAGCAGAGAAAAGTAATAGATTGTTAGGAATAGGAATCAATATGGACATACCTAGATTTTTTTTTTTTTTTTTAAATGTTATTAAAACATCAGAGAAGAGTTCTCAATAGAAACAATTCTACTTGGTTTGATTGCTCGGTCTTAAGTATTTGTGGGGGTTTTCATCAAATCTGTGCCACGCACCTAAAGCACATCTCTCCCTTCAGTGAGACCTGCAGATTACTTTCGATTTCTGATGGGGAAAGCACGCCATCTCGTGGGCTTGGAATAACAATATCTTCCCTGGCACCACCGATGTCCAACACTTAGCAACAAACTTCTACAAACTTTTTGTAATGACTTCATAAATATATTTCTTTATGCATGCATCAGAAATTGGGCCAAACTATGACCCAAAAAATTTGAAGTTATATAGGAATAAAGTACAAACACCTGACATTTCAGGACAAGTTTGAATTTTCAGAAGTATTTCCTAACTTCACTAGATACACACTTCAGGTAGTTGCCCTCTGTTTGCAATCAGCTTCCATTTAAGTTACGCTCATCCATCTTTTCTCTCCTAACTAATAGTGGTATTGGAACATCAGACCACTACATTTTGCAGCTTGGAAATTTCCAATATGTCAGCACTCACATGTTTTTAAAGGTAAGAAACTCAGTTAACAAAAAATAAACGAATAAAGTTTACAGCTGCTAAAAATGTCCATGAAGGATAAATGGAAATTAAACTAACTTCCAGAAATGGCAATCAAAGTCTTAGTGTCACATCTTCCCACATGTCAGGAAAAGAAGGAAAACAAAACAAAACACAAACTGCAATAAAACTCCCATGGTTAGCTGTAAGAGCGTAATCATAGCAAGTATGAAGTTTACAATATGTGGAAGACTGATATAAATTGGTGTAGCTTGGTATTACACTGTACTTTCCACTGTTAATAATTAGTTGTCTATCTATTCAATGGAATAGTAGAGCCAAGTCTTTCTGTTAAACTTTGATGCCACTTTACATATATAAATATGATACATTAATTTCATCTAGTAGATTCTAAATTATTTTTTCCTTTTTGCTTTTATTTAAAATTACTGAAGCTGAAGAAATCTAATGTAATGAACTTGTCCAATTCTTCGTAAAAACTCAAGCACAATTTTAAGTAGATTAGACACCCACCTCTGATAAGAATTGCTGCAATTTAATTGTCTTCAAGTAACATCAACAAAACAAGATGAAATTTGTTTAACTTTCATTCCTCTAAGTAAGTGACTAAATTTATTCAGTAAAGAGTGATCTGAGAACAACTGCTTTTAAAAAATCTGAGATTCTTATGTAAATGTTTCTTAAGGAGCAATTATGATTGTATATATTTCCTGATTTACATGCACTTTCATTTATTTTAGTTTTAATCTTCAAATTTGAATATTTGTGTTTAAAATAACCCTAAGGGGCTGGGGGGGTTGTTGCTCTTGATTAATTAAAATCAAATTAATTAATAAAATTTCTGAAAAAGACAAATCAGTTTACAAGTGAAATTTTTCCTCAATTATTAAAAACATGCAAGTAACATTATCAGTACTAGACAATAATAAATTCATAACAGAGAATCAGAAGAGCAAGGAAATTATACTTGTGCAATGCTTTAAGATAAAATTTCAATACTGTTTTTTCTGTTTCTATTTTTACCATGTCCCACAGCAAAATTAAGCACAGGAATTTTAGTCAATAAAAAATACAGAATCTTATGATATATCAGCCTTTGTCATATCAACACATGCATCTGATTAAGAGAAAAAGAAACTTCTAAACAATGATATTCTGGCTTCAGTAACAAATTAGATGGTCATTCATAAATGAAAAAATGAAAAAAATTTGAATATGAAACTAAAAAATGGATTTCAGTGCAACATATCAGAGTTTTCTTTCATTTATACTGCAGTCTTTGAAAAATACATGATTTTTATCAGGTAACTAATGAATGTTGATGAATTGATATTGCAAATCTACTCTACTGAAACTGAAAGAATCTTTCAATTTCTCCTCCTTTGCATTTGCCATCTTGAAAGACAGCACTTGTGTACATCTTTTCATTGCCACAGTCACCCTAGCCAGAAACTAATTTTTCAAGCAGCCACCTGCTTTCTGTTTTCCCTGTGCAAACACTTGTGCCACTTTTAAATTCTACAAAAGCATTTTCAGAATCCAGGATTTATTATGGCACAGAATACCCAACGTATTTATGTGGCTTTGATTGATCCAGTTCTGTAGTTGTGTTGTGTAAATACAGGTTCACTCTGAACAGACAATTTAGATAAAAGTAACAGAAGTGACAACCAGAAATGGAGACGACCGCATTTTGTCAATAATGCAAATTACAGACTAATCTCTAGAGAATACGTCTTGCTGTGGGAAGCTATAGAATTCAGCACTACCTTATGCATTTAGCTAGTCAAGGCAAGCTGCCTTATTTATTTTTGCTCAAGGTTAAGAATCACAAAAGGGCTTTTTCAGGATATTAAAGGTACATTGGAGTAAATTTCAACTTCATTTCACAGCTAGTTTCTTATTGATTTCAGGTTTCGTGTTATGCTGGAATTTTTTTAGCAATTTTAAGAGTGTTCATTTTTTTGAAAGCAGTTCACAAACAACTTTATGTTTAAAATAAATAGATCACTCTGGAAGTTACCATAGTTTCAGATGTTGAGTGAGAATGTGAAGATTTGCTCTGACTAGGTGGAGCCTTCCAAAGACTGAGAGAATCATCAAAATCTGTAGGGCAACAAAAATAAGAATCAAAATTACTGTAAGATCAGTAGAGAGCATAACAAGCTTTTTAAAGGATTGTTTCAGTGAAAAAGTAGCCAACCACAGGTATCCTGAAGATCTCAGAACATAGGTTTTCACACATTGAAATATGAAGTCTTACACATCATATTTCCTGAATAAACAGAAATAAAAATTCCGTGTGACATAAAGTAGTCTAGAAAAAGCTACACTTCGCTCAAACTGCAGTTGCATAGCCCTCAGTAATTTCAAATAGATCTGATTTAGTTTTAGTTAAAATGCAAAAGCACAAAAGTATTGAAGTAATATACTGTGGTCTCAAAGAACACACATAATAAACAGATGTCTTCAAAAAACTTCACATTTGCATTTTAAGAGTAGTTCCAAGAGGACCCATATTCATAAATACAATAAAGGCAGAATTAGTTTGTAAATCTGTTTCAGAATAAAAAGTGCCAAAAAAATTATAGCACAAATCTGTCAGTAACACTTTTGAAGCTGTCATATATTTAGAAAAGAAAATATAAAGAAAATATAAAATATAAAAAGAAAGTATAAAGCTAGACTACATGGTTTGTGAGTGCAAACCCCAAAAAGTAGATGTCCAGTATGTATCTTCACTAATTACTAAATTGAACCATTTTATTTCTAACATAACACTGCAGATGAGTTTTTTATATTCTTGAAAAATGTGAGAAAACTATACAGGGAAAAAGCCCAGCAGGGTTTAGGTCCTGTTCTCCCCTATTTAAAGAAACAATAAAATGGTTTCTTATTCCTGAAATGCTGTATTTTCTGGCTTTTCTTTGCAATGACTGATAAATTGTATCTCAGGTCCTCACTGAGAAGTTGTACCATTATACATTTTGAGTTACTCTTAGATACGATATTGCATCAGCTAACAGATCTAAGAGGCACATATAAGAGGACCCAGGGAGCAGTAAAATGCATTGGATTGAAAAATCACACTTAGAGATTAAAAAAAAAGCAGTCACTGAAGAAATTGTGGATTTTATGACTGGAATTTTGTGTACTGCTGAGGTATTTCTCTCAGTGAGTTAACCAAGAATGCTTCCTTTCCTTGGGTCTGTCATAAAGTCATAACTTAGCTGGGGTAGTAACATTCCTCTTTTGTTCATGCCTCTGGAACAGGTTTAACAAATGCAGAATCCAGCAGGATGCTCAACCTGGAATGGGCAAAACAACTCAAACAATACTTTATTTTGCAAAATTATTAGTGGCAAACGGAGAGGGGGTGTCATGCTGCTTTTAGTGTTGAATTACACTAAACTAGTCTGACTTATCAACCCCAAAATTTAAACATCTTGATAGTGAGTTCAAGGATACTTTATTTACTTCTTATCTAAAAATTCTAAGGTCCAGCTGGCCTGAGATACATGACTGACGGTCAATCACTTTAAACTCTGGAAGCCACATCCCACTTTCAAACAGCAGATTTTTCTAAAATACCCCATAGAGAGTGTGTGGAGATTCCTCCCTGGGGTGGGGATGCCCTTCAAGGTCACTCCAGGCTGAGAGAAAGAGATTTGCCCAGGGTCATTGGTATGGGTGAGTAACATCAATCTCTACTTAATAATTGCTTTTTTTTGACAGCTTTAATATAGTTGCTTTAATATAATTGCTTTGATACAGTACTGTATACTATACTAGCAGTTTTAGCTTCTATACTCTGTAATAAATAATTCTGATTAGGACCTTTTGTCTAGTAATTTATCATAGTAAATCATTCAGTTTTATATAACTATACCTAGATTGTCATCCTTAATTCCACAGATTAAAGTTAGACAAAGTTTCAAAAACACCTCTGCAATTCCTTAGATTTAAACCACTGAAAAAGTCTGGGTCTAGGATTGAACCCAGCTGCAGGAGAAGGCATGTAGAAAGCAAGGGGGTCCTTCCTGCACCTTGTGATTCAGTGGGAGGGCTTCTCTAAACAACTTTGAAGTTCTTACTACACCCATGACACAGAGTTAAAAAGAACTATTTAGATCAGCAGCCTTAAAAGATGGAAATCTGGAAACTTAGGCCCACAGAAAAGGTAAGAAAAAAAAAAAAACCTCATTAATTTTCTGCCCATGAAATCTTTTATTAATTGATCTCTGAAAAATCCCCTAGGTTTCTAAGCTTATGATCATCAGATTTGTTTGGACGAGAAAGTGTGTTCTCACAATGCAACATAGTGAGTCTTAGAAATATTGTTCAATAAGTGATTAGTCACTATGAAAGTTAGATCTGAGATATTCCAAGGGTAGACAGGTTAAAAACAAGCAAATAAATCTAACCTGAGTATTACATTTCATCATTCTATGAATTAAATTATATCTGAATGTCTCAGAATTCAACTTAATCAGATTATTAGAGTCCATTCCTATCTTGTAAACTTGAACACATCAAGAAACAGAACTCTTAAAAATAGTTCATATATTTCTTTTTCTCAGTTTTTCTTTGTATGAAAGTTGACTGGATGTCAAAGTGGAAATTGTTCAAAGTATTTTACCCCCAATATTTTGCAAGAAAATATACCGCAGAACCAATTACATCTTTTCCATTTGCAACTTTTTGAAGATGTAATTAACAGCTCAGAACTTTTTCTGAGCTATGTTAAGTTAGTGACTTATCTACTTAAATCCTCACAGCAATATTTTGACTTCACAACATATTTAAGTGCAGGTTTTATATATTTTCCATTCCCTTTTTATTAAGAATTATTGGAGGTAAGTTACTCAAAACTACAATTCATTTAAGTAGGTTTCAAATTCCAGAAGAGTACATCAACATCACTTACCAGTTACACCATCTTTTTCTATGTTCAGCTTGTCTTCCTTGTAAGAATTCAAATCAAACATGTAACATCCTAGGTAACAGTGTTTCACCATCTGATTGACATGTTCATAGAACTGGCAGTGATACAAAAGGGCTTTAAGCGCAGGTATTCCTGTCTGAGAGAGGCCAGACTCTTCATCATGTACACAAGGACCCTGAAGACATGAAATTCACAGACATCATTACTTTAAAGAAATGTTTTACATAGAATAAACTGTCAGAAAAACCCACCCTAAATAAGGCTAATGCTGTGTATGCATGTGCACACTGGTTTACAGGCTGTAACTAATAAATTCCAAAAATGAAATGCAGATTTTAACGGTGAGCTAAATCATAGTATTTTACAAAAGCTTTAATGACTCAGCAAAATCAAACAGCTATTTATCTCCTGAGAAGTGTGCTAACAGTTAAGTAGAAACTCATGAAAAGCTGTAAATGAGTAGCTTCAAGACAGTAAATGTGTCAGCAGACTTACAATCTTAATGTCTCATTTAATTCTACTTACAGATATCAAGCAAGGAAAAAGTTTTCCCTTGGCAGAAAGCACACCTATATTCAGATAAGTCTAAATATCCTGAAAAAGTCATCCTGCTCTAAAGTATACTGTCATTATACTACATCTAGCTATGTCAATCTTCTATGAGAAAAGATTTCTTTAGAAAACAAGACATAAACAAAAAAAAATTCACTTTGAAGAATGATTTTTAATTAATTCTTTTTAAATACTGACATCAGGGAAAACTTCCTAGAACAGGGGATTTATACCTTAAGATGATGGATTCTCATTATATTTCAAATAAACAGTTTAAGTTGACTGCCTTGGTTAAATGTTTCTTCAGTGTTTTTTCCTTGTTAACACAAAAAACCAAAAAGTTTTAATAAGCTACACATAATCTGGTTTAGACTGACCATAAATATTAGAAATGCAAAGAAGGAAGAAGAACTCAGAAAAATTCAAATCAATTACATTCAGAAAGGCAGTTTTAGAGGGCATCCTGCAGTAGTTCAAAAATAAACTAGTTAAAATTATGGAAAGAAAAAATTTCAGTGCTAATTAGAAACTTTCTTTGGCAGTCAGAAGAGAGCAGAGCTGGATCAACTAAAATAAGTAATGTGAAAACACCATTTATCCCCAAGAGGTTCCCCCCCAATCCCTTCATTTACACTGAATACAAGTTTATTTCCCAATAAAACAAAACAAAAAATAAAACCAGATGCAGTAGAAGCAATAAAACTATTTTGTTTTACAAGATAAGTTACCACCAAAATTTTAGATGGTTACTCGCATTCTTTTTCGTTTCTGTAATACAGAATCTATTTTCACTATTTGCCTTTTACACCAACTAGTGGAGAATGAGATATGATAAAGAGTTTGAACCAGAATCTAGGATTTCAAGTAAACTATTTATGACAAATTATAAAACTCTATTCATACACTGTCAGCAACAGACTTTGCACTTGACACAGTCAATAAGGTCTAACTTACTGATAAATTTAGTCCAAATTTTACTATTTCCTATCAAAAATTGTCTTTGCCAGTTTCAAAAGCTATGCCAGATACTTTATTGTACAATACAGGGCCTTGAAAGAGTTACCCATCAATTACATTGACAGAGTGCTCTGACTTCAGCAATCATTATACAACACAGTCTGCTGCACTCTTAGAGTACTTTACACAGGCTGACTTTACTCATGACTAGGAAGTCGAATAGGAAATTTTTTAAGTGACACAGCAAAACAAAATATCATAAAACAGATCAACTAGAAACATTAACACGAGAAACATTCTCATGAAGATACTGGCCTACCAACTCTATTCATATTTCCTTTTCCAGTTCTATTTGCCTAAGGGATAAAATGGTAATGTTCTAATTTGGATGGCATAGTATTCCTACTATTCACCAGGATCCACTTAATAGTCCTCATTTTCTTCCTGGCATCGAGGGAAACAGACAAATCACCTTATTCAGTGCAAGGGAAAAAAGTTACTCTGAAATATAAAACTTGATCCTGGTGCTATCTTACCATTATAATTGCTGTTTTTATTTTGAACCGTTTTAATTTACCAGTAACCATAAAGTGTTGTTTGATAATATCTTTCAGCATGAACACTTATTAAGTGATGAGCAATTTCCATTAAATTGCAGTTCTTAATAAGAATCATGTTGACTCAAAGCTTCTTTTAATTGCACTGGAATTCATCCAGAATTGCGCAACTGGATTCAATTTTTGTCACTTCACCATAGTCATTGAAATTTAAAAAAAAAACACTAAAAAGCAGTTTTTATAAAATCTATAAAGACAAGTCACAATGGCTGCCCTTTTGTAACCTCTTACTATTATGAATTTAAACGATCACTATTTATATTGATAAATTAGAAGTAGTAAGACTGAAAAACGAGACAGATTTTAAAATTGCTTCCACATCTTCCTTTATGATTACATGTAAAGAAAAGACGAAACATTCTGTACAGTTTAACTCTTCAAGAAATAGCATAATTGATTTTGGGTGCAGCTGAATCATAGATAACTTATCCTAGTAAACCAGCTGAAATGCCTTCCAGCACTGACTTGATCTTTTGCAGAAAGGAACAGATTAAAAATGGCATTGTTGCACCTGTAAATTTCTTCAAAAACTAATATACACTGTTCCCTACAGGTACAATCTCACACACTGAAAGGAGCAAGATAGACATTAAAAACAGATATCAAGGTCACAAAAAATTTTAAAAATCGCAAGCTAAGACCCAAATATCCTGATGTACAATGAAACAGACTTGCTGAGAGTAAAATAAGATGACTGACTCAAGAGCAGAAATGGAAGAGTCTCCAGGGGATCTTATCAGTTTGATAAATATCTGAGAGAAGGTAAAGGGAGACAGACTTTCTCTCACTGGTACCCAGTAACAGAAGAAAAGGCATTAGCAAAAACTAAAACACAAGAAATTCTGTTGAAACCTAAGAAAAAACTTTCTGTCTGGGGGTAGTCAAACATTAGAACAAGCTGCCCAGAGAGATTGTGGAGTTTCCATTCTTGGAGAAACTCAAAATCCAGCTGAAAACAGCCCTGAGCAACCTGGTCTAGTTCACCTTGCTTTGAGCAAATGTCTGTCTTCAAGAAGCATTTAAATTGACCTAAGTGACAAACTGCTTCATCTTTCTTTCAAAACACTTTATAAACATCACATTAGCAGAATTTCTTCTTCCTCATGCACACCTCAAGTCATGTTTTACTTGCATTCCAAGCGTGGGTAAAATAAATTATCAATTTCTACCCTAAAATGTTAATGATATACAATATAAGTAAGCAAGTTTTCTAGGAACCCAAAGATACATTAATGAAAGGCAACATACATGCAATCTAAATTTGGTTGTTTTATTGAGCTTGCCAAAAGTTGGAGAGAAGTCTGTCTATTCATTTATTTCTCTTTCCAAAATGTAACCTTAGAAATATAATTTTCAAGTTTATTCTGACACAACTTTCCACATCAAATGACTTCTCTCTGCTACACTATGACTTTTGTCATCAAATGTAATAGTCACTCACTTGCCAAATACAATCCTTTGTGTCTTCTGTAGGGATTGGAATCACAAGTAGATTTTGTAGAATAAAAGCAGCCTGAAAGAAATTAAAGCATCAATATTGCCAACTAGCCATCACAGTTCAAAAAGCCACATCAGATTGAATAGCACAGTCTACATATTATTCTACTGTTTTCAATGTATGCTGAAATACACAGAATTCTAATGTTCATGTTAGGAAAAAGTAATTGGAAGGATATAACTTCAAAGCCCTCAAGTTTGACTTACAAAAGATGTCATCAGAGCATGGCATAAGAGCAGGCTGGTATAAAAAAAAGACAAGGAAAAGATGGGATAGAATTCACAAGGAAACAAATTTATTTGTCTATAAAACACTTTCATCACTGTTCCAGTACAGTCAAACCTACAGAATAAGCATTTCAAGAACAGCAAGTACCAGGGGAAAAATATTCCTGAAGAGAAAAGCCTAGATAACTGCTTATGACCACTCACTCTATTGTCCGTATGTTTTGGGGTTTTTAATTATTATATAAAATAATTGGGACAATGTGGTGAACATATTAGGACAGAGACATGTTTCAAATATTTTCCTTTAAAAATATATGGCATGCTTTTTTTCCTAATTTATCTTACAGACACTTCACATGTCTGTGCATGGATTGAAATTCCTTTTTTATATTTTGTCAATCTTTTGTCAATGATGTGAATCTTTAGAGATTATAATTAAGAGACAATAATTTGGAGTTAAATAAAACAATGAAGGACACATTATCAAAGGCATTTTGAGATATAATTTCAAATATTACTTCGGAAAATAAAATTAGTTAAGCAGTAAAGCTGAGAAAAAACAAGTCGCTGAGTGTCAGAGTTTTTATTTCTTACTGAGTGGAACAGAAGAAAAACCTTATAACTAGAGCCATAAAAAATGGCAAATAAAGCGTACAGAGCTTAAATTCATCAATATATAATTCTATGTGTTGCTCTATGATAGCACAGACTTTCAGTTCTCACCAGTAAACCTTAGTGCCTAGACAAATTCCATTACCTCGTGTCTGCAATGAACAGATATTTACTGCAGATCAGGTGATGAGTTTGTACCAAAGCATTCATAAATGTTACAAAGAAGCAATCAAAATCAAGCTAACTAGTTACGCTTTAGCAACCTACTTATCTAACTGAATAAGGCTTAGGAGTTTTTTATGAGTTCCCTTGTACTGTTTATATTATTTCTCTTTAGAAATAAGTAACCTGTATTTGTTCCTTCTTATGCAATTCTTAAATAGGCAGCTAAACATTCATAATAATCAGGTAGTGTTTAACTTACAAAGCAGCAGGTGTTGTGCAGCATCAGATTATAGATATATACAATAAAAAATACATTTTTTTTTCCTCCATAAACAAAAATAACTTGACAATTTACAACAGCAGAAGGACAAAAGAAACATACCTCCCTGCGTACCATGCTACATTCAGATTGATCCAGAAGGATGTTTATCACTGTTCCCCACAGGCCTCCTGAAATATTCTGGCAGCTTTCTGCTAAAGTAATACATCCTATTTCAAGAGATGTAAGAGCTGATCCTATTCCAAGTGCTGTAAATCTGACCTAGTACATATAAGCATAACAGAAAGTGGAATTTCTTATAGTAATTATCAATATATATTTTTATTATTATTAACTTGTATCAACTGAATCTTAAGGGAATAATTTCAAAAGTAACAACCTCTTTTCCTGTACTTCTCTTGCTCTCTACTCGTAATCACAACTAAGTGAAAAAACATTATTTTTAAGTATTCAAAAAAAAGCAAGATAGTCTTTACTATTCTTCATATTTTACCACTTGAAAATAGGTCCCTCTAGGAAACTTACATAATTTAAAAGATTCGCATTAAATGCATTTTCTCTGAATTTTTAGTTCATGTAAATATTTCTGCTTTGCAGCTAAGTTACAGCAATGGCAAGGAAAACTGCCTATGAATCATGAAGTGTGTGACTAATGAAAGCATAGAATACAGAAGATATAAGGAAGGATTTCTTAGATGATGTTTACGTGGAAACACTCTCCCTACTGTATTATTACTGCTATTTAGGATACAGTCAATAACATTTTAAATAATTCGAAAGAGAAGTTCTAATATTAAATACATTAATGAACCAAAAATTTTCAAGTGCTTAAGAGTCAAAATAAGATACGAAGTTAATATCACAGTAACAAACCTCAGGATCTCTATCTACCCATAAAGGAACCAGCCATGCCAGACCTAGATGAGACAGAACTTGTTCTTCACTATTATCATACGGCAAAGACCAAAGAGATATCCAGTCCTGATTAGCAAAAAGAAAACAAATTAAGAAATTATTTTATAAATTTTTCAATCCATGCCAATGTACTAGCAGTGTGAGCTACCAGCTACTAAAACAGCTTTGTACAACACTAATTGCATGGAGGAAGGGTAATTTTCTATTTCTCTTTCCATAAGAATTTGACACCAAATCATGTGACTGTAAACAACAGCCGGGTTTTAAAATTTCTTTGAGACCAAGAATTATTAGTACAGTCTAAACAGTAACACTCTCATAAGCACAAATTATGACTTAGAAACACAATAAAACTTACCATTATACTACTATACCTATTACTCTATAACAATGATACTAAAAAAATTGAATCCACACCTTCATCTACACATTTACGGTCTAAGTCTTTGGAGGTTGCTACCTCCCTGCAGTGTACTTAAAACTGTCCCCTTCCAATCTTAATAAACTCTTCTAGCACTTAATATTTTGGAAAAGGAGTAGAGAACTGAAGAAAGAGATACCTGGAATTCGGAGAAGCAGGTATACTGCATATACAGTATACTTTCTAGTTACATGTATGCTTGGCCATAATGAATGGAGATTTTTTTGTGGCTATCACAGATATTATTAGTAAGAGTGGATTTTAATTCTCTAAAATAATACTTAATTGTAGAATTTGCTTCAACTGTATCAAGATAAAGGTTGTTTTTACTAAGCTCTCAAAGATGGACATGAACGCAAAGCACAGTATGAATTTTGCTAGTTTGTAATGATAGCTCCTTTTATCTGACAATCCTTTTTCTATATATGTATATATTCTTTCATATACATATATACACACAACTGTGAAACCCTACACACATGAATGCTTGAACATATGCTAGAAAGCCTGTTGTCTGTGAGGCTGAAGAAATAATGTTATAAAATCTTATATTTATTCATAAGAATAAATATAAATTCAAAAGAATTCCGATTCTTTCTTATAGAAAGAAAATGGTACTTATTCTGAAAGAAGGCCTTTCAAAATCCACATAATCATTTACAAAGCAATTTCAGTATGGCTAGAACTGATTTTTCAGCTTTTTTGTATACTATACTCTATCCTGTACATTTACCCAAGATTATAGACCAAATGAGACCAATGTGGGGCTTTTTTGCCTTTTGTGCTTCCCGCTGGAGGGGAAGGAAGTGTAAGCAGTGGTGTGGCTTTAGCAAGACTACTTAGTTGGAGAGTGCCATTCCTAAACCATGACGAAGTTATCACTAAACTTCAGCAGTTAAAATCTCTCTGCATAGCCCTACCAGTGATGAGATAAGGACGACTGTAATGCACTCACCATATCCTTGGCTTGAGCCATCATTTCGTGAGACAAGTGAAGCAAGCAAAGGACTGTGCTTTTTGTAACACCTTTTCCCATGAAGGACATGGCATTTCCCCCCCATTCAACATAAAACGATGAGATGACCTAAGAGTGGGGGTACATGTTCATAAAAAAAGCTTTATTGTAAAGAGTACACTGGGTACAAACTGTCTTACACGCTAAATAATAATTTAAACTCATGAAAAGATGAGAGATTTCTAGATGAATTTTAAGAATTTATTTCTGAGTCATTTGGTCATGTGACAGTTTCCTATACATTTCAACTTCTGAACATCTGTGGTTCCTATTTTTTTATTCGAATGAAGAATACAGTCAAGTTTAATAGTAAGCTCTAAGCTGAATAGAAACCCAAAAGTCTCTTTTCATGGACCTGATAGTTCATTTATTCTACCCCAGGTTTCTTTTGCTATGTCTGGAATTAAAAATAAAATTTCTTTTCAAAATTCAATGTTCAAAAGAAAGAGTCATTCATGTATTTTATTGTGATTTTAATAAATTTGCCAGCTTTCTACATCAAATACTAATATATAGAAATAAAGTCACTGGATCACAACATAAACTGACCAAATTTTGGTCTGACCAAATATGTAACTGTGCATATTAAAAGGCATGCTGCTTTCAACAAAACATGCCCCAAAATACTTTCTAAAAAATAATAATCTTAGAAGATATGCTTCTAGATTTACTTTCCTCCACAAAACATGGTGATTTAAACCTCTGCATTTTTGCTGTTCTTTCTTTCAGTGCCCCAGCCTACAGAAGTTTTTTGAACCCACTTTCTCGATTCCTCTCCAAAAGAAACCTACACTTCCTTTCATATTTAGGCCAAGTAAAACTGCCTAATTCTTCTGAACAGCAGCTTATGCATCACAAGTTGATTTCATGCCATAATTTATATTATTATTTCTTCCAGTAATAATCTTCCTTTGGCATGACAACATCTATAACCTTGGTGCCATTTTCAGTCTAGACTTCAACTGACAGAGTGCATCTAATCAAACAGGTCTAAAATGTTTACTTCTTTCTACTCAAGAAATCTTGGCAAGTTAAGACCCGTAAAACACTATCTTTTTTTCATCACACGTATTGGTATTTGAAACTAAAAACTTCTAAAAGTGTATTACTGAATATGTGTTAAACAAAGAGAAAATCAGAACTATGCTTTTCCTTTTAAGTTTAAAGAAGATTGGAGTTTTCAAAAGATATAATTTTAGGAGCAAGAGCTAACGTTTTAGCCACCACATCCACAGACTTAGCAAACATTAAGAACACTGAAAATACAAATGAAATTTTGTCTTTCCAACAACTCCAGCATCTTGAATTACCTCTTTTCTGCTTTCTCTGTGTTAACAACCTACCCAACAAGCTAATCTTCTCCCAGACCATCTTTTATATGTGGATTTTGCCTGGGGAAAGTTATCTTGGATTTTTCCTCTAGGAGTTTCAGTTATTAAAAACATTACATATACTTTTTTCCTGCTTAATTAAAACTACAGTCACTTTGTACTACCTCTTAAACCAATAATGAAAGCACATGAAATACAGCCAGTCTCCACAACTACAGATACACATCACCCAGTCTAGTCTCCATATCATTCCTATTTACTTAGCAGGAAAAAGCATCCTTCCCACACCTACTGCTACTGATGGCATTCACCAAAAGTACACAGTAAAAAGCATAGTGTCATTAGCTACACAGTTCTGTACCAGCATTCAAACCAAAAGATAACTGAAAACATAAGCTACTCACCTCAAGAAGACCTGTTAAATATTTCTTACAAATTGTGACAGGTTCAACTGCAGCAGAATAGGTACTCCAGCCTGGAAGTGCAGTAACATGAACCATTCCTTGTAATGTTCTCTCCAGTGAAGGAAGTCCATAAAAATGTGGTGCATCTGTTAGCCTTAAGCACTGAAGCAGCTTCAGAGCCAGCTCTGTTCTGAATGAGCCAGCAAGTTCCAAGCCCTCTCTGGTTTATTGTAAAAAACAAAAGAGATGAACCATCAATATGAAGCTGTTACAAAGAATCATTTTGAAAAAGGCCAATGCTTCCTTCTTCTAACAGTTAGTCTGTGAGGCTCAGCATCTCAATTACTTAATTATGCATTATGCAAAGAGTAACATGAAATTAAATTTGACATCTAGCTTCACCCAGGTTCTGAAAATACAATATTGCATCTGATTACAACAAAGTTGCTTAACTAAAAAAAGACAAATGAGATATAACTCATTATTAAGGAGCATGCTAAATAAAGAGCAAGAGACTGAGGACAATGAGAAGAGCTGCGAAGCTCAGAAGCTCCACAACCACACAGGATCTAGAATACTCTAAGTTGGATGGGACTAACAAGGATTATCAAGTCCAACTGTTAAATGCATGGCCTGGTATACTTATGTTTGTTCTTGTTCAAGAGACAAGTTTAAAAATATTTCCTGCAAAAGACAATAAATCTAGAATTAATTAGATAAAAAATATGTGGGATACATAACTAGCAGGGATTTCTACAATATGCCCCTTTTCCCACTGTCAAAATCTTTAGAAAGTAACCAAGTGGAAATAATGGAAAAGGTAACAGTTTGAAAATATTTTCACAGAATTACATTGTGCCACTAAATAAACAAATATCTTAAACTGCAATTTTAGTAGCTCTTAAGATACATTTGGATGGAGAGATCTAGTGTGGGAAAGGTTTTAGAACAAAAAAATTACGTAATTTCTGTGTTTGCTCAACCGACAGAAAAAGGTCAGTGCTTCATGCTTAAAAGTAGCTGTCCCAAATAGGCTAAAAAGGAATTAAATGTAAATAAACATTTATTGCTATTTCAAATATTTCAATGTTTTACTTTGCTATAAATACATGCTACAAAATCAATGAAGTTACCATTTGCTCATGCAAATTTGCAGTAGTGAAAAAGAAATAGACCATCTTCTCCATGCAATCAATTTAATTATCCATTTGCTAAGTGACCACTAGCACATTCTCTTTCAAGTTTCCTGGCTAATTTCCTACTTTTACTGTGAAAAGGAATATCTTATATTGATTTTCATTTCAAGAGTGTATATTCAATTTTCACAGTTCAGAGCAATTGAGCCATGATGCAACAACTTTTAAATTGTGACCGAAATTCAGCAACAATAGATGTTATGATGCCCAGTCAGAATGACAGAGGCAGGTCCATTTGCACTGTACCTGTCAGTCACTGACATGGAACAAACTAACAACATGTTAAAAAGATGAATGAGTTCTTTATCCAGTCGTTGCCTGACAGCAGCCTGTGTTTCATCCATTTCATCCTGCACTTGGGATTCTGGTCGCACCACAAGACCCATAAGGGATTTTGGCTGCTAAAAGAAAAGAATAAAAATACAGTCACATAAAACATTGTTTAAATCCTCTTTTAATACCTTCAGTAAAGCCATTTTTCTGTTGAAAACTTGCAAATCACACACATTTTAAATCAGAATTCCATGATTATTTAACTAAGAAGTAACTACAAAAAGTACAGTGAAAAATTCCTATATTACCAGTAACTTGAATCTCAAATAGACTAAATACCATAAAAAAATATACTGATAAGGCCTTCAAAATATCCTGCCATTAAGACGACAGTGTATTTTGAAGCATGAAAGAAAACTTGAAGTAATACAGCAATAATCTGCAATAAAAAATGGATCACAAAAAAGCAGAAAACACATAGTAACAAAATTATTTCAAGTTGCATTTTGGACATCTCAGCTGCTTGAAAGACTTCCTATCAAATGACTTTAAGGTTTTATATTAATGTATTGAATGGGCCATATTTAAAAAAACTTATAGGCTTCTCAGATAGTGATATAAACTGAAGTACCTGTAGTCTATAAGTAACTGAAATTAAGTCTACTAGCATTTTTCCCTAAATGCTTAGACTGTATTTGCAATTGGGAAAATGCATGTGCATGCAGACTGTATTTAACATAGTAAGACAGTAGAACCCTTTGTAGGACAAAGGATGCTCTTGCATGTTACATTGGTTATACATTTGCAGCTATGTAGCTAAGCACACCCTCATGCAGCTCTGCAGGTATGCACACATGTATGCAATTGCAGTTTTATGGTCAATCAAATCATGTAAGTGTATGCAACAGCCCCATTCTTACATTTTTAAGCAATGATTTCAAGATCCACTTTAGATGGTCAGACTCCAGATTTGATTTCTGCTCTCTAAGCAATTTGTTTAAAAATCTTAGGACATCTACCAAAAGCTTTTCATCCTCCACAGAAGCTGGAAGCACTTGTAAAAACCTGCAATACAAATAAGAGCTTTCATACTTGTAACACTTCAAAAGATCATTTAAAATCTCAGGCTAATAGGACTGGAATCACCTGAAAATATTTAATTATAGGGAGCAAATATGCATATTACACTTATTCACATATAGCAAATACAGCATTTAGCTAATTTATTATACTTATAATAGCACATAACATATAATATGCTGTTAACATTGTTATTGTTATTATTATGCAAAATAGTTATGTATATTTAAAATATATTTGCATATGGTAAACATGGAATTATCTTTAGTAAAATGTAGAGAAATCTGAGCAGGGTCACAGACAGGAAATAAAAGTTAATTACTTATTAAATACTAGCATTTGATAATAATAGAAAAGCTTATCTATGCATTTCAAATAGCTCTTACTTTAAATCTATAATTTTAAATATTTGATGTTTTTGTGTATGTAAATTGCAAGATCACATAATCTTTGAGATTAGAAGGGATTTGCAGGGGTCACCCGGTCATGCCACCCTGCTTATTAAGGGACACGTGCAGCTGGTTTCTCAGGACTATGTCCAGGAAGCTTTTGAGTAACTCCAACGATAGAGATGCTACAGCCTCTCTAGGCAATCTGCATCTGTCTTTGGTCACCTTCACAGTAAAAGTGTTTCCTAACATTCACAGGGATCCTCTTGCGTTTCAGTCTGTGGCCATTGCTTCTCTGACTGACCCCACTAGAAAGAGCCTGGCCCCACCTTCTCTTCTAGTACTCATACACATGGATAAGATCCACACCGTGAGCCTTCTTTCCTCCACATTTATCAGTCCCAGGTCTCTCACCCTTTACTCAAAGGAAAGATATTCCAGTCTTTCGTCACCTTTGTGGTGCTTCAATAGAAGCACCACATTCTCTCCAGTATGGGTGCCCTATATGATTCTCTCTTATACTGTCAAATCCAAAACTGGACCCTGAGCTCCAGACCAGTGCTGCAAGGAAGGGAAGCATCACCTACCTCAGCTTGCTGCCAACATTCCTCTCAAAGCAGCCCAGTATAACATTTGCCTTTTTTACTGCAAGGACAATCTGCTGATTCATTTTCACCTTTGTGTCCCACCAGGACCCCCAGGTCCTTTTCTGCAAAGTTGCATTCCAGCTTGGTTCACCCCAGAGACATGGGCTTGCTCCTCCCCAGGTGCAGGACTCTGCACTTCCCCTTGTTGAACTGCCTAAGGTTCCTGTCAGCCCAGATATATAGATACAAAGATATATAGATATATGTATGTATAAATAGATGTGCATATATGTATCAGAATCAGAGATGCATTGACAATCATTTCCCTAAATTTAAAATATGAAAAGTAGAAAAGTTACCATGTAAGTATAACAATCTTTAATGGATTCTTGTAGTCAGTATGCTTACCTGTTCATTGCTTTCTGCCAAACAAAACTTTTCAAAGTGGTTCCACAAGGCCCAGAACAGCATTTTAATGCAAGTCTGTCATTCAGGACATAGAAGCTAAGCCTAATGAGAGCAGTTCTAACATCCCTGTGGGATGCTGCCTGAATGATCAAACTAAGACAGTCCTGCAGTCCATAGTTTGTGTGAGTTATTTTCAATATAAGAATGTCTTCTGAGGAAAGTTTTAGAGAGTCCAAAAATCTGAAAAGGCATAGAGAAAAATTAACAGTCAGTATCTTTACGAATAGAGAGAGTGTCGACTTCCTCCCCTTCCTGCTTAACTGAGAAGATAAACTAGAAATTGCCTTAAAAATTATTTTTCTTACGCAATTCTTCCTTCACTAACCCTTCAAAAAAACCAAAATAAAAAACCTAAAAATCAAAAACAACACCAACACATGTAAATCATGAGATGTTTTGAGTTCTTTGGCAAAATCATACCTAAATAATTAGCATTACCATTAAGAAGAATATTTATTTGGAATTTAAACCCTCAAGAAAACCAAGTAAAACTCGTGCAACTTTATAGCTGGGGTCTACATAGTGAGGAAAAAAGAATCAGTTCCCTAAGAAAGCACAATGACTATAAAGATAAACAGCCATTGAGCCCATTTAAATTTGTTTGGGATTAGCCTGACCATCAATAAAAGTTAGATCAAGCTCTAGACTTCATGTATAAATGCAATTTAGGTAAAACATTAGCTGTGACAACATACCTTCATCTTTTTGGGATGTGATCCTTTATGTTTAAATAACAGTATTCTCAAACAAGTAACAGTTTGAACTGCTGTTTGAAGTTGAAAACGTATTTAAACTTCAGGAAACACTAATTTAATTGAGATATATTGGGACTTAAAATGAAAGAAAAAATAGCTCACATTTCTGCTTCCTTCTCATAATCTATCAGCTGCAGTAGGTTTTCAATCCCATGGTACCATGACAGATTCCAAGCTGTCTTAAGCATATCTGACACGGGTTTCATAGCCAAGCACTCAGAAGACAATGGCACCACAACAGTATTAGGGCTAACTACATGATGAGCAGTGATCCTGACTGGGAGATGATACCTAAAAATACACAAATAACAATAACAATTTTTAAAAGTGATTGGTGAGAGTTTTTTTGTTTGCTCATTTTTAAATTAAATGCTCTATTACAACCAGGTTGCAAGCTTGTAAATAAAGTTTTTGAAACTCTTTTACAGAGAACAAAGACATGGAGAAAAAACTACCTATTTAAAAATACTGATTTCATCATCATAAAAATTCTTTGATCAAGGTTTTCCCTTCATTCTGCCAGTTCCATACTTCAGGAAGGACAGCAAATGGAAATCAGCAGTTAACTGTAAAACAATCAAAACCAATGAACCAAGCAACCAGCCAGCATCCACACGTACCTTCTAACAACAGCAACAGGTAAACTGAAGGCAGGTACCTCAGTACTATTACTGGCTGTGCAATCAGCCCTGCAAAAGATTAAGTCATAGTTATTTTGCTCTATTTTAAGATTTGATTTTCTCCTAATGCTACACATGTTATTTCCTTATTATTTGGCTAAAGATGTATTTCTCCCTTTAGCTAGATCTTCAATAACCCATTGATGAATAATTTGTATTAATAAACAATGTGTCTTCATGATTATGCAATATTAAGATATTTCTTAGATTACACACATATGGAATACTTATTGCAGATGCACTGTACATTAAAAACCCCTGTATACTTGTTTTCTTTTTATCTATTAAAGAAAAACCACACATTATAAGTATTATAAGTATACTTCATGTGTGTGAATTCTAAAAGTATACTTTTTCATGCATATGCAGCTTTTAAATTATAAAATACCATAAGCTGAGGTGTGATGCTTTAAAGACACCTGCTACACTTAAAAGCCAAAGTAAATAGAAGAATTCCATTTAAGTTAAAAAAACATGTCTACAGCTAGCTATTTGATTTGTGTAGTTTCTACTTGTTGAAGAAATGGATTACAGACCAATCAAGGTTTTTTGAAAAATAAACTAAAAATTAACACTAAGGTACTCATAGTGCAAAAAATATGCCATGTAGGCCTCCAGAGCATGTAACCCAATTATCGAAACAATCTGGACTAGAAATATGCAATTTTGGATCTATAAAAGTTTGGGGCATAACTTTTCTGGAGATATACAAAAATTTATTTCCATTAAAATCTTAGGATTTGTCTAGAGAATATGCTATTAAAAAAGTGGATTTTCATACCATGTTTCTGTTCTTGCTACTTCATCAAACAACAGAAGACAAAGCAATACTGTAGTTTCAGTTAAAACAGCACGATCACTTTGGAGTACCAAGGAAACTGAATAAAATAAAGATATTTAAAAATGCGTTAGGAAACAACCGATACTTAATAATACATGGAAGGACACTAGATAAAAGCAACTGCTTTCCACAGTTTCCTGCCGTCTTCAACACATGTTACAACACGGGAAAACTAGCACACAGTGATTTATATCTTAAGAATCAGAATCTGATATCATGCAGTGATCCCAAGTTCTTAAGAAGATACTTGGTTAAACATCTAACCATCTTTTGACAGGGGTACTACAGTGGAAATACAATTCTCACCTCTGAATAGCAAAAGCAGTAAAGAAGGTTGCTGTGCTAGGGACAGGCGAACAGCTGGATCAGCACACACAATTTTGCGTAGGAGTGTTAAACATGGTACTACTATGGACTCCATAACCTGCAGGAACAGAAAAAAAGATTAAATAAAGATAACTATCAGTATAATTCATTATGATGAACTTAACACAGACTGTCACACTTTTAAGCAATATATTTCATCATCTGTAAAAGAGAAGCCTAGGACTTCCTTAGACAAGCACCTTTCAGCCAGACAACAACTGCACATTCATGAAAAAGTATTTATTTACTTTTTGATTAATTTTATTATTAATTGATGGTAATTGTATTTGTCTCTGCTTTCATAACAGAATTATAATATTTGCTTTCATATTATATGGTTTTAAGGATATATGTGAGCTGAAGGATTTTAAAAAAACACCAAGTAATTACAATCACATAAGTTTATTCATTTTTCAAAATGAATAAACTAATAATAGTTTATTATATCACATTATTTTTCTGGGTCCCAGCCTGTCAGATCATGAGAATGGAAAGCAGTTTGCTAAAAGTTAAAGTATCAGTGAATGGCCCAATATACAACTAAAGTCATAGCTCCTAAGAGGAGAGTATTTCTTTCACAGTATCATTACTTTGCCTATGAGTTTCTGCCTCTAAAATCTGTAAAATTTGTAAACAGCATCAACAAATACATTTTAGTTTCATACCTCATGAACAAAAGCCCTACTTATTTAGTACGGAATCTTATGCAGAGTTATATACAAAGCCTTATTTCAATGTTGATTTTTTTATTTCCTACTACTTCTTTTATTTTCTTTTCTCAGAAGCCATTTTTCTAAGAACATTTAAGACTTTTTGTTCATTTTTCTTTGCTACTGATTTTATGATGAAATAAAAAAAGTCATTCAAGGGAAGAACTGAAAATCTGGACTAGATTCCCTCAGGATAGCGTCCTAATGTCACAGTCCCTATAGAGTTGCTGCCTGAGCCCTCCCAAGATTAGGCTAAGCTTTATAAAGGGCTAAAAATATTATTTTAAAGTTCATCCTAGACTCTTACTTGACTATGAAGGATCTGCTTAGGACAATTTATTCTTCATGCTTGTCCTTCTGTATTATTGAGCAATACCTACTCACTACCCAAACCAAACAGCTGCATTACTTTCTCTCTAAAGAAGGTAAGACACTATAACATTGACATTAAAAAAAAAAACAAACCACATTTAAAAGCCTGAGGAACCTAATATTTCAATTTCTTCATCTGTATTAGAACAGTTTACTGAAGTACTTCTATACAAGCAATCATAAACTGAACAAGACATTCTTTAATGCTATAGAGAGAAAATAATCTTAGATACTGATAATCTGAGGGGAAAAAAATGCCATTATTGAAGAAGAATGTAATTTTTATTAGTTTGACAGAAAAAAGGAATTCTACTAAGTATCAAGCAGTACTTTTCTCTTGCACACTTTTGGGAAAAAAGTAATTACTACACAAAAGTTCTCATGATTTCTTAAATTTACTCAAGGTTTGGACAGGTGGAATGCAGCAATGATACTATGCAAAAAAGCCAAAAAACTTTAGCCACTGCATTGAGCACCTTCTAGCCTAAACATGCTTGCATGAAATGATTTCAAAGAATTAATTCCAGAAAAAATCAAGCATCAGATTACCCATATTACAAAAATGGAAAGCTCCATCGTTTACAACTAGACACCCTCCCTGGTAAAGTGATCTTCTATTGGTCAGAAAATTCTTTATACCTGAAATTCAATCTGACACATTTACAATAACATGTCATATAATTACACCTCATTTTTAGTTATAATTTGGTTCATAATTTTAGGGACTATTATACATAATGTAACACATGCTTTTTAAGGATGTTAAAATGGCTTTTGTTCTCTACTGAGAAAGCATTCAGGGAAGTTTTGGTACATTACAGAACCTCACTATCCACAATTCTCTGGCTAACTCTTCTCATAGATAGGCAAACCAATCTTCTCCCATTAAGAGCATCTCAGCATTATCAAAACTAGACCAAATACACATTTCAACTATAATTGTTACATAAACACTTGTTCAGTGTTCACAATTCAGTGCAGCATTAATGCATAAAGACCAGTGTGGCAAGTTCAGAAAAAAGCAGACTCTACAACACTGTCATGCTGTGTGCAATGCTTGCAGATGAACATCTAACAACACTTTTACCTTGCCATCCACATGTACGCACTCATTAAGGTAAGCCAGTATCTTCTCTATCACACCCAACTTTTTCACAATGCCATGCATTTTGGTATCTGTAAGAAAAGCAAAAGATAGTAAGACCAACTGGTTCTGCACAAATTTAATATTAAACAATATAAATATTAAACCTTTTGTAAGATTACAAACTCTTGCTGTCTCGAATAAGTTTCTAATATTGCCAATCAATCAGCAGTACAGATCTCTAGCAAGGCAAGCCTCCTCAAAATATTTTTATCTGAATATAGTAGCCTTTTGAACACCAGATTCTTAAATACATTACACAAATTCCCACAAGAATTTTACATTGTAGAATTACAGTAATCCCAGTGCAATTTTAGTCAAACAAGGAGGTCACTTAAAATATTTTTAAATATTAGAACAGTTTAATATGAGTAATAAAATAGCACAATGGAACTGATAAAGGAGCCTAGTATCTTAAGCCTAATCAAACAGAAACCATGGGACAGACAGACACAGATAACTACTCCCTGGAGTAGAAGTGAGCAAGAGATATGTTATGAAACTTTGTAATGATTACCAGGTAACAGATGGCATAAAGAATCTGTAACCAATGGGAAATTGTCGCCCAAAAGAGAGAGCCCTATAGAAGTGCCATACAAGTAAAACCCTATATACCCTATTGAGCCTTGTATGCTCAATAAAATTGGCTTCTGACCTCGACTCTGATGTCCCCATCTCTCAACTGCTGATAGCTTAAATATGCAATTGAAAATGGTATTTACTTAATCACCACGAGTACATTTTCCACTGATATCACCCTTTAGAGTATCTGGTTTAAGTATATTCAACAACATAAACAACAAAAAAGTATGTCATTTGAATTGGTTGGGTTTATTTGTTTGTTTTTAAATAATTATAAAGTGATCCTTCATATGAAATTTGTCCTGATAAAAATGCATTTTTTTCCTTTACAATGTCATCCTATGTTTTGTTTCAATTTTGAAACATCTGAAAACTTTTGCAGACATAACTAAATGTATCTTGAGACAAAGTAAATACACTTCCTAATTTTTGTAGTAATTTTTCTGACAGTATTTTTAATATTATCTAAGATTTTACCTTCCCGTGGCAAAGAACTTATGTTCTCTCATTAGAATTAAAATTCCTTGAAGAAACATTACTGAATCAGAGTTTAAATATATAGAGGAAAAACATCAAGGTTTGAAACTCTACAGTTATGCACTAAGTGAAATACTGCTCTTTCTTAGCTGGCTTACTTGAATTGTAATTCAATCGCTTCTGCTTATACCAAAATTCATAAAATAACAATTACAAAGGGCACCCTTAGCACAAGCATACAGACAACGTAGCAAAACTTCAAGCTCACAAATGACCAATATATGAATACAAATTTTCTGAAGAATTTTACCTTCTAAAATGACAACCAGCTGCTCAGCTGCAGACTTCCGTAAAACTAGGTCAACAGCATCAGAAGTCAAGATATCGTACAGCTTTTCAACTGTTTCTTTCTAGAAGTAAAACAATATTATATTTGCATCCAGTATGCTATCATGAAATAAGGTAATCAGTCAAACTTCCTAACAGGTAGTAGAAAGCAAAAATATCTTAATTCCTTATTAGAATGTATGTGATTAGAGCCCACACAGATGTAAGAGGAATGGATAAGGTTATAATCTTTTTGCAACAAATCTCTAATAATGTCTGTGGAATATGAAAACTAAACAGCTTCTTGTGCATCACAGCTGCAGAATTCGGATAGTAACTAATTTATGTAGGACTACAGAAATCTTAACACTACCCCAAAATGCTAAAACACGCTTTTTAAGTCTGTAAAGGGTCTTATTTTTAATAGCAATAGAGTCAAGCATCTAAGAATTTGCTTATCATATTGTTAATCTGAAAGTATTGAGGGGGAGGAAGAAAGGAGAATGGAGAGAAAATAAAAAAACAGAAATTAAAAAAAAAAAAAAAAAGAAATGTATTCCCTGGAGTCATACACTCATGATTTGCTTTACACTTTGCAACAGCAGCAATATTAAGCAAACACAAGTTTAAGTCTGCAATCTATTTTAAAGCATTTCATATTAAAAATTATTTGTGCCTGATTTAGTAAAAATTGCTTTAGTGGGAAAAATATATGAGAAAAAAATCAGACTCTATCCACGCAGAATGAAATTGTTATGAACAGAGCAGGCCTGTGTTCTCTGCACTTAAATCTTTTCTGCAGAGAAGTAAAAAAAGGGAGGTTTTTTTCTTAGTGTTGCAAATGGTAGTGCAAGAATTACTGTTTCAGCGCACACAGAAAGAATACATCAACAGACTTCTTTTTATGAAGCAAGTCAATTTGTATGAAACACTGAAACCTTCAGAAAATGGAAACTTCAGAGACTGGACAGGTAGAAGAGCAAAATTTAGACAGAGTTTACTAACCTTAATTATTGAGTTCATTTTATCATCCAGTTTTAGCTCCATAGCTCCTTCTATAATAAATAAGTTTGAAATGCTGGAAAGGACACTGCCATCCAGACATGGACGTTTCAAGTTTGCCCCTTCTTCATTCAGAAGATGGAATGCTAAATGTTTAGCTGCTACAGAACGAACCCTAAAGGAACAAATATTTAAAATAAATATATAAAGCCCTCATACTGGAAAATTGTAGCTGTATAGTTAAAAATTAATTAGTTTAAAATATGGGGTGGAAGTATGACACTCAGTATTGGTTAATCAACCTTTCAAATCAAGACACAGCATAATATATAGGAAAAGACATTGCTGTCATCAACATGAGAAGATGTACTGAAATGATGCAGAGCATTACTTACAGCTGTTTTTTGGAGAAGAGAAGGCGCAGAGCAGCCTGTAGCCTGGGAGTTCTCAGGAGAATGCCCTCTCCTTTGTCAGAGGTTGTTTCACTCAAAGAGAGAATGCATTTACCTAAAGCATCTTTTGTGTCAGCATAACCCTTAGAGAAACAAACAAAAACCAAAAATTTCCAAAATAATAAAAATCCACTTACTAATTTAGCAAATCAGAAAAGGTAATTAATCCCCTTTTTAGGGGTTAAGGGAGAGTGCAGAAGGAGCAGCATAAAAAACCCAAAACCAACACAGTTATTTTTAAAAAAACATTCAGATTCTGCAAATTAATATTCCTCTGTGAAAATAATTTGAAAAATTAATAAATGATCCTATATCCAAATAAAAGTAAAGATTTCTTCACAGGACCCAGAGGTACTTTGATGCAAAGCTTCACCCTTCAGTCTCTTAATATGATGCCTCTCTGTTAGGCCAGTTTCCGTTTCAATAAATTAAATTTAGTACCTACAAGAAAATTATTTTAAAACATTAAATTCTACCTACATTCAGGTGTTCATCAAAGTGTTTTAGCACACAGGCAAAAGGGAATCAGTTATGTCAAGTACTGTGGTTTTAATGATACTGCAAGCATTTTAAAAGTAGGGCAAAATACAATGCTTTTTCCATGCATCAGGTAAACAGAGACCTCTGGTATACCCTACTTTGGTATCAACTGTACAAAGCCACTACAGGATACAGAATGGAGGGAAATTATACTCATAAAAATTTTTCACATGTTTAGCCTACAGCCTATATTAAATCCCCAACTATTTAATCTTGAAGGTCAATCATATGTAAGACATATATGCAGGTAACACAAAAAAGCTCTAATGACTGGTTGAGAAAGCTCTGAAATAACCCTTCTCCCACCTCTTTCAAGTTCTCACTGTATTTCCTCTACATATTTTTATGTCTGAGCCCATCTTATTTGCAATGTCTCCCCATTTTTGCCTTGATTTTTGTGCAGTTTGCATACTGAGTAAAGTTATATAAGCTGCTTTTTGGCCCTTTCAGCTTATGGCAATACTGAGGTGAAGGCAATTAATGAACATATAGCAGGGAAACAAGTAAGTTGGTATAATTCTCAGGAGTGATATTTTTTGGAGAAAATTAAGACAAAATGTATACTTGAATTTCTTAGCTAAGAGAGAAAGCAAAAAAACAGATAGCAAGCAAATGCAGCAAAATGTCTAATCTGGAAGACCACAGGCAGACCACAAAATGGAAATTTTAAGTACTAGTGAAAAAACTGTAAAGAATCCAGATGGAGCAATTAGGCTGAAAATCTGACTGAGGAAGACAAAAGTTCCATTTAGATCAAGATGAGAGTAAAAGTAATGAAAATTAAATTTGTACATTGTTGGAAACATGAAGACTAAGGCTTAAGGGATACTTCTATAATATTAGAAACAAATCCACCAAAAAGCAAGTATCTAAATATACTAAAAATGTAGTTTATGCTGACTGCTATTTTTCAAGTGTGTATTTGATCAAAAAACTATTATCACAGAAGAACTACAGTTTTCAAATTTAAGACCTGGAGGACATTCTAGTAATTATTAATGAATTTTAAAAAGCATGAATGCTTTAATCTGTACTTCTATCATTCACTCATATCTTCAAACCTTTTCAGCCCCAGTCAGTATTGGCTCATTTGTACTGCAACATTTCAAATTTCATGCACAAGTAATACCAAGCTAAAATTTGTCTACAGATTCAATGCACTAACTTTTACTGATATTGGGACCCCTATAAAACATTTCTCCAACATCTGACATCTGATAGAACACGTCTGTAGGTATATTACTGTTAATCTATTTTCCATCTGCTACTTCTATCTGTTATTTAACCTGATATACATGATTCCATATATGAAATTCAGATTAAAGCACTTAAAAGTACCTGTAAAACAGGAATGACAGGACAGAGTGCCTCAATAAACTTGCTCCAAGTCAATACTTCCATCATTAACCGTCCTTGCAACAGATGTATCAGGATGGCCTTGGCTGTAGAGTACACCTGCTCAACGACAAAAAAACCAATCCATTCATGCAACCACTGATGTGTCTGTTTGTCAATGCTGTAATTGGAAATGTTATACAAAACCAAAATATTGTTACTGCAGAATGCTACATTTAAGTTGTCAGTTACACTGAATATTAAGTTGTTAGAAAAACCTCCAAGAGAAAACACACAAATAATTCTGGCTAAACAGCACTCAATCATATTCTCCATAGAACTTGGATTTGTCTTTTCTGAAATAAAATAAATTGTTACTTAAACTGCTGCACTTATTGGTCCCTCCATCTTGCAGGTGAAAGAATTTCTGTTTCTTTCCTGACCTTGCACTTCTGGGGCATTTTATTCCCAGTCTATGATATGCTTCTGAAAATACAGGAAGCCAAGAGACTTAAAGCCTGTTAGGTGGACATTTCACTTTCCTGAGGCAAAGAGTCAAACTAAGAAAGCTACTGAATACTTCAAACTATATCACAATTCATCTGAAGCTCTCTATCAACACCAAAAAAGCTATATGATACAGCACTTATACTGCATTAATGAATCCAATACATAATTTACATAATACACAGTATTAGACTATTTACAAACTAAAATTATTAGTGCAGTGGAAACATAGGAAAAAATCCCAGCTTATCAGAATTAACTTTCTTACATAGTGTAAAACCACCTGCCTTCCTCAGCTGAAACCCTGCATTTTACACCAGAGCTAAAAATCCTCTCACCCCAGGCAACAAGGACAGCCTTTAATAATATCACTCCAGTCCATCTTTAGAAAAAGACTGTCCTTATAAAATCATATGGCCAATTTCAAGCCTAACCTTGAAATATAAGGGTCTCAATTTTTTTTCTCATTGTCAGAAGCCTAAAAGATTAAATAGATGCTATATAACAACTTAAGCAGCAGTTATAAGTAAAATCAATTAAAAAATTATTGGATATGATGTTAATTATCTATTTTGTTAGATGCATAATAAAAATACATTATAAGGTAGAGAAAAAAATATGACAAATTTGTAAATAGGCACTGATTTTTTAAATGCAGCATCAATTGAAATCTATTTCTTTTGCTTGACCAACCACTAATAGAGAAAACTGTGAGTCTTTTTAATAACATATCCAATGGAGTAGACAAAATAAATTCTTTCCTTGCAAAAGATAAATTACATACAAAGCATAAACATATAGCACATTCTCAAAGATATTTTACTTCTCTCTTTAAAATGAAAACTTCTAAATAGAACTGTGCATAATATTAAATTTTAAAAAATCTCATTCTAGAAGGGAAGCAAAAAATATATAAATAATTTGTTAGTCAGTGTTCTGTATGAATGTATGGATGTTATAGGACAGTTATAAAGGAGCTGTTATGAAGAATATAAGTAACTTTATCTTCCTCTCACAGCTCCTTACTTATCTCTGTAGTCTAGGAAATAGTGGACATATGTTAAGCAGTCATGCATATAAATGAACGCAGTGGAAATTTGGTCCAATTCTGTAATGTTATAAAGCACTTGAATAATACTCATACAACTATATGTAAACACAGATGTTTGTGGTGGTGAAATACAATTTTATAGCAAAAATTTGCAGATTGAAAGTGTCTTTTTGTTCCTCAACCATTTCAAAGGTTACCCCACTTATAAAAAGATTTGAGACTTAAAAGTTCATGTTTCCCATAAATGTAAAGTACCACGCATTTTCCTCATACACACATTTTACTAGGGCTGAATATATTGCAGGAAAAAAGTAAAAAACATATCTTATTTCATTTTTCATTGGTCTTTATTACAGTTAGTAGCATCCTAAGGACATAATGTTATCTTGCCTCTGAATTCATTGTAAAAAAAAAAAAAAAAATACTTCCATTTACTACAACCTTACTACTTGTACTACTTGCATAGCTTTTGTGTATGCAAGAAACCATTTTTAGTCAAACTTCAGGTAAGCATTAGACCGCTATGGAGAATATCAACACCTACTCTGCATGCACACCAACTTACAAACACAGCTGGTAAACACAGTACCTCATTCTTATCTTCCTGAAGGCCAAATGTACAGATTTCATATAACACTTTCGGGTGTAGAAGAAAATGTATTCCCTGGCAGATTGAAGGCACGGACTTCGCAGTATTATGAATACCTAAACAGTCCTTCAGTAAAAATAAAGTTGGTTAGCTTAAAAATTCAAGACAGTCTCCATTACCACCTCTTGTTTTATAGACAGCCTGAAGTTGTCATGCAGTAAAAGACTTTCTCCACACACTTCGGAAGACTAGTTCTGAAAGCTAAACATGACAGTCCTGGAAGAAACACAATCTGTTTGGACTACTGATTGAGAACTCCTGTTACTACACAGGACTAAGAAACAGAAAATCAATTTGGTTTTATTTTGAATAGTTGTGAGAATAAATTTGAAGATCTGTATATGTTGCTTGGCATTACATTAAATAAGACAATGTTTGGCATTACATTAAAATAAGAACAACTTAAAATGGGATGGTAAAAATCTCACAAAAAGAGACAAGTGTCATTCAGTGGAGATAGGATTAGTTTTCATAGAGACTGGCTCCAGTATATTTATACATTAGAGGATTGTGCTACAAGCACACTAGGTACAGATTATGTCCATTCTAGAAAATAAAAGTTTCAATCAAGTATTATATCAAAATACAAAAAATATTTTTATTTTGTGAGCCAATATTACTGAATACCTAAAATAACCCAATAAATATGCCATCACAACTCCCAGCAAAGAGTACAGCTATTCTTTTAAGAAGCTGATGCCCTTTATCCCTTGGCCTATCATTACAAAAAACTAAGGCAGTGACAAAACACCTAAGTAAAAAAAAACAAGACACACACAACATGGCTCCAAAACAGGAAAAAACGCAAAGAAAACAAACAACAAACATTAGGAGTATATAAAAGGATTTACAGGGTCTTTATATATCATTTTTAAGTGCAGTACCTGAAGTCTAACCTAACCAAGTAGATGTAATACCAAGAATGTAACAGCAAGCTGCAATCCCAGGCCTATGCTGAATTTTCAGCATGTAACACTAAAAAGAATTTGCATTACAAATTGTGCTGGTTTTGCACCACTACACAAATGCTTCTAATGACAAAACTATATAGCATGCATTATTGAGTGCAACACCAAGAGTGTTAAGCAAACATTAATTCAAACCTTAACCACTCCCAAACAGCAGCGATAGGCTTCAGCTTTTATATTCAACAAAGGATGAGACAATAGACGGAGAAGCAGCTTCTGACCCTCCACCTGAAGCAATGAGTTGGCCTCAGCAGACTTCCAACTGAAAATGAAAAATAGTTAATTTAATTAATTTCTTTTACAGTACCTAACGATGCCTAGAAAAATTTTTGTGTTAAATTTCAGGACAATCTCTGAAAAATACTTCCTGCAATGAACGGTATACATTCTGAAAAACAGTAAAAAGTTCAGAGATCACAACATATTTGCCAAAATCATAGTATCAATCTTTGTGTTTGTATATATTTATTCTTTTAAACATGTAGGTAATCAAAGATCATACTTTATCAAAACTCTCTCATCAAAATTAAGAGCTTGAAAAACACTGATGTTCATCTGAAAATATAAAATCCTTTTACCTTCAGTAGACACCTTTGATCATATATATGATTATAAAAAACACTTGTGCTTTTAGAATGTTTTCATTAAAGACCATATCACTACCAAGAACTGATGGTAGTTAAAAAATTGAATTTCCTATTGCCTGAAACAGTAACCAAACATTAATTAATTCTAAAAGCATTAGAACATTGAAAAACATCTTGACATTTCATAATTTAAAATCACTTACCGGACAGCTCTTAAATGCAGTCTCCCCTGAAAAAAAACCCTAAATTCAAGTTCTGAGTCAGTATAAAATTAATTTTTTTTGTTCAAGAACTTTTCCAGGCACAATAAGGTAATTTATTCTATAACTAGAGACATGGAAAAATCATAAAAGCAATAAAAATATGCTGTTGAATGAATGAGATGCCATATTGTAATATAAATCATCTACAATGAAGTAAGTCTTTTAGAATTTCTGAAAGTAAAATAAAAGTAAATTATACAAATATGCTCAAGGCAAAGGATTTTCAAGAAGTCTGAAAGACAAGTCAAAGTGTCTAAGACGGTTTCCTTATAAATCACATACTTCACATACAAAATCATAAAAGTTTGTAAATAGACTATAGTGTGAAGTTTTTAGCAACTGAAATTTAGTTTTTAAGAAATCCACCACAGAATGGCACAAATAATTTAGAAGAGACTGTTCAATGGCTAAAACACAATAATTGTTCCTACAGGGAATAAAGAAGTGAGCTCCTATTTGAGAAACCTTATCCACAAAAAAAAATAAAAAAAAAAAAACATGTTTTCTCAAGCAGAGTTTTAAATAGTAATGTACTTACATATTTGAACATAGGTAAATGCATTCTTGAAGCAAGGGAAAGTGTAGGTGGAAGGGTAGACTACTCAAAGCCTGATCTGCCAATTCTAGTAATTCAGAAAGATTCTTGTCACCCTGTAAAGTAAAACGAAGAGAAACAATGAAACTAACAAAATTAGTCAAATTAAAAGTATCCAGTATTACTGCACAATCTTTCCAAATTTATCGTATTGAATACTAAGCAGTATTTTGTTCAGTATTTTACAGAGAAATTTATAATTAACTAATTCAATACATTTCAACAAATAAAAAATAATTTAGAACCTGTTCTGGGGAGCTGAAAGCCCTTCAGGTGCTGAGTTTAAATAAACTTCCATTAAACTCAGCAGGAATAATGTATGTCTAACATTTCACAGCATGAACACTATAACACTATTCAAATTACTGTTTTTATCAATATGCAGTTTATGTGAGAGGAGTATAATAAAAGATTTAACTATTAAACTTTTAACATATCACTATTAAAGAGCAAATTATATTTGTTTTTAAATTTAGGTACATATGTCTTCATCATATTTGGTTACCAAATACATTAAACATGAACTATTTAAATTTGATGGAGTTAACTTAATTGTAAAGAGCATTTTATGAGCAAAGTATTGCTTTTATTTAGAACCTGCCTAGACAAAGGCTAGATTAACTCTGATTTAAGACAGCATTATATTTATATTCTGCATGTTATTAATTTATATTAGTATCAATAGAACCAGTATTGTGCAAAATTGCTTATCCATTAGCATAACGGAGAAGAACAGTTCAGTACTGTGCTAGAATCTCTTAACTAAGAAAGCAGTTATCTTCATAACAAAGTGAAACACAAATCTCAGCCAGTCTAGTAGTTGTTTATCAAAGCTGCAATTGCTAAAGTACTTGGGATTTAGAATTTTCTGAACAACATATTTAGCTCCTGGACAACACACATACACCTACATGATATATTTTAATAGATATAAAATAAATAGTTTATTATATAAATGTATAAATATTATATATAAAGACATATCTTTAGATACATGTATATGCTTGTATGAATAAGCAGAGTATTTGCTGCTGCTTCTTTCTTTGACCATAAAAGGTCCTGTGCCTCCTTCCAATTTTCAATTGTTTATTTCTTTGCTTTTTACTTAAGTTTTTTTACCAACATCATGACTAGTATTAACAAAAACATATAAAGTAAGTACACTTTGGATCATACAGAACACTCATACTTGAGGATCTTCCTCTTCTATGCTAGACTTTAATTTTTACCAGAGAGAAAACAAAGTGAGGAAAGAAATTTGCCTACAGGAAATGTTTTATATGACAAAGTTTCACACCTCCTTATGAACTTCAGCCATAAAGCTACATGTGCATTCAATCGAATATGCAGCTTCTGAAACTTGCTTATAAATACTGTAGTTCTCAGTACTCATCTGCTCCAGATAGGCTGCAACAGATTCATGCATGCTTGGGTATTCCAAGGAGAAGGACATATCCAGTGAGAGAAGGAACAAAGCATTCAGCAAACTCTTTGGTGTAACTTTACTTGCCTTCGAAAAAAAAAAAACAACTGTCAGAATAACAGCCTGAAAATACAATAAAAACCACCCTTCACAAATTTTGATTACATTCAACAAATGCAATCACTGTTGCTGCTACTTGAAAGAAAAACACATTTCATTAAATGAGTTTTACATGAAGAAGTGTTGGGTTTCTTTTTCATTAACAGTGATAGTTAATTAGATGACACTCCTAACATCAGACCTGCAACCAGACACAAAAGTTGCATATGATCCTGGCACGCACAAACACTGCTGGCCGGAGTCAGTTCACTGTCTGACCACGAGATGGCAGAGAATACACAAACCATAATTATTTCTGTATTTAAAAAAGCTGTCTACAATTCCACGTGGTCATACTGCAAACTAAGAACTGGGATATTTTTCTTGTTGTTTTGAGGTTTTTATTTATTTTTAATTGCAAGTGTACATTCTTTCAACTTAAATTTTGACCTCAAATACAGGTGAACTGTTCCAACTGTTATATACGGAATGGAAACTTGGCATTATGTAGAAAAGAACATTAAAGACAAAAATTATGAAAAGTCATTAGATTAGTATGCCTACACTTATTTTCAGGAACAAGACTTAACATTTGTGACAAAAACTGAAAATCTTCTACTAAGATTGACTAATGTCTAAGGAAAGCTACATTCCACTTAAAATTGGTTCAAAAAATTAAAACCAATTCAGGTTTAAACATCTAATACTTTCTATCATACAAAAAAATCATCAGATTCATCAGCCCTTTCCAACTGAAATAAACAAAAAAAACCTCTACCCTAAAACAACAACAACAAAAAAATACCAACCCCAAGAACAGCTACAGAATTTCTTTTAAAGAGCACTGGAAGCAAAGAACAATTAAAATCACTCCAATTTACAAAACATAATTGCTTACTACATTCCATCAGATTAAGTGATGATTTTACATCTTACATAGTTCTACTCTTACTTGCATGTGTATTATAAACGAGCAGGGGGCAGCAGAGTTTTGCAAACCATATATCATATCAGAAAAAAAGAACACTGCATTTCAAAAATCTATTTAAAAGCTGTATTTTTTTTTTTTTTAAGATTTGTAATCTGCAGAATACACTGGTAACTGAAGAATGGACAAAGTTGCCAGCTGTATACAGCACACAGCACCCAATACAAAACAGATTAATTTCTCTGTCCAAGGGGCTATTTTCTCAGTATTAATCCCTGAAGAAGGTATCTCTTACTGCCCTCTTAAAATGCAAACCCAAGAGAAAATCCCTTATAATTGGTGATGACATACCTTTTCTACAGGGAGAAGTATTTGGAGCAATCTAACAGTGAAGAGTGAAATGCTAATAAATGCCATTCTGTGATGCACCAGCATCACCTTGGGCTGTTCTGCACTTATATTGCTTTTGTGATATAATATAGTTTCTCCAAGCAAACCCAAGACTAGAAGCAATTTGTCTTTCTGAAAACAAAATCAGAAATACAATAATTAGAAAAAAATGAAACATCACTACGTATTTACAGTGTTTACACAGCACCTGCAGTATCATTAGCACAGTTATGCCACATAAACTAAAATTGCATAAATGGTACAAAATACATAGCATTGTGTTTGTCACCTATGCATTACTCCTAGATCTCAGTCTGTTTTCACTATTAGTTCTGAATTCTTTGCTCAATAATTATCCATTCCTGGTTGCTCCCTCCCCTTCCCTCTCCCACTTTTGTCTCTTCCCCCACAACCTTACTTTCGGCTCACTACACTTTTGAACTTATGAAATTTTATCTATTTTGAAGTTCAGTCTTAATAAGGAAATATTAAGTCCTGGTTTGAACCTGCTAATAAAGCTTTACTTTAAATTAAAAAAGTAATTTAAAAAAGCCTTCCCAAACCAATTCACAGTAAATTTGAAAACATCAAAGAGTTTTTTATCCCTACTGATTCTCAAAGAAAACCACAAAACTTTTTTCTTCCTCTCCCTATTTAAAAAAAATAAATTACTGTATACCATTACCCAGCTTATTTGCAAAGGTTTGTTTGTTAGTAGCCTAGAAAAAAAATCCTATTAATAATAATCAGTATGGTATACATATGATATATTCTACTTTAGTTTAACAGATGTATTTTAACATTTTAACAATGAAATTCATTCATTTTAACAATGAAATACGCTGATTCAGATCATAAATCAAGTAGACAAAGAGATATTAAGCTTCTGAGTTTAAATGTTCAGCACTGATGTGATGTTGATCAATTATAACAGATTTCCACAGATTGGTAGACTAAATTCAAAGAAAAAGTTCTCATTCACTAATAGATCCTATATAAATATTAACATTTATAAAATAAGGAATAGGAAAGCCTAAAGCAATATTTTAATTAATTAATATTGCAGCTGTTATTGCTTCATATTCACTAGTATTTTCACAAATTCTAACTCAAGCCAGGTGCATTTAAGCCTACACTTAATTCAAATCCTTAGACAAGTTTCAGTCTGCAGCCCCAGTATGTTTGTTGCATGCCTGAGCCATTCCAGCTTATGCTTCAGCTTTCACTTGTCTTCAAAAAAGCAAGTCAATAATTTTATCTGTTATTCACTAATTTTATAATTCATGTATATAACAACTCTCAATTGTGCTCAGCAATTTAAATTATTTGGACAACAGCACCTTAATGCTTTGAATCTCTGCTGGTCCAGAAAGGCCTCTCCTTTCTTTCCTAGCTAAGCAACATTGTTAAGAAATTTGTGCAGGGTGGGAAATGGATAGCGTGTATGTACCTTAGAATTCCAGTCTTGGACCTGAACAGTTATCTCCCTAATTTCAGATTGTTTATAAGGAGTAAAGAAAGGGGAAGTTGTTATGGACATCAAATTGGTGTCCAGCATTTATAATCAGTTTGTTTCCCTAAAATTCCCCTCCCTACATGTGTTTCTCTCAATTGCTGCTTATTTTCTTAAGGTGAAACTTCAAGTATTGTCTGGTAAAATAACTTACATTTTAAAAGGTGCCAACAACAAAACTGATAATAAACTACTTAAAATTTTCAAAAGCACAGCTCAGCAGAAGCTTAGATATATGAATCACTGCAGAAAATGTCAGAAGCTTATAAAAGGAGACAAATATCTGATCAAAACCTGAAGAACCTTACCAATTCCAATGCAAAAAGGCTGTCATCTTCCCAAACATTTTCAGAAATAGCATCACCAATAAGGGACATATCTTCAACAAGCAATTTAAGAACTTCCATTGTTACTCTCCTACTGCCTACAAACACAAATAAGAGGATAAATTCAAATAGAGACAAAATATTATATTTTGATATTCAGAAGACACCACTATAAACAAGAGACTATTCCTCATATGAAATGCTGGTATTTTCCTATATGCTTCTACAAAATTAAGGCTAACTGTCCTTTACCACTAATAGCTCTGAATCAGAGGAGATAATAACCAAAGTCACAACAGATTAAAGCAATTGTAGACTTAGAAAAAAATATGAATTTTCTTAAAACTATAGAAAAATTATTTACGAAAATAATTGTGAACTTTACTACAGCTGTAAATCTGATTACTGAACCTTTTTAAAGTTCATAATAGAGTCACTGATTTCTCCTGTCCAGACAGCTGTGTTACAAACCTTCTGTATATATTACCTATTCCCACTAATCTGCATTTTTGATATAGGAGTGCCACTCTTCACATATTATTATGCTTGACATCTTTTAAAAGACAAAGAGATGAATACCCTTGAGCTACTTGCACAGTTCTCCATAACAGTTTTCACTTTTAGGCTGGTATTTATTAATTTTAATTTCTTCTTCGGAGTGTCCCTTAATAACAAGGCTAATCCAGTCTATTAATCACTTTATCCTTTGTACAATTTTAAGCTTGAATATGTGGCCACAAAGAAACTTGGCCTGAGCTTAGAAATCTACAGCCTACATTTACTACAAATATAAACCTCCTCCTAATGTCTCCAGATAATGAGAAAACACAGGAGTTAGGTTTCACAAAGAACAAGGCAGAATATCTGGAGCCAGACCAAATATTTTCAGCCTCACACAAGTGAGAATGCCAAAACTGTCTGACATCCTAAGGAACCATACGGTGACAGTTTCCCTTAAATATGCAATGTAGTGCAACAGTTGGCTCAGTTACTTGTTGATGGTATGTTTCTATTTAAAATCATAGATGGATTTCACACAGTACCGTTGAATTTTCAATTTATCTTTTAACTAAGATAAAAATTCTGCATCCTTCAAAATCCTCAAAACAAAATCTGTTTAAAAAAGATAAAGATCTACTTGTTCATTATAATTAAACATTAATTTCTTTGTGGATTTCTCTATCTCTTGTGAATTTTACACATTGCAGAAGCCTTGTTGATATACTTGAGGAAAATTTTTTTATCTCTGTATGTGACTAGATATGTAGTGATAATGACCATAGGTTCTGCAATTTGCAGCTTCAGTGATCTGCTTTGGGTGAGAAATGACAGAGAATGGCACAAGGCCTTTCTGAAAGCTTGTTTTTACCTGTCTCACAGACGTACTGCTTCCATTGATTTTAGACCAATTTAACTAAAGAAATTTCTCCATTTTAACAAAAGAAAACAAAAGCCAAAACAACCCCCACAAAACCAAAACAAGCCCACACCACTACTGACTTCTTCCATGACTTTGTCCACAAGGCAAGTAAGCACAAAGGAGGAAAAGTTCCAATTAACATCTCCACTAGAAACAGAATTTAAGCTTAACTAAAATACACATCATATTTCAAAATAAGAGGCAGAAAATTTTACAGTAAGCTTACTGTTTTTTCCTTTACCCAGTAATTTAACCATCTAGAATAAAACCTACTCTATACCCTATATGTTGATAATAATGTTCATAAAAGTGCCTGTTGATTTTACTAAAGATAACAACCCAAAATATAACCACATGAGAAACTGTGTGTTACTGTCTCACAATATCACACTGTCTCACAGTGTGCCTTCAGATCACAGGCTTTCAGATCAACAGGAACAGGATAAAAATATTAGTTTCCTTACAATCTGTGTCTCATCACAGCACAGTAGAAAAATGAAGAAATATCACCAAGGAGAGTTTAAAAAGCGTAAAAAACCTAAGGGGAAGAGTAAACAAAGACAGGTCCACCTGAAACAAAGAACCTTGAAACATAGGAAAAACTGTCTTTTAACTCTGCAGATTTGAAGTGACAGGCACCAGAAATGGAAAAGATAGAAAATACACTTTCTGCAATTTTACATTATAAATAAAAGATGCTAGAAGTCATGAACATGCTTGTGACTAATTAATATTTAAATACCACTATTCTGAAAGGGAAAAAAAAACACTTTAATTCATTTTAGTTGGTTTATAACAAAAAAAAAGAATAATTTTCATACACATTTCATAGAATTTTTATGAATTGAAGCCTCTAACTTCTAGTATCCTAGTCATAGATGCACATTTCCAGCTCCTGTATTTGCAGCTCTGACCACACTTACCAATACCTGCTTTGAACTGCATTACATTTTACAGCTAAATACCATTTAAGACAGCCTAAGAGCAAAAAGACTCCAAAAGGGCTTTTCAATTTAGAACCTCTGTAAATTAAAATTTGCAATTAGACTATCATATTTATGTTCCTTAAACCATTTCTAACTGCATTTGTCAGAACAAAAAGAAGCCTTTCACAAGAATTTTCATTTATGATTTCTTGAACAGGAGGGAAACTCTATGCTCAAACAGATCCTTTAGAGAACATCTTTGGTTAAGAGTGGTTATTTTTTCATCTTCCTGAATGACATTTTATCCTGCCACACCATTTTTCTACCATACAGTCACTTCCTGCCACTGTCAGTAAAAAGCACTTAAAATTTCTGCAGCAATTCTGGAAATCAATCAGAAGATTGAAGTTTTGTAACCTGAACAAAGTGCCTAGAAAAGATCTGTTGCAACTAGCCACAATACATCAGTAATCATCTGTGCCTTATTTATTTGAGATATTCACCTCATTGACCAACTTCTTGAGAGTATCTTGTATTAAGGATGGGAAAGATATATAAGTTAAGTATTTAATTCAAAACTTTCTCACCTGTTCTTAGTAGAGGTATTGCATTTTCCAAGATGGAAACACAGAACTGAGGAAGGCTAAGCTGCTTCATCTGTAATTCCAAAGTGTCCTCATTTTCAATATCTGGTAGGTCAATATGTCCTGCGTCAAATGGGGAATGCAGAGAGATTCTGGAGTGTGCATTTGCTTGAGTACTGTTTCCACTTAAAACAAAAAGCAAACAAAATTTTTAATAAAGCAACATAGTTAACTCCTGCAAAGAGAAAACACATATGTACAGATGTTAAAAACAGCATCAAGTATTTTCAGGACTCCTGTCTTAAACATATCCCTCCTCCCATCCCAATCTTTCTCTGCTATCTACCAGTGTTGCAGGAAGAGGGGGATTTTGTTTGGTTGTTTTTTTTAAAATGTCAGAACAGGTAGCATCACAAGTGAACACCTGATGTCTCAGCACTCATCATCTAAATCACTTAGCACTGTGTACTGGAAGAAACATTGCACATGCAATGAATACAATACTGTATGAGAAATATTAGTTGATTGGAAATTATTTTTTTTTTATGAACAAAATTTATCAGTTGCTTGAAGCAAGACCACTTACTAAATCAAATTTCAGCCTGAATTATATTGACTGTATTAAAACCATTCTATATAGCTAGCCACAAAAATCCTTAGAAGAAAATTAAGAAGCATGAGCTATGTTTACTCCTTAGGACTACCTTGTCCACTATAAAACAGGAACTATTCCCTTGTCCAAGAAAGCCTTAAATGTAACCAAATATATATTACAAAGTATACAGAATGTTATTAAATTGTAGATGTAGCTTTAATTATTAAATATTTTACCTATGATATATGAATATATCATTAAATATAGTAGATATGGTTCATAAATTATGAACAATATATAGTTCATAACTGTATTAGTTTTCAACTGTTTTCAATAATAATCTAATTCTACTGTCAGCATTATAATTCATAAAAATCAGAACATAATTTTTATGTTTTCTTATCCTAAACAATGTTTAGCAATCTTGATTTGCTTTAAAAACCTGTATGACTTATAACTGGGTTTTGATTGGTTCCCTCTTTTATTATTAAATTAGCTGAAGAAACTGAATTGTGGTATGACTTTGTTACATTATGTGTTACATAGAAGAGTTCACCGATAAGTAGTTGGGGTTTTTCTGCACTTACCAGAGGAAAAGGAAGGAGAGGTATCAATCATAAAAACAATTCAGAAGAGGAAAGGTTAAGTTTCCAGGCAGAAATTGAAACAGACAAACAGATAGATTGAAGAATCTCAAGATTCAAGAAGAAGGAAAAGAAGAGTTACATATAGAATAGCAATAAACAAATTTACATTAAATTCATGTAGAAAAAGACAAGATTCACTAAAAGCAGCTCTTCCTTATCTTCCTTATCAAAATCAGAAATGTCAGAGCAACACAACTGTCATTTCCCTCTATCACATCTTCTATTCAACACCAGTTCTTTATGCTACCTCTGAGCTAAATTACATTTTTGTAAGAAATGAGATTCATGGACAGAGAGCAGGTGTACTGCAGCACACAGGATGCAAGAAGATAAAGGTGTGCAGTCATGAACAGCTCATAAACTGACCCTATTAGCACTCCCTGGTTTCTAGAAGTCTCATCACTGCCCGAACTGGTACTTATTCTTATGCAGCTTTCATTTCTAGACTGACAGCCAGGCCATCATTCTCTTGCACAATATACACCAGCTGCTATTAAAGTGTTAATTGTTCAGCTCTGGAAAATGGCCAGGGCCCAGAAGACATAAAGCCTGGAATTCTTTGATAGTGCCATATTAGTTACATGCTAAAAATCAATATATTAGACTTAAATAAAAATAAGTTTTTAATATGACTGTCAAGATGTATTTACAATTGAGCTATTCTCATTACAATCTATTTGAATACCTAGGAGGTACTCAATCACTAAGCCTACACATCACAGAGACTCAAAAGAGCTACTAACAAGCACACAGTAGAGATTTACAAGGACTTTTAAAACCCTACATACTAGAAGACATTGGTACTTGAACAGAAGCTTTAAGTTGTGTCAAGACGAGCAACAAAACCACACACAAAAACCTCTACATTTTGAGGGTATACAGACAATTTATAACTTCATATAAGATTCAAATATTTACATGTCATAGAACTCAAATTTGTTGTCACAATTAACAACAAATTTTAAAGACTTCAATAGAAATCTTTATGCAGCATAGCATTTTTGACAATACTATATACTGTTACCTACAGGATGGCCATTCCACTTAAAAGAACTTATGAGGTCATCTGCTGAAAAAAAGAAAAATCCCTGACTTTCCAGAAATAGACTGAATAAATGCTTTTCTGCATCTTACAAATACATGCACATAAGCAATAACAATTAATAGGAAGAGACTTTGTTTAAAATGATGGCTGGGTACAAAATGTAGCAATGATTTTAAGTATTCTGAACACCACTTTAAGAATGGTTTAATTCATAAACATGGTTTGAACCTTCACAAGTAACCAAAGACATTGCATCAATCCACACACTGACAAGGAGCTGATAATATAATCCTATATTAAAATGTTTTTAACCAAAGTGTAAGTTATTTTCTGTTTCATTCACCTAGAAGATACTGCATCCCAATCTTGACCATCTCCTCTAGGACGCTGAACTGTCCGTCCAATTACAGAGGGCCGAGGACTACTACCTCCAGGTGATGGATTCTGAGAATGAGGAGCACCTCTTGCTTCTTGACAGTAAGATATAGATGAATTCTGGGAAGCTGTGCCTTTATGCAACACAAAGAATATATTTTCCCTTAGAAGTAGCCATTATTCTGAAAGATACTACATAGTGAACAGCAAAAGCAACTAAGGTAGGATATGGCAAAAAAACACGTAAATACTGATGACCTAGAAACACTGATCACTGGCAAGTAGCAGAGTTTGGAAACCAAATTCCAAGGCAAAAACCACTGAGGATTCCAACAGAACCACAAATCTTGAGTTGTAAAAATAGAAACATAGTGTCTGGGTAAGGCTATTGGACTTGTTGATGCTATAACTGAATTAGCAGCCAGTACCATTTATTAAGACACCAAATATAGTGACACTCTTATGAAGAGAACCAGACTACCAATTTACAGAAACAAAGTTTTGGTTCAATTCAAGTGACAAGATGGAAACAAGAAACCATCATAAGTAATCTACACCATTAAAGCCACAACATTTAAGTATTAAGAACATTGTGAAGCAGCCCTCATGATTTCAAAACAATGATAGAACTATTTTTATCCATCAGGATAAAAAAAGTAAGCTCACATATATCATGAAATTAATAACTACATTGTTAAGTACTAATAGCTTGAAAGCTTTTCTGAAACTTTGCCCACTTCTATTTTACGTATTTAATTTAGTTTTAGTTAAAAATCCCTTCCCTACTGTCATACAAACAATTGGATACTGGGAGAAGTTGATGAATGGGAAATCACAGAAAAGTAAAACTGAATTAGTAAATTAAAATGATGCAAGTATTCAAAGTTTTTAATTAACATTTATAGTACTGAACACCATCCCTTTAGCGAAACAGTTTCACAAGATTACATTTTCTATAATGTTCTGGTTTTGGTTTTTTTCCATCATTTTAGACAATTTTCTGTGTAGTAAAAAAACAACAGTATCTCAAATACTTACAAATACCTACCATGCTCTGAGGAAGAAAAACTTGGATCTCTATGGAAGTTAAGTCTACTTCTCAAGAAGATGCAGAGCTGTTGCAAGCATGACACAGCCTGCAAAGCCAACTGGTGTCTTCCATCTCCTCCAAAAGCCAGGTTTAGAAGAGACAAAAGGCTCTGCAAAGACAAAACCACCAACCATGAGACCTGAACATTAATCACCTTCATGAACAACCATGCCAGCAAATCTTGCACTAAATACAGCTCAAAAATGTTTCCAAGTCTTTTTTAAAATCACAGCAAAGAATAAATAGGCTCAACTACTGTTTCATGACTGAATGCAAGACTATCATGCCTAAGAAGGAAGACAAGTTTAACACTGTATTTCCCATAAAGTCACTACTTTCATTATGGGAGCCAATTAGAGGGTGTGCAGACAACAACCACACAAATTAATTTTATACAGAAGAAACAAAGTACTACCTCCGAAAGAACTTCATTACGGAGTAGCAACGTACGTTGTTGCAAGCAAAAAACTTTAAAACTTTAAAATACATAGCCAATGTCCCCTTTCCTATGCACCTGAAGTTAGCATAAAGGTACTTCTGTTTAACTACTTAATTTAAAAACAAATTGAATCATTTGCCATCAATTCATCCAATAGCAAAGCTTATACTACTAAAATCTTTAAACTTTAGGTGAATTCTTACCTGTACAATCTTTGGTCTTTGAAGGAAGATCTCTGCAGGAAAATCTTGCATAATCACATCCTGAAGAAGCTCACAGGTACTCCAAATTAAACTTTGGTTGCTACTTCCCAAAGAGCTACAAGTTCATATTTAAATATGTATTAAAATGAAAAGAAAACCAACCAGTAATTATTAGCCTGATCAAGTCTTTACAAGAAAGTTATAATCACAACACTGAAGAATCTAAAGAAAAAATATCTCTGTAATTCTACTGTCATATTAAATCAAAAATCAAATATATCCAGTGTTACAAATCTGTGTTCCTTTTCTATACTCTGACATAAAGGAAATTAAATGTCAAACAGGTTCTCCAGCTTCAGAAATCTTTAAAAAAGAAAAAACAAATAAACACCAAAAAAAAAAAAAAAAAACCCAAAAAAACTATGCTAGAAATCTATCAGTGCTCTGTGACAATTCATAAGGAATCCCAGCTACAGAATTCTCCCTTGGGAGAACTTCAAATAGTTTTTCTAAATCTAAAATAACAACAAAACGTCACTGCAGGAAGACAGTCTTAATGACTCAATGCCTAGATAGGGCTCTGTACCTAAACTTAGAGGCCTAAACTTAACTAAGCTACTACTGAAAGTAGGGATTTTCCTACCAGCTGGTCATGGGGGTAAAGTAAATAATGATTTATTTCCACCTTGTTCTATTATTAGCTGAAAGAAATCTTTGATCCGCTTAAGAAATTTAAAGCACAGGCTGAAGTGTCATGAACAAAAGACCCAAATACACCCTGATTTAAACACAAAAAATGGAGAGTGACACTGCCCAGCTTCAGCCCAGTTTTTACAACCATTTATCAAAAATTAGCTCATTGGGTTATTTACAGGAACAACCTCATGATGCAGAACGACAGAAATTTACAGCCGCTATTCATAGAAAAGAAAAACTACAAGGAAATTGTAATATTTCTATTACTGCACCTCTCATTTGATGAAAGAACATGTCTATCTGTTGAAGTCAGAGTTAGCCAAGGAAATGTGGAAAATTTCAGGCATTTCACTGCAAAAAACAACAGAGCGGATGTCTTGAAATACATTCTATAGAAATATTATGTTGTATACATCCAAGGCAAAGTAAAAAACATATAAACAATATACTATCCTATACAGAAATATCTTTTAGTAAATATAGGCTTGCAAAAACTAAAATGCTTTTAATGAGAGTTTTCAGCAATACCAAATCATCACTAAGGTCATACCAAATCCAAATGGAATATGTTTATTGAAGAAAGCTTTAGGAAATAACAAACACAGCATTAGTGGAAGAATACTCAATCTGTCCCATCATGCTTTTAAAAAAATTTTAATTTTTATCTGCTACTAAAGAATATTTTATCCATTAGCATGATCTCTAAAAATGGAAAATTCATCTCATGGTTTTACTCTTACAGCAGTAGAAATTATTGTTCTTACAAAATTATCACACATAATAAATATGTAATGAAAATAACTTTAAAGCTATTTTTAACTTAAAAGTTCATAATAATTATTGTGTAATTCCTAGAACAGTTGATTACTAAAAATGCAACCGGTGATCTACCTACTGTAACTGCAAAGTTATATTTTAAAATCTAGATCTCAGATTCATACTGTATTTTAAATAAGACACTTTCCTGTGAACTGGTACAAGTAAAGACTTGCCAAAATATTATAGATATGTGCTTGTCAACGAAACACTTTGTATAATTTGACAAAAAAAAACAAAACAAAGCATAACACTGGTTTTCATTTAAATACAAAGCAAAGATTCCCCTAGCACCTAAACCAATTGTCTAAAAAGTAGAAAGATACTTCAGACTAAGTTTTGTTGAAATAAAAGGTACTTAATCCTTTAAGCCACTTCTGATTATGAAACACAGATCATCCGGAAAATACTGGCAATTTGAACAATTTTTTAAATTGCAGCACTTTCTAATGTACTTCAGAGATTCCAGAGTTACACTATTTACTAGAAAAGAGAAATATCTATTAAGATGACTGTCATTTTTATAAGCATTATAATTGTGGCTTCTGTGGTGTTAGCTTTCACAGAATAACAAAAGGAAAAAGAAGAGACAATTTTGCTATCCACATTTGTAATGGAATTCCAACTAAATTACAACTCTAAGCTCTTTCTGTAATTAACATATTCTTTTATAACTACACATACCAACTGTTCTTTTGGGAGATATTTCTAACTGCGGCAGATGACTTCTACTTTGACAAAAATATCCAGTGAATAATTCCTCTTGAGGCAGAACTAAAATAAAAAAAAAAGGGGTAACTTAAAAAAATGCACATGCACAGAAAAGAAAAGCTCAATTTATTTTTGTGCTTTTGCTTAACTACTTCCCTCTTGCCCTTGAGTTTTGAATCAGTTTCCTTAATAGGTTAAAATAGTCTCAGATGATCAGAAAAATGAAGTAAAAAAGAGTGTGTCAATGTTTATTTTTTTATAGTCATATTCTCCAACTGTAAAGGGTGCATTTTTCCTCATTTTTTTACATTAACTTGCATACCATACAAACAATAGCAAAACCAGCTACACAAAATATATTGCCTGATGGAGGACTGGCAGCCAAATAAATGGTTTCCCTTTAATCTACATCTGTAGTGATAAAATTAACTTTTTAAATTAATTACTTAAAACCTTTTTCTACCAAACCGCTGTCTTCTTAGGTCACCTGAAAAGTTTCCCTCTTGTATATATGTATGTTGCAAGATGTCATTCATATGCAAACTGCATAAAAATATACACAAGAAATGTTAACACTAAAAGCAACCTCTCCAGACCATAATACTTGGTCCACAGGATCAAACTAGATAATGCCAGGTTATTAGTTTACAATTTTTTCCAGTAGCAGAATGAAAAATACAAACATTCCTGTTAGGAAGCATTAGGATTATTCCATCCACACTTGCATACAATTTACAGTATAAATAACCTCGAGTAGTTTCGGAAAAATATAATTTAAGAATGAACATACAGAAGGTTATTCTTCTCCGTACAGTAGAAACATTAGGTAAAAAGATGGCCATGTATGGGCATAGGAAGGAAAAAAGAAATTAAAAATTAACCATCAGGCACATATTTCTAGTGAACTAAATCTCCAAGCATTAGAAAGGTGGCAGAAACCACCAAAAAATTACTTTTATCTCTGTGACTACACAGTATGAATGACAGAGCTGTGGTCATTACTGCTACATGCACTGTGTAACTGCAATGTCTTTCCCACAATGAGCAGGAGGTAATGTAATATAACATGTAATTTTCTCCTCCAAATTCTGTTCAAAATTTTTTAAGGCAGAAGAGGAGAACCAAATGGGTTAGATTGCATCTAGGAGGAAATGTAAATCATTGTAACAGACATGAGCTAGGTAACAGATGCAAGCAATAGCACTCCACACATAATGTGACGTTTTTAAGAAAGTTTATTGTGGTAATGCATATTTCTGGGAGTTACTTAGTTTCTGTGTAAACCCTCCCTGCAGCTGTGACGTGTTTTTCCCCCTCCCCTCCCTGTCTCTGAAGTGTTATCCCATTGGTTGGTGTTATATGTCTCCCGCCCCTCTCCCGAGGTTTGAAAGAGTCTGGGAATTGTATCCTGGGTCTCTTCTCTCTCCTGGAAGCCAGCCAACATAAATATCCTCCGTTACCCGGGAGAGAGAGGCAGCCCTTTGGTCTTTTATCTTGGTCGTGAAGAGCCTTCCTGACCCCACCCCTCAACAGAGCTAGCGAGGATCACTTCGGGGGACAAAAGGAGGCTGCTTCAGTTTATGTATTTTTCTATGACAAGTACTTATCAATACTAAGTAAACAGTGCATACAACTACTATAGTTTCAAAAATCATTCTATTAGGATCAACTACTGTTTTTTTCTTTTTCTTATTTTTCTCACAGGATTTGAATTGGTTTCCAAACTAAAGCCTACTATACAAAGCACAGCAGCAAAGCATACTGGCTAAATTACAGATTTATTGGAAGTTGCTACACACTTGCTGCCATAAAGCCATCCTTGCAAGTTATGTCATGCTCTTCGTACATTACGGAAAACAGATACTATACATCAAGGAAACTGATAGGGAATTACATTACAGGAATACCACCAGCTGATTCAGCTAAGGTCACACTGTCTCTGGCAAAATCAGATTAGCATACACTTCACTGATTTCTCACGAATAATTTGCTTACTATACATGAAAGCTTTTCATAGCCTTTTTGTTTGCTTTATTTTAATATAAAATAAATTCGTTTAAAATATGTAATTTTACCTGATTGATCTACTGAAGGCTGAGACTGAGCTTGATAACATACTGAAGAACTAGAAGGGAGTTCAGAAGGAAGAAAGAACAGTCCATCCACAATCCCATCAATTATGGCCTGCAAGTTTGGATCCACATCAGAGCGAAGCTGAGAGAAGAATTCCACTGCACCAATTCCAATCATTTTCTGAGCAGCAGGTGGATGCTACATTAAGACAAATAACTGACAAAGTTAGTTTGAAGAGTCTCAAGGTCTCTGGATGGGAGCAGGGAAGAGAGAGCAGCAGGGGGAAGAAGGAAAAGAACTTAAATTCTTAAGTAATATTTTGCCTTTATTCATTTAGACCATTGTGCTGAGGTAGAGTTAGTTCATTTTCTTCCCAGTAGCTGGCATGGGGATGTGTTTTGGATTTGTACTGAACACAAAGTTCAGATATTTTTGTTACTGCTAAGCAGGGCTTACACAGAACCAAAGGCTTTTCTGCTATCCTGAAAAGGAATCTGGGAGTACCTGGGAGGTTGGGAGGAGACACAGCCAGGACTGGTAACCTCAACTGATCAGAGGAATATTTCATATCATAGAATCACAAAAAGGCCTGGGTTGGAAGAAACCTTAAAGTTCATCTAGTTCCAACAGCATGCTTAATCTATAAAGGGGGTGAAACAAAGAGGAACAGGGAGACATTGGGAGTGATGGCATTTGTCTTCTCAAGTCACCACTATGTGTGAGGGTGCTGTGCTCTCATGGAGATGGCTGGACACCTGCCCTTGGGACGTGGTGAATTAATCCCTTGTTTTGCTTTGCTCATGCATGCAGCTTTTGCTTTTCCTATGAAACTGCCTTTGTCTCAACCCATGAGTCTTCTCCTTTTTACCAATCCGATTCCCTCCCCAGTCCCACTGCGGGGTGTGAGTGAGCGGCTATGTGGGGTTGACATGACATCCATCCATCAGTATCGAGGATGGGTTGTTTTTTAACTCTGCATAGTTACAGTTTAGTGATTAGAACATAAGAATGCAAAAATCTGAGCTAGATGAAATATCTGTAACATTTCCTCAAATTAGTTGCAACAATGTTCAAACCTTTGCTTTCCAGGAACAATGCAAATGCTTAACAGCAAATCATGCTCCATGTTAAAAATGAAGCACTAAATGAGAAACTGAAGAAGCAGAGAAACTAAAGTAGAAACTCAGAAAACACTATTTTTCTCGGCTATCTCTCTGACCCTTTTGAAGTCACTGAAATTGTTTTAATTCTGGTCCACACACAGTGGCTTTATTATTCCTGTCTTTGTAAAACACTCTAAAAATCTCATTACATGGAGCTACAAAATCAAGTAATATCCAGCTGGTACAATACTTAGCTTCTGCATTCTAAAAACATATAGTTTAAAAATAAACAAATGTTACTGTGTCATACCTTGATCAAATTGTTCACAAAATTTAATACTTCCTCTTTTATTGGTACGACTGGAAAATTGAACCACTCCAAAAGGTTACGAAAAAGCGCCTTTTCGTGGACCAAATCAGCATAGGAAATCAAGTTGTGGTCTAGTTTAAATAGAATAGTCTTCAAAGATCGCTCTCTTATCTCTGTCAGTTCATGACCTGCCCAAAAAAAGGGGATTAAGGAACCCATAAAATTATTTGACATAACTTTTTTCTTACTTGGAGAAACAGAATACTGCCAGAGATACAGTGAAAAAAAGCCGGCTTATAAACTTCCAGTATTATGCCTACCAGGAAGACAAATACGATTACACTCACCAGCAACAACCTAATCAAGTGTGTTTTGCATGATTATAAAGCGGTGAGACATTATGACATATACTGATATAATCCGGTGCCAAACGCGCCCCTACTGATACAACCTGGTGCCGGAACCTCGACCAGAGTACGTCGTGGGTACGGAAAGCTGCCTCGGACTCACCAACCGGACAAAAAACTACCCAAGCCCGCTGAACCGAAAGGCACCGTGTCTGAAGGGGAAGCCTTTGGCATTTCCTAATGGAAGCACGCCCCTCTAGGGGAGCGCCGCCGCCTCCTCCACGCCTGCGACGGGGAGCGGAGCGGAAGAGCAGCAGGCAGAGGAGCGGCGGAGGCCGGGCAGGGGCGGCCGGGCTCCCGCGGAGCAGCGCCGGGCCGCACGCTGCCGCTGCCCACAGCCCCGCGGCGGCGGGGCCGCAGGGAGAGGAGCCATTACCCAGCTTCCTGACGAGCGCCGACAGCTCCATCGCGCCGCTCCGCCCGCCCGCATTCAACCGCCGCGCGGACCCGCCGCCCGCCTGGAGGCGTCCGCAGCGCACCTCGGGAAATGTAGTCCGCCCGCCTCCGCCCCGGGCCCGCGCCCGGCGCTGCGCGCGAAGCACACCGGGAGCAATCATCGCCCCGCGGCGCGCCGGCGGGAGCGCAGAGAACTACAGTTCCCATGAGGCCCCGCGCCGGGCCCTTCCCCAGCCGCCGCGGGAGCCGGGCGCGCCGGCCGGGCGTGGCGCGGGAACCTGAAGCTCCGAGGGTCTGCGTAGACCGGCGGGGAGCGTGTCGCCAGGTGGCGGACGCCTCTCCTCTCAGGCAGCTAACCAGTGACAGGATGAGAGGACACAGCCTTAAATTACACCAGGAGATGATTTATTCATCCCTGTACGGAAGGGAGACTACTAGAAGGATGGCGAGGGACTTTTTGCAAGTGCGTGTAGTGATCGGACAAGGGAGAATGACTAAAAACTGAAAGATAGATGGTGGGTTTAGATCAAATATTAGGAAGAAATTCTTTACTGTGAGGGTGGTGGGACACTGGAGCAGGTGGTCCAGAGGTGTTGTGGATGTCCCATCCCTAGAAGTGTTCAAGGACAGGTTGGATCGGGCTTTGAGGATCCTGTCTTAGTAGAAGGCGCCGTGCCCATGGCAGAGGGGTTGGAACTAGATGATATTTAAGGTCCCTTCCAACCCAAACGACTGTACAATTTTACATTTATAGTAATAATGGAGTGTTTGCTGATGTCACTTGGATGTGTCTGACAGCACTCGAGAAACAGCTCTTGCTGACTGGTGTAAAGCAAAGTGATGAGGGGGTGAAGTAGGAGGTGAATCATTAGAGGGTTTGGGTTTTTTGTGTAACCTAGACTCTAGGACTACACTGCTTTGTCTATAATGCAAGGCAGTTTCACAAAGGAGTTTCTTAAGCATGTACAAAAGATGCATGGTATATTCTTGGTCATCTGAGGGCTGATCTTATTTTTGAAAATTTGTGCTTGCCATCATAATTGGAAAAAATAAATTGATGATAGGTGGTCAAATTATAGATGTTGTGTGTATTTGCTCCTGATTTTTTTTTTTTTTTTGCACATAACTGCAGGTGCACAAAATAAGATGGCCTTATAAGAGTCACAGAGAGTGGAGTTATACCAGGTATTGCACGAGAAACTGCATTTTTATCAGCACCCAACAAAAATGTAAAGGTGCTGTGCAAATGCTTTCCAAAGGATATATGCCTTTCTTTTTTTGCCCTCTCAGTTTATGGCTAATTGTTTCTCCACGTGGTTGCCATCACTGTGCTACTCTTTCACAGTAAACTCATATTAATGTCTTCCATCTGCTCTATCAAAATTTTACTAAATTCTTAATTGCAACTCAAAACCGTCTGTCATTTTTCAGGACAGTGTTTCTATCTGTAGAACAATATAACAAATGGACTTTATTAAGCTAATTATAAATTTACTGTGATTGCTGCAACAAGGGTTTGTTTAGCACAGGAGGCTGAACTCACATGGATCCATCAGTGCTTTTCCAAGAGCAATTACAAGAGAAGCATCACCTACTGAGTAAAAATTCCTTTTAGCTGTGCATGATATGCTCGTTCAATGAAATATGAAGAGCTCCAACCAGATGAGCACTGGGCTACTCACATTTCCCCAGATAGGACTGGTGGGAACTATGTGACCCCATGTGATGCTTGTGATAATAATAAAATGGATTCGTATCTAATTTTTCTGCAGCAAAAAGAAGGAATTAAGGAACCAGGCATTTCCCAAAATAAAAACATTTCTTCAGTAGGAAGAGCTACATCATTCACCTCTATAGGAGTGTTCAATCCAGGTTCTTCTCATGCCTTTAAATATAGTCAATCTATATTGAGCAAAGGTTTTCTTACTCTGTCCTAAGTGTTGGTGTTAGTGGCTACAAAAGCATTTCATAAAGGAGACACATGCACTCTTTATTGCCAATATACTCCTCCACTGTAATTGTGGCCATTTTGGTCAGATTTTCATAAATGAAGACCTAATTAGGTTAAACTTTAAGAAATATTCCTAACCTTGAAAAGCAGCTTCAGTTTTGCTGCTCTTGTTTTAGACCAGAAAAGAGATGATTTTTTACCCAAAATTGATCCAGGGGCATGTTGTATCAGCTGGTGCAATACATTTTACTCTATCATGGCTCAAGACTGGTATTCAATTTAAATATTTTTATTGTTACAAATAGAAGAGTGATATATTAAGGGAAAAGTGGATATTTCCATAAAACAGTAACTAAAAACACACACACACACAGAGAAAAAACTTTACTGGACATTAATAATGAAAAGAAGCGGTGGATGGGCTCAATAATTATTGCTGGCATTATAAGACAACCAAAATAGGGGAAGATTAGTCCCTTGTTATTGGGAGCACTGACTCCCTCTGTCTGCATCTCCTGTTTTGGACTTACACTAGCAGCTCTGCTTTCCCTCTTGCCTGCTTGTTCCCTTTAGCCTGTATATTCCCATGACTGTTTCTGAAGCCAGTTTGACTTCTTCCTCTCCACTGGCATTATTTAACATGGGTATCTCTTCTTCCTAGTATATTCTTACTGATCTGCAGTTAAAATGTGTAGGAGTTCCACCGCTGGGAAAATTAGTCACTGATCTCATTTACATTGTCCCTTGTTCCTTCCTGTGCACTCTGAATAAGATGAACTTTAAAGAGCTGCCTACTCCTGACTCTTCACAAGCTTGCTTTCTATAATTCAAATGACTTTTTTTTTTTCCTAATATCTTCTGTGTCAGGTGGGTTCTACTCTAATAAACTGATGAAAGGTGGGCAAGCAGTGGATGTTGCTGTGCATCTATGTGCATGACATTTTAGTATGTAACTGCAGATGCCCAAATGAAGATGGTTTTGTAATTCTTACAGTTTTGTAGAGGTTCTTTTATAAAAGCCATCTTTTAGCACTTTCAATATAGGATGCGCTGTAATTTTAAATTTCCCTTCTTTCAAAAGCCATACAGAGAGAGGATCTTGAAAAAAACTTTTTCTGAGTTTTTTAAAGGAGTTTTAAATCTTCTTTTTATTTATTATTTCTGTGACTCATTCATTACAGGATGAAGTCTTACTATCTCTGCATCCTTTTTTCAAAGCTATTTGTAACATTCTTTTTCCTTCTTTACTGCTCTGACTTCTGTCCTTTTACATTCCAAAATGTAAAAGATCTGAAGATCAACATATCAAAGACTATCTGACAGGGACTTGATACCATTAGTGATAATATCTTTATTGTACTTCTGAGCTTAACTGTTGCAACTTCCAATTCTCTGGGAATTTCATGCTGTCTGGCTTTTCACCTATCTCAAGGAGTAGCAACCAAACAAAGAAACATCAGGGCATGTCAGATGCAAAAAAAAAAAAAAAATAAATTCACGGTACCTCTCTGATAGAAACAGCAAATAGGGACTACAATGCCCAAATGTCACTGACTGCTCTAGTTAAAATTAACCTTGTGATGTACCAGCTGAAAGAGGATTGCCAAAAGGAAGGAGAGAAAGCAAAAAGATCAGAGTATTGGAAATGGAAGGGGGCAGAAATGGACAAGAGAGTTATGATGAGATCTTCCCCACATAAGAAAATTATCCTTCTATGTTAATCTATTTCTCAATCTGCCTCTCAATTTGTTTCAGAGTCTACTTAAAAGTATAATTTCTGACCCTGAAGGCCTTCCTTGCTTGCTCTCACCCCAAGCTTTCTCACCCTTTTCTCTTCAGTAGCTAGTATTGGAAAAAAATACATCAGTATCTTAAATTAAAAAAACACAAAAAAACACAAAAAAACCCCAAAACACAAACAAAACCAAAAAACCCCTGCACTTTTGGTTACCTATGCATGCAGTCTGTAGTGGACCTATTGCACATGCACAGTAAAGATAGCCTGGACATATACAAGTAGCTGTGTGTTTATTGCTTTAACTGACTACCAAGTTCCTGAAATTAATATTCTAAATCAGCAGGATGATAGCAGTTTTGTAAGGGTTTTCTTTCAATTTAATGCCAGTGAAGCTGCATGTATAAATCTTCCTTTTTGTCTTTGTGCTTTCTGCATCTAGGAATAGTATGTAATTATTGTATTATTTTATAGTTCATGACATGATCTCAACAGGTGCTTTAATGTAAATTCCTGAATTTTACTGTTTCTAAATCAGGTACGAAGTACCAAACTGAAATATGGGTTACAAATGTTTGTATTTGCAGCAGAGCAGATGCAAATTTGGAAGCTCATTTATGATATTATTAATTTATTGTTTATACTTTCTTCCCTAGTGAGACTTTCTAATTTCTCTGTTTTCCTATTTAATTTTCCATTTAACTGGATCTATCTTCTGTGCTAAATTGCATATGCAGATAAGCAATTGACTTATAGAGTGGTGCAGAAAAAACAGTTGCATCTAACTAATAGCAAGATAATTTAATTTCCTACAGATTATTGTATTTGGTGAGTCAGTCAATATCAATATGAATGTCTACCATGAACTGCAAAACAAAAGGCCTTCAAGAAACCTAAGTAAGAAAATCTTTCTTCCATGATGTTTGTTTAAAACGTATAAAAACACATTTTTACAGGTGATGGACTTGCAGAATTTGTTGGCAGAGGAGGTTGTCAATGCTGACAGTACCAGAAAGCCCAAGAAAAAAAAGGGTTAGGCAAATGAATGGGGAGCAGGCCCATAGACACTCGAAGCACAGGCAGGGATGTGCCCACTGATCCACCAAGGCTGTGGTCTCTGGGCAGGACAGGACACTCAGACAGGACAAAACAGCTCTCCCCCCAGCAGTGGCTGTGGTCATCACTTGGGGGCAACAAGATCAGTGCCCCTTGGAAAGGCATTTCTTACTCTGATCTGATTTTTTAATTACCTTTTCAAAAGTAGTAAGCAACTTCTACCCTCAGAAATATAATGCCAAATTAATCCAAATATTGTCATGGTTTGGATTTGTTTTGTTTTGTTTTGTTTTTTCCAAAATGAAAAGGCTGGATTTAATGGCCATGAATTGAATCTGCATCCACTTCACAGAAAGAGCTGGCAATGCAATGCCTAATGTACATAACTGCTTTGCTTCACTTGAGGGCACAGTGTATTGCACAGGAGTTTTGGCTCAGGACACATAATTGCCACATATATTTTCCTTTTTATGAACAACTTTATGGTTATGTCATTTAAAATTAATAAACCATTGATAAAATCTTTGCTGTTATTAAAACATCTAGCATTTTAGTTTGTATCAGAGCGCTTCTCTACTACTTTTATATAATTTACAAGATTTACTGCACTTGCTTCATAAAGACAGTTGATTTTAAAGGGACCTGCTTCTGTAGTTTATTGCTTGGATAATATGAAACATCTGAAGATGCTCTACATTTCTGGGAAATAGTGTATTCTTGAGAACTCTAAAACTGTCATAGAGGTTTCCCTTTAATACTAATGCTGTACATCATTGCAAAGGATAAAAACATGTAAGTAATAAGTTTTTGGATTTGGAAAATATTCACATTTTAGCCCACATTATGACATGTTGTTTTTATTCTGATGTAACTGTAATTAAATTACCAAGACTAAGTCAAAACAGGAAATAATTTCTTAAAATACTGATGGAGTAGTCATTTTGTATCATTAATTTATGGACTTGTAAAAACTTTGGATGACATTAATAAAGCTCAGTATAATTTTGAATATTATCACTGTTAATTAGTAATAATAGTATCTGCAAGCTAAGTGATACTCTTTATTTATTTCAGAAAGTGAGTTTTGCAAACTCATATCATTACCCTACACATCACAGCCACCTAGTAATTTTCACAGGCTTGGCCATTATTTAACTTGAGAAGAAAAAGAAGCCAGTGTTTAGTGCCTCACATTTATTGCTTTCCCCCAATGTTATTCTTCCTTTAGAATTAAGAATAACCAAAAATGGTGCCAAAGAAAGAGGAAACGATGTTTTATTTCCAACCAAGATTCTTGTCTTTTGAAGAATCTACCGCATTTCTCAAAATTATGGTTCTCATCGCACAGAGGAGAGGCGGCTTGCTCTTCATGCATGGGGCTTGCATGCTTTGAATGCTGTAGATTCACATCAGGCAGAAATGACAAGCGGGAGAAGATTACCGAACCAACTATTGTGTAAATTGTGTCCTGGCTTGAGTAGGGCACAATTTCTCAAAATAAGTACTCGAACAGCAGTGATTTGACTGGAGATGTAGTTGGAATTATATACTTTGTGTTCTCAACTTTTTCAGCTTTTGAAAAAATGTTCATTTAAAACACAATAGTCATATGTTGAAATATTTGACAGTGGAGTTAGATGCTCTCCATCTTATGATCAAATCAAAAGAAATATACTGGAAAACTTTTCTGTAATCAAGATCTTAAAAATTACATTTGTATTTCTATCTTAAACACAGTTTTGAAGTGGTATATGCATAGATTGCAGATTTAGACTTATTTTTGATAACTTTATATACTTATAAGTATTGTCCCTAACACAGATTTGATTTCTCAGTGTGTCATGTGACTTTCCTAGGCTTTGAAACTATCTTGGACTCCAGGTATATTGCAATACCGTTCTTTGACCACTAAGTTTTGCTGTTGCTGTTTCATTTGTTACTGCATGTTTTATATAGCCACAGTAACTTTTGGAGATTAGTACTGCACATTGATCAGCTGGTGTTTGTGAAGGCAGCAGAAAATCACGTGGCTTGTCATTGCCCACAAATCTGACATCATGACATCTGCAAGAGCTGTAATTGCTTGAATGTTCTTGGACAGTAACATGAACAATGTGAGACTTCTCAATTTTTTGGCAAGCTTTCAGAGCTTGTTAAGACAATTAAACAGTCTTGGAAAAATAAGTACTTTTAATGACTACAGTTCTTAAAGATATTTGTTGCTGATAATTTCGTCTATTTTATATTGTATAAATTGATCTAACTTGTTTTATGTAATTGTCATTCTGTTTTATTCCCTACACGTTTTCCTACTCAGCCTCATATCCTGCTTTGAATTGCTGAAAATTGAAGACTGTCTGCTGGTGTGTTTTGAATGGCAACTCTTAGATTTCTTTTTTTTTGAACCTAGAAGCACTTTTTTAAAAGCATCATACTCAAGTTCACCTGTAGCACTTGTATAGTGCATGGAAAAAACTATTTTCTGTACTAAACTTCAGTTCTGTCTTTAAAACAGGCATTTTTCCAAATATGCTGGGAACATTTTTCAGAAGTCAATTTGAAAATGTAACCATATGTATGCCTTCACCTAGTGATATTTTCTTAGTGAGCTAAGAAAAATAAGTTTTAGCTAATGTCACACTGCTAAGTCAGAATAGCTGCCAAGCAGTGAGCTGGATGAACTGTATTCTGTCTCCAGAATTAACGACAGGGCTGATTATTAGCAAGATCAAATCTCTGCGGTCTTCAGTGGCAGTAGGCAATGAATGACAGAGAGCAGAGAGGAAATGAGCTCATTTGCAGGTACCTGAATGCACTCTGTTTATGTACTGGCATGTGTAGCCTGAGAGAATAAATGAGATATTGAGAGAGTGACACCCCGCAGAGCGACCAACCTGCCACTTTTACCATTTTTTTTCTGATCATAATTTCACCAGGTTAACATGGTAAATATAAACCACAGCAACTTCAGTCTCACTCAGTGAAGAGATCATATGTTAGAACATTGAAACATTGTTATCAATGCTACTTAAAAAGGCAAAACCAACCCAACACCTATGTTTCACCAAGACTATGGGTTTATATATCTATTTATTTTAATTTTATTATTATACATGTATACACGTCTGTATAAGTGTGCTGGTTTTGCATTGATTGACATTTGGGGAAGAAGTAAGAACTACAATAAGTAATATAAGATTTCAACTAAGTCTGTCTTCACTTGTCTCTGATTTCCACCTTCTTTTAACTCTTAATTTTGCCAAGGCTGCCTGAAGGAGTCAATTGTCTGATGGCATGCATTATCCAAGGATTTGTTTTCAAATATAGGCACTTTTAAGGGATTTAATAATCTGAAGTATTCATGAACAGGAAAATATGGAAAGATTTCTGGTATTATCAATGAATTGGTTTTCAAAGTGTAAATGACAAAAAATTATATTTTTTCAATCCTTGCCAATGCCTTTTCTTGTTTCATATAGGAACACTTTATTAATAGCAGCCTAAAGATACGAGATATATGACACATGCTGGGCTAAAAATATTTTTATTCAGTACTGAATTCTTTACCATCTTAATTCACACATTCATCTATAACTAGTAGCAAATTTCTGGTAAAATATGCATATTTGGATGATATTGATAAAACTATATGATGTTTTAACTTCTACTTCTTAATAGAAAAGTCATTCTGTTTACAGGTAGTATTTAAATGTTCCAATTTAGAGAAGGACACACTGACATTTTAATGAATAAGGTAATGGTGGCTGCTAGGAAAGCTAGCACTTATTTTGTTGGACAATGTTTCTCTTCTTCATTTTATGGAACAGAAATCTGCATTTCCTTACACAATATTTTTGAAGGTTTTTTGTCTCAGAGTTCTTTTTGTGTGATTTGGTTTATTTTTTTTTTTCATGGTTGTATTTTTTTTAGTGATGTAAATCCTGTATATTAAATGTAGGATGTAGCAAAAGGTCCACCTAGCTATATATACCTTCCCATTGCAAATGCCATGAGCAGATGAAGGAGGATCCCAGTATCTGTCTATTGCTTTGTTCACTGCCTGAAGGAAGCAGATGTATACTTATCTCCGAGAGACATTTGTCACAAAAACATGCCTTAAAATTACCTCATTTCCACTAGGAAAATATTCTCCACAGACACTGGAAGACACCTGGATTGGGCAGGTGTAGCAAGGTTCAGCCAGCCTAAAGTAGTTTAACAGCTCTTTTAATAAGAAGGCTGTATCTGATGAATGTGAATACTGTTTCCAATGCCAACAGGTCTCTCTTTACAATTTAATTAGCTCTACAATTAGAAAATCGCTAATTTCACTAAGAATCCATTTGAGCTGTATGACCCTTTCAGAAAACAGCATGTAGATTTTCTGGGACTAGTGCTAGATAATTTTTTGTCCAATATGAGCCAGAAATCACTTTCTTAGATCTCAATCTTGTAATTCTCGAAGGTCAGGGATCTATTACTGGCTCTCACTTTAGTAGAAGGATGGCTATGAGTTCATATCACCTTGCTGTTTATGGATTAAAGAGCGTTTAGGCGGTGATGCTTCAAAGTGAGAGATTTGGTCTCAGATTGTTCTTCCCAGTTTTCTCTTTTAGCTGCAAGCCACTCATTTAACTGTCTGAAAGCTCTATCACTGTGTAGCTATGTCTCAGTGAAATGACAAGCTGTTGGCTAGCATTTCTCCTTAAATGTGTGCAGAGGAATGACGAAGAATAGCATATTCTTCTGTTTCCTTATTTTGCTCTGTTCAGAACTTCATCTGTTTCATCAGGACCTGACAAAAGTGATGAGAGAAACTTGATTAATGGTAGGCAGCAGCCTTGACACAGTTCAAGCAATGATGCTGTTTGTACCCAGATGTCAGTGGAGATGGGCTGGTGTGGGACAGGGTGTGCACAGCTCTGGTGAGGGCAGCAGCAACTGCTCTGTGTGCACTCCCAGCACAACAGGGAGCAGCACTGGGAACTGCTATTAGCATACAGCTCATCTTCCTCACTGCTAGCATGAGGTCAAAACTTCAATCTAGCCCCAAATCACTGCTTGATAGGTTGTACACTCCAAAATGGCATGATCCTGCTCTGCTTTAGCAGCAGCATATTTCTGTCTGAAGACCAGCTGCAGCCTCACTGCTGTGTGCTTATACACACCCACTAGCTGACGCATGGTTTTCAGTGTATGCCAACTAATGAAAATGGGCTTTCATTAAAAAAAATTTAATTTTTTGTTTTGCTTTGTGTTGTTGGTTATGTTTTTAAAGGTAATGTTTTAAAAATGGAGAGATGTAAGGCACCCCTCTGGGCAACCAAACCACTACACAAAGGACTTGAAATGCAGGACAAGACTGCTTTTCTTTCCCTTGAGGACTGAAGTACAGCAGAAGCACAACTTGGGAAAATGGAAGACTCAGATGTGTCAAAGATGGAAGTGTGATTTAGCAGTCACATCAGAAGATACTCAGAAACAGAAGAACTGTTATCGACCTCTTTTTGGTCACTAGGCGTGTTAACACAACTGTCTTCAGTGGGGAGGGGAAAAATGAAAAAAACAACAAAGAAACCCCAAACCCCAAGCAGCTGGTCATTATCCCTCGAAAAAAATTTTCTCATCTATTAAGCCAACAATTGTCTTTAGTTCATTCATTCTGCAATGTTTCAAAATAGTCTTTCAAAATACCTGATGCATACTCCAGACTCCTGCTTTTCCTTCTACACCCAGCCATCACTGATGCAAGTAGCAAAACCTGGGACACCTAGTAAAGAGCAACATAGAATTTACTCCCAGTCCATAGTAAGAAGGAAAATTAATTTCCTGCATGTCCTCTTAAGGAATATAAGGAGAAAATTTAATGAATTAAATCACTGGTATAGTAACTTTGTCCTAAGACAAAGTACTAAAGAAAGCAATGCATGACCTGTAGCATTAACAAAAGAGGATAGAAACATCCTTTAACTCCTCAAAGTCTGTAGATTTTTTACAAAGCATCTTTTTAAACACAATATGACAGATTAGGGCTCAGAGTTTTCATAAAAAGCTAATAGAGTTAAATATTTCAATCCTGTTAACAATAAGGGACTGGACATTCAGTGTTGCTAGGCAGTTTTGCAATATCCATATCTAGAAATTACAAATGAATGAAAGTACAGAAAATCTTCCAGCTCATTTTTGCATTAAAGAGAAAAATGTACTGTCTAGGTTTTATTTAGCCTATTTCGACTGTTTGACTTCTGTAAATATTCTGAACTTTTTTTTTTTACTTTATATATTTTTAGTAAAGATAAATCTTTTTCTCTGCATTCCATTTTACATGCTTACATTCTTGACAGACAACAGACTCTGATTCTAACATCCTCTGCATATTTATCACTGAGTAGCATGTTGTTCGTCTCAAACCTTCTTCCCCTGTGCAATTTCTATATGTATTAATTTTTATTCATTGTCTTAAAACATCAGTTTCTAAGTGCTTTTCTGTCTCTAAGGAAATTCAGGATTAATCAATGTGATTTTCAAGCTGTAGCACATAAAAATGCAAGCCCACTTACATCATTGCAAATTGCATACCAGCCTAAGCCTTAGGTGTATATTGGTTATTTTTCAAAAACATCCTAGTTTTTTCACTCCTATGATCTTAGTTTTCCTCTTTAATATTTTTCTGGCCTTTCAGAAAAATAGAACTGTCATATCTTGATATCAAAATGCTAGGACTCAGAACCAAGGGAGAATAATATCCTTCAGTACAACTCAGTCCCAATTTTTTTTTGTTTATATTTTATTCAGATCAAGTCATAAATAATTTAATCAATAGTTTACAACTAATTTTAAAAATGTTTTTCAGATCTGAGGTCTTATATGGTAAACATTCATGGTGAAATTGTTTGACAATTACCAGCTTCAAAAAGTGGAGATAAGTAGGGTGACACTGAGATAACCCCAGCTGTTCTGCTACTACTAAGATAAAATGGTATATTACAATAAAATATACAGCTACATTTATAATTCTTTCTGAAAAAATGAGCAGTAATTCACTACTGAAGAAATTCCACTGCCTATAATCTGTTCAGGCTTGTATGCTCTCTGAAAGAGTGCCACTAGAAATCCAAAAAGATCCTGTTACTTAAATATTTCATCACAAGTTATTTGCTAGGATGTGACAGTTTTCATAGTTAGCACAGCAAGCTATCTCATTCAGCAGCACTAAAATGTCCCTTTCTAGAAGAGACCCAGTCCTCAAGTGTGAAAGATATTCAAGTAAAACTTGCAGGAATGACAGTGCAGACACAGAGTTACAGGTTTTTTTAACTAGCAACACTGCTTGTCCTCCAGCCTTAAGTTTGGCTTTTCATTAAAAGCCTCCTGTCTCTAGTTTCCACTTTTTTTAAAGAATCATTTTAGTAGTTCCCTCTGCTTTAAGTTGGTTGAGAAGAGTTGAATACAGCTGTTGGCCTGTGTGACATGGAGCAAGTACAGAAGGGAATGCCAGAGAACCACACCCTTGCTATGGTCTCAGGCAGAATCCTGAGCTTTAAGGAAGCCTTAAGGGCTCAGTTTAGGATTTGGTCAATTTAGGAAATACTTCCATCTCCTAAGCTTTCAACAGCATTACACAATTAACTTGGAATTTGAGAGAATAGCGAGACTTCCTCTTTTGATGAAGCATCCCACGCTGGGCAGAGCTTTAAATAGATTAACAGGTTTAGATAGGGTGTTCACACAGATGTTGATCAGGTATGATAAATCCCGTCTTTGTACCTTTCCATGACACAAAAAAAGCTACTGTATTTTTCTCTCTGTGTTACTTTTTGTTTAATCTGAGATGTTAACATTGCAAATTTTTGACTTTGAAAGATTCTAAACAGTTTTGAAGTTTCAGGCTGCAGTTGTAAAATAGCGTTTTCTAAAGCTGACGTTCATTCTTTTGATAATGGATGAGTCAGAGAAGAACATAGACATGGGCTTCTTGCCTGTAAACTTATATTAATAGAACTTCCTTGTTTGAGAAAATCGTTCACAACCTCAAAAAAAAAGTACTGGCCCAGATGAAGTAAACACTCTTAAAGTGCCCGGATGTGACTAGTTTTGGAAATAAAAGGTATTGATATTAGCGATAGTTTAAACTCAGCAGTGTATCAGAACAGCTACAATGAATTTGTGCAGCATTTCAGGATGCATTTTAGTACTTGTTCCTGGCAAATGGCATGGAAAACATTCTTGTAAAATTTAGAAAGATAAAACAAGGTATTGTGGATTTTCAGATTACTGTATTATAGTAATAAGTTACACAACTGTAACTTGTAGTTTGGCTATATCATTATAACAATTAAAGAAAAAATAAAATATCCTCTTAGGAATTATGAGTGATCTAATTACAGCTAAAACAGGTAGAAAAAGTCTATGCCTACATTGCTATTTTATTTGCATACAGAGGAGCAGATGACATTTTTAAAGAAGGTCAAATTTTTAAAGAAAGTCTGACCCTTGGCCCTCAGTGAAGGTAAAAAATACAGTACTTTTATAGATTCATATATTGCCAAAGTACTGAGGTAGATTTATAATTATGTGCACAGGTTTATGCTCATGCATCACTGAAATTCCTGGGGCTGTGACTTGAAATACTTGAAACACTGGTTGGCCATTAAACTTATGAAAGAGGAAAAGGAGATAAAAATATGGTCAATCATATTCATTATAGTACACTTATTTCATTATCAGTTGTATATCACATATTTCAAAAATCTAATGTCTCAGTATTTCTTCTTCCTTTTCCTAATTTTTACAAAGAAATGAATACTCTAAAATTCCTGTGATTTTATGGTTTGTAAAATCTCCATTGGAAATCCTAAACCTATGAGAAGATCCTAAATAGTAAATCCTAATGACTATATTGAACTACATTTATATAATTGAAACAGGAAAAAGTTCCCATTGATTTTCACCTTAATTTTTTGCAGCAAAAGAGAAGGGGACATAAAAACACTGGTAGTAAGGAAACTGGTTATAAGCCTTTCAGTGGAGACTTATTACCTGTACTCTACTACATATTGAATGTATTAATTCCCATACACATGTAGTGAAAAGACATCAAAATTTGGGGACAGGAAGAACCAGGAAAATGGAAATGCGGTTATCTTCATTTGTTACCTTACACATTATGTAACTCATTTGTTTTGCAAAAGTGCTCCATGTCCCACACATACACACCAAATTTTGGATTTTTTTCCTCTATGATTAACAACGTAAAGTAGATTAATTTTTCTTTTACATGGAAATGTCCATAATTTAAAGCCAGACTTGAATGGATAAATGCTGCAAAGACGCTTGGCTCAGAATCCAAGAAGTTTTATATAATGAAAGTTATTTTATAAACAACTGCTGAGTCACAGAAAATTATGTAAATTATATGCAGAATGAATTTATGAGATCAAACAGCCCTCTCTTGGCTGTTACATGACTGTTTTTTACAGTCTCTAGTACAGGCCACTTGGTTATCTTCAAAAAGTGGAGTTAATGTAGTCTGACTGCCCCTACTACAGATTTTGCATTTAAATGGATATAACAATCACACTTAAAATTTTGCTATTTGAAGTTCACTGCAAAACAACTAGTATCCTCCTACCTGCTTCCCCCAGTTTAATATGGTTTAAATGGGTATCTTCATGGCATAGCACATACCCTTTCTGGGGAACCTGGGATTTTACAGCATTTGAACCAAAAATACTCTGAATAAAATGCTACACCAAAATCAATCAATGCTGTTATTTTAATCATATTTAATTGTCTCTAAGTATGCCCTATGAAAAAAAATAAAACATGAATAAGCATCTAAGAAGGCTGAATTAAATTATACCTACTTCTCAATGTAAACTTTCTTTTTCTCTTTTCTTCCCCTCCCACCTGGGGCTTTAACAGCACTGAGTCTCCTGATAAAGTGAATTCACACCTTTTCCTCCTTTTTCTCTGCAGGCTGCTCTCTGTTTTTTCTTGGGGTCAAGACCCTCATTCCTCCACCATTTATTTTTAGATACTTCTGCTATTAATGCCGGCAGGTGTGGACAGATGGGAAAATCGATGCTAACTTCTTGTTTCTTTCTTTGTTATCTCAGTCTATTGGTCATTGGCATAGATAGTGGTGTAGTTGGGCTACAACAAGGACTCTCCTAAATGGCACATTGCAGCAGATTTGCATGAATAACAGTAACAAGCAGTGAAGGCTCACAAATGGCTTTGTTTGCTAATTTGTAATGTGGAGGTCAGATATAATGGAATCTGACCTCCGAGGGTAAGAGGAATTGCCCATATGCTGTTCCCAGATCCAGAAACAAAAGCTCTACACATAAAGTGAAACTATTGTTAGACTGCTGTTACATGGAGAACACTTGATTCTTTATGTCTTTGTTTGTTCTGTAAGCCATTTTCTCAAAACTTGGTTACATTGGTGCAAATTGCAACCAAGATCTGCTCTAACTTGGAACCTCTGTCTTAACTGAGAGTCAAAAAAAAGAAAACAATGAAAAAAAGGGGCAAAATTGTTAGAGGAATTTATACAGGCCAGCTTTGGAAAAATACTTTTTAGTTTGAATTGATACCAACTGAAACGCTATTACTCAAAGCATAGCCAATTAGTTGAAGTTTAAAGAATTGTTTATAGAATTTGAACATCAGAGGACATAATCAGTGACATAACTGTAATTATCGAAGTGTATCAATACTGACAAAAAGAAAATTTTTTTCAAGTTTTACAAAGCTAACTTTAAGCTATTAACACCAAAGTTGACTGAGAGTCACTTAAAACTCAGAACAAATCTAAAGATTATTTGAATTTTTAAACATTTGTGAATTTATTGGTGAACTGCACTGAATTTATAGTTCTTGATTTGCTAATAGAAAAAAAGGTTGTTTCATTTTCATACATTGCCTTTAAGGTATCTTGAAATAGGTGATTTTTTTTTCAAGAATTTTTGGTTTAACCTGAAGATTCTACAGGCCATTACTCTAATTTTTAGGTAAGAATCACCAGTTATAAAAAAAATTAAATTTTAATAACAAGGCTTGTAAAGTTGCATTTTTATATTTTAACTTGGTTGATTTAGTCCTTATTTTTTCTGTATAAGTGAAATAGAATACCATTTTGCTTATCATCTGTATGATTATATAGATTAGATCTTTGATTTAATATAATAACAGATGTCTCTGTTTCATATGGATAGTGCTGGACTTTATTTTGTACATTACTACTACCAAGATTTTACCAGGGTCTTTGATTTAGCTTTTTCTATTATGTGTGTTAGGGTACGTCAACATTCCTTTACTTTCCTGTTTTCTTACAGAGTATATAGACTGGACAGAGAGAGAGAAGACTTGTCAAGTCTGTTCAGCATTTAAATCCCTCAATATGAAAGCTGCTTTTAAGCTTAAGAAGCTTTTAAGTTTACTTTGAATTTATGGATAAATCCTTTGGATTTAAGGATAACAAGAGGGAAGCTTATCTCCGTTTAATATGCTAAATATGACTGGGCAAATTTTGGCTACTAGCAGCCTATTTGATACTGACATTAAGTAAATCAGTGTTTAGTAATGGAAATGGTAGCCAGACCACAGGCACTGATTCCCTTGGCACGGTTTTCCAGCAGGTACTTGAGCACTTGCATCATAGCGAGAGGTGTGACACACCGCATGAATTTGCTGCCGTTTTTATTAAAGTTGCTCCAGAGTGCTGAGAGGCAGGTGAGGTACATGAGTTATTTCATACACACAGAATGAAAAACAAGCTGGTTAAAGGCAAAAGGCTGGCTCATGCTCTAGCTTGGACTGAATGGGCCTTTGGCTGCTTCTATGCCATCCCAAACAGGCCTACAGGAAACATGCGAGTGTTATGACTTGAGCCTTTTTCCTGTTGCTGTTTTGCACCTCTTCCAAGGCAACATTTTTATAAGTACATTCAAATGGGAGTGAGTCTGAGTGATTATCCTGACTTTCCCTGTGTCTGAATTTCAGGTGTTGAACATCTGTACGTCCTTCCCCTTGTCTTCACCTGAGGATGAAGATGCTCAGGGGTGCCTCAAAATCTGGTCACAAGTACTATTCAAATTCAAAGATGGTCATGCCCGAACTGAGGAGTCCCTCATCAAATACTGTGCATTCATTACTTGTGTGAGATCTGTAGAGCTGACGCCAGCAATGGCTGTGCTTCTTTAGTCATAGCGCTTATCTGTTCACTTGTGTGCTGCTGCCCCCACTGTGCATCAGGGCCCAGCTTGTGCTTGGTTTCAGCTAAGGGAGCACTGAAGCAGAGTGTTGGGTGTAGGTGCCCAGGTTTTGGCAGCGGGGGGCTACAGGGGTGGCCTCTGTGAGAACAGAACAGAGGCTGCCCCACAACACACACAGTTCCAGGTGGCTCCAGCCCATCCACCGCAGGGCATGGTTCAGCCCCACAGCCACAATAGTGGCTCCTCTGGGAAAGTGTATTTAGGAAAGGTTAAAGATGCTGTACAGCAGCTGTGAGAGAGATAAGAGAAAATGTGAGAGAGCCAGCCCTGCAGACACCCAGGCCAGAAAAGGAGGGGGAAGAGTTGCCCCAATGCCAGGTCAGAGGTTCCCTACAGTCCAAGAAGACCATGATGATGCAGATTGTCCTCCTGCAGCCCATGGTTCCCCCTTCAGAAGACAGCCATGCCCTGAAGGATGCTGAGATAGCCCAGACAGGAGCAGGCTCCTAGCAGGAGCTGTAGCCTGGGATGGGGGACTCATGCCGGAGCAATATCTTCCTGAAGATTGTATTCTGTGGAGAGGACCCATGCTGCCATAGTTCCTGAAGGACTATGTCAGATGGAAGGGTCCCCATGCTGGAATAGGAAAGAGTGGGAGGAAGGAGGGGCAGCAGGGGAGCTGTTATGGGCTGACCTCCCTCCCCTCTGACAAGAGGGGAAGAATGACAACTCAAGGAGTTGAACCTGGGAAGAAAGGGGGAGGGGTATGTGTTGAGGGGTTGATGAAAACTTTGCCTTAAGGCCATGGGAAAAATCCCCTCAGTCATGAAGAGCAAAATATTACCCACACTGCCCCCTGAATAGTTGTATGTAAATGTTGCTAAAATATTCTATGATTTCTATGTTATTGGTTAGAATTTGGGGCATTATTTTACATATTCCTAATTCCCAGTTCTTACTGATTCCTTGCCCTCAAACTCTGCCCTCAACCTACCTTATATAAGTTACTTTCTATGCGGACCCCGGTCTTATTGGTGCACCCTATGCTGTTGTTTGGCTTATGTGTTTGTTGTTTTCACTATTAAACTATTCTTTTTGGGGTCACTAAATCATGCCAGTCCCTCATTTACTCATCACCCTCTTGAGGACCTCTCACTGAGGATCCCAAGGTAGCCCCTGGCCAGACCATCCAGGCCCAGCATGCCACAGGTAGGGGGTGACGTTTTCCATTTTGTTTCTCACAATTCTACTCTAGTCTAATAGGGTAATAAAAATGAAGCAGTAATAGCCAAGTTGTTTCTGTTTTGCTCATAGTAATTATTGGTAAGCAATCTCTCTGTGTTTACCCAAGCCCACAAACTTTTCCATGTAATTCTCTCTTTCTGTCCTCTCCAGGAGAGGGAGTGAGAAAGGAGATACCTAGCAGCCTGCCAAGGTCAAGTCACCACAGGCAGACAGAGAAGTCTGTATCCACAGTAATTCATCTGATTAACTTTCATTTAAGAACTATTTCTTGCAGGAATGCTGGTTATTACTTTGCCATTGTAGTTTTCCTTTGGAGTACCTCAGTGCTAGACTTCTCTGCATATCTTGTACAATCATCCCATAGATGATGGGATGATGGGATTCCTAAACCAGGAATGGATTAGAGTTACTAGATATAAGGTAACATCTTTGCTATGATATATGTCTTCTGAGGAAATATTCGGTTTCCAGGTACACATATTTCTGTTTTTTGCATTACCTGAAAGTGGTATATATTTTCAAAATAATAACATTATTTCAGTAACTTGCATCTTTCATTATGTGTACAGCTTCTTAACCCAGTCCTATGATTACAGCAAAAATAGCATGCAGAGCTTAAATGGGCTGTTAGAAATCAAAAAATGCAGGAAGCGTTTTGGTAGCTTCCAAACATTGAAGTTATTACCAAAATGGATGAAACTGTGGGTTTTCTCAATATGGAGAATTGCAAATTCTGTTCAAGACCTATCTTTCCTGTATATGTGATCCTAAGAAACAGAGAATTGCTTTATTTATTTCAGTGTTTAGTCTCACCCAATTTATATTTAAAAAAAACACAAGAGTACTGAAAGTATCAGTGTTTGGCAGCAATTTTCAATAAAATTGGTGAAGATGTGAGTAGAAGGATTAAACATTTAGATGGCTTTGACAAAGAACAAACATAGTACAGACAGTCATAACTTATAGAAATTTTCAGAAGGAAAAGGCATGGTGCTGTGTTCTCAACACTGGAGCAAGTATAGAGGTACAGGATTTCTCCTGTATGACTGATGGTTCCTGTCTTGAAATTCTTCCAAAGCTGTATCCTCACTTGGTGCCTCAGGCACTTCATCAGTGGGGTGAACAAGAAATTAAGAAAGCTTCTTCAGCAAAAGGGCAATTTTCTCTGGAAATTTTGAAGAAGCCATCAGAAGTTCTCTTAAAAAAAAAAAAATAAATAAACCAAAAAAAACCAACAAAACAACCCAAAACTACAAAATAACCAGCTGATGAACAGAGAAAGCAAATGGCCTCTGGGTAACTGGAGATTACCGACTCAGCCAAGACTTCTTTTCTGTTCTGTGGCACCACTGATTTTGTACTTGTGTCTGATGCTAGTGTTCCTCCTAACTTTCCTTTTTACACTGATGGGCTTTCTCCAGATGCTGCTCCCCACAGTGCTTAATGCAACATCATGGTCTCTGAAACTAAAAACTGCTCTGCAGTGATCATTGCCGTGCAATGAGAAAATACTGTGGCAAACTCCTCAGGGACTAAACAAAGAAACTTACTCTCCAACAGCATCATCTAACAGAAAGTGACCTCTGCCAGAAAGCAGACTGAAGATGTTGGTTTATCTTCTTTTCATTACTATCTTGACAGCAGGTCGAAAAGAAAATATTTATTATTATTACTAAAAATATGCTTTTGAACGTGGTTAGATAACAATGCATTTAAATTCTTAATATTACCGCTTTTGTAACAAAACCAGCATCCTTTTCAAACAGGTGGGAAAAACACACAACTTTGCAAAGTTTCTGTCTACAAATGTTTTCTGATAATATTTTACAGTTTTGCGGAATCAGCTCTCTTTTTCATTTCTTTAAGATGGATGATATAAATTAATTAGGAATAAAGTAGATTTCCTGTACAGATTTAAGAACTGCTCTGCACCAAAAGCTGCCAACCACTCAATTTCTTTGCCTACAAAAGACCTAACTGCAACTCTTGAAAGAATCTGTTGTGAGGAAAGCAGGTATAGTTATTTTGAAATGAAGGAGCTGAGTAGCTTGTATCTATATTTGATTCTTTGCTTTTCTTTCCAAATCTGATTTGGTCTACACTGTGAAACTTTTCCCACAGTTTTGTAAGAACTGACAAGGTCACAGCCTGAGGTAATATGGTTGCCAGATGTCACACCATTAGTTACAGTCTTAGACAGAATAGGTATAAGTAGGGAGAAGAAACACTTCAAATAACTCCTCGTGTAATGTTTTTTCTGCCAATGTTCTTCCAACAGTGTAAATTCTATTTCTTATTTCGTAGTGTTAGATGTGTCTCAGTATTTTTATTTAACAGAAATTAAGTATTTAACTCAATTTATAGTTGAGAAAAACTAGCCTATTTATCCCATACAAACTATGTTTTTAATTATTAAGCTTTCCACAAGAAAAAAGCCCTCGACCACATCAGATCATACCAGTGACCTATGATTTCTTTGAACTGAATATTTATGCAATCACTTTTAGATATATTTGTTATCCATTTCACTTTAATATAATGGGTTCAATAGAAAGTAATTTTTTTTTCCAATCGGGGCCAATAATTTTTTCAGAACACCTCTCCTACCTTTGAAAGTCACTTTTCTTACTGGGATGCACATAAATCATTGCCTCACTTCATTGGCTTTTGATGCACGTTTTCTACAGGTCATTCTTCACTGAATGAATGCTATATATCTTTAGTAGTGGTTAGTTGTTCTGAAACTTTCAAAGAAACTGGAAAATTGCAAGTAATTTTCTATACTTTTGCTTTCGTTCAGCCTATCTGTCCTGAACTGTGTATTCTTATTTCTCAAGTAAAGTTTAATATAGGGAACTATTTTATGTGCCAAAAGTTTTTGAAAAGTTACTCTTCATTAAAAAAAAAAGTTACTAAAATGAGTAGATCAGGTATTTTTCTATATGAAAATTAGGGATGCATTAAGAAGAAAATAACTTGTACAGAGAAATATATATATATATATATATATATATATATGCACATGTATTGTGTTTGCAAAGAAATGCTGTTCTTTAGAGTGCTGTATCAGCTCATTGTGTGCATCTGCATACACAGGTGAAGGGATCAAAACCCCATCTAACAGTATCCTAGCATACAGATACTGTTTACCTCTGCTCAGCAGCAGAAGGGTGGAGGCCAAGGTCCAAGAGATTTCACAAGATGGCTGGTGCTGTTATGACAGTAGACTCAGGAAAACACACAAACTGCCTGGTATGGAACTGATGCAGCAGAAAATGCTGGGTTGGAAAGCAAATATGTAAATCATTATATCTGATCACCAAAACCACATTCAGCCATCAATGTTTAGTACTGGAAAGCCTATAAAAACATCCATTCCTCTTCCAACATGCCCTCCAAATCATCCTTAACCAGAAAAATGAGAAACTTCCAGGACAAGGAGCAATAAAAGTTGTGGTGTTATTGAACAGTAAATCTGAACTTTGAAATAAGGAAATGAGTAAGACTGACTCTGTAACATTCAAAACTATTAAATATTATTGCTCTTTGATGTGTTCAAGTCTGGTAAACTATATACAATAGTATCATTCACCCTTACATAGAGCAGCATTATTAAAAATTCAGGTCAAAATAATAAACAAATTGCTGCATAGCAAAAAAAAAAATAGGGAAAAAGAGAATAGTCTTGTAAATAGACTGACCAGTGTCATGATGAGGAAAGTAGACCATGTAAGAGACCCTAGAGGACCACTATGTGTAAGTAAATAGTTATTCTATGCCTGTTTTCATATGGCGTTCATTAGAAAAACAAAAGAAGTGCCTCCAGCCGTTTTTCCTTGGAAGCAGACAATTCAGCTTTTGTCTTTTGAATCTGCGTAAGAGAGTTACAGACTGGAGAAAGCATCCAAGTTTCTCCTTTGAATTAATGATATCTAAAAATAAGAAGAATGAAATATGTTTTGATTATCAGATGAATGTTAAATTGTATGTAATGCTCTATTAAATTTCTCAGAGAGAAATGACCCTTTTCAGATGCATTGCCTATTTGCTTAGGGCAATCTTGCTAGGAGACCTAATGGTGAATTATCATATACAAATTAAACTTTGATATGAAGGAGGTCCTTAGAGAGCTGGTGAGAACTCTCTGCATATAAATAATCACAATATGGTATGAAAGAATCTAGTTACTCACAGGGTAGTGATATGTAAAGCAGTATGACTTACTACAGAGAAATAAAGTCACCATAGTGATTATCTTATGTGACGGTAACCTGAAAGTTTTCATGGCAAGGCATACTTTCACTTTCTGTTGCACCAGTGAGCAATTAGTAAATGATTGGCTAGAAACAGACTAGAAATTGGTAGCACAAATTACTGTAATTTCACTGAAATTAATCCATTTTTGTCAAAGATCAGCCACTTAGCATAGCTCCACAAGCAGACTGGAAAATCTGAAATCACTGAGCATTCCCAGAAGTGTCTTCCTCTGGCATAAAGTGAGCCACCTAGAGTAATTATTTTGATATTTATAAATGAGGTTCCTTCTAGAATCTTTATAGGATTTTTCTCCTAAAAATTTTAGAGCTCTTAACTGAAGATAAGTTCAAGAAGTAGAACAACAGTCAGCTGAAAAAAATACTTTGAAAAGTTGTCTGCTGCTGCCTCAGTCCTACTGAATTTTAGTCAAAGCACAAAGCCTTCCACTCATCCTCTGGTTGTCTTACCTATCTATTCACACTGTAGTATCAGTAAAGCAGGGTTTCATGCACTAAGGATGTGGTTTTAGCTCACACCCACCTGGTGTGACTGGACTCTTGAGGCACAGTGGTCCTGCACCTGCCTTTTCCCTCCCAGCCTTGTATTTGACCTAGAAAATACATCATCATGAGCTGGATCAGTTTGTGAAACTGTTGGAAAACTACCCCACCTCCTTCTCTGGCAGGCCCTGAGTATGAATCAGGGAGCTGATTCTCCCCTGCAGCCGCATAATCTTCAGGTTTAGTGCAAGGGAAGGTCAGGGACATACTACCTGAAGAGGAGGATGAAGAGACATTTGTGGATTTGACCGATTGAAATATATTTGACAAATCAAATCACACCCAGCAGTCTAAAATTACAGCCCTGCTGATGGGTCTCGGATTTGATTACACAAAGTATGGATTGGGCAGGAAGTTAAATTAACCACATCTCCTGAAGGGTGACCTCCTCCCAGCTAGACAAGTGCAAGCTCAAGAAGGCACTGCAGACTTCACATCACAGACACTGCACAGGCATAATTAGAGTAGCATTTTTGTCAAATATAAAAAAAATTAGATTTCATGTCACTTAAAATATAATCCTAAAATTCTGCCTTCATCACTAACTGAAAACTGAAAAGTTTCCTCTTCCTGACTGCCATACATGCTGTGTATTATCAGGCATAGAGCTTCTCTCTGTATTCAGTAAGACTGGAAAAAAAAGTAGAAAATTACTAACCTGGGTTTTGGTAATGAGGACTAAAAAGAGAGAAATGTAGTCAATTGCCAAACATCTTAATGACACATAGGTCTCATCAAGCTAACTGAACTTTTTTTTGTGTCTCAAGTTTGCCTGCTAAGTGAAATAGTATTAATGTAATAGTACTGATCTAAAAAAATCTTGATTAAGATTAATTTAATCTTGATTAAGATTAAATACACTTAAAATAAAATGTGGTGACAATGAGTATATTAAATGCATTGAAATTATATATTTAAGGGCAGTTTTTCACTTAGAGTGTTGAAGCTGAATGCTGTGGACAAAAAAGTGGAATTGTACAATTCATATTTATGGATACCAGTACAACCAAGAATGAGAAACAGCCAGCAAAAATTTGATGTAATGATCAATAATAGTTAAGCAGTTCTCAAAAATTTAAAGTATTAAATAGAACATTTTTACAAGAGCAATTTTGAGCAATTTCTTCTTCTAGTACAATAAAAACAGTCACTTCCATTTACATTCATTTGCTATTAATATTCCATTTATCTAATTTTGATTTTTAATTTTGTTTTTAATAGCATAAGAAAGAAGTAGTTTGACTTCCTTTGAATGTGAAGGTGGAAAGTTTTAAAATGAAATCCCATTACTTTTGTCTTTTCATTGCTACAGGAATGATTTAGTATTCAGCAGTACATGTAAAACTGCCGTTCTATTTAGCATTTAAACAGGAGTGGAGAAGCCACAGCCATCCTGAAGTGAACACCAATTTTGTTAAGGATTACACAGAATAAAGACTCGGTCTCCAATTTTCACCAATAAAAAAATTAAATTCTGATTGATATGTAAGCATCTATCTTTATTTAGCTACATATGAAAATTGCTCCCACTAGGTATATACTTACATGTTACCAGTATTTAAGCATTTTCTTATTTTTATGAAAAATGGGTATCATTATGAAAAAGGTAGTACTCCATATTTGTCAATGGAATGTGTTCTATAACTTCTTAATGTTAGTGCTAAATAATATGTTTTTAAATATCTTCCTTTCACTGCCTTTTTCTTTTTTTTTTTTTAGACAAGAAAAATAGAAATTTTATTATTTTTCCTGTATGATAAAATGGCCTGTCTGGTATGAAAATAGTGAGATTGCGTAAAGCTTTTTGTAGCTGTTGGATACTATTTAAATCAACATTTCTCAATTCATGCACTTCACTTTTGTTAGGTATCCTTCAGCTTTACAATAATTAATGTTTTCTCTGCTGCCTATCAACATATTTATAAAGCCAAGAATATGTTTTATTTACAGCAAAGACATGATAGAGATGAGTCATAAAAGAAGAGAAATTCCACATTAAGAAAATCCTAACAGAACAAGAGAGGATTATTTTTCAAAGGCATGAAGATCCATGAGGCACCTAACTGATGTATCTAAGTGCTCTGTCTTTGAAAATCTGCCCTGAATGCACGCTATTTAGTGGAATGCCATTGCTTCCATCAAAGTATTTTCTTTTCTGCAGCAAAATTTGATATCCAGCTAAATATGATTTTTGTCCACAAAAGAGACTCAATTTGTGTATTCACTGTGTGAGCACATTTAGCAAACATATTAATCTCCTTTTTTTTTTTTTTTTTTTTATTAAAGAATAGCCTTATTTATCAATTTCATCTGACATACTTCAATCCTGGAGTTTAGGATTATGTCATTCTTTCTGGTGCCTTTCCCAATGTTGATTTTAGTGGTGTACGAAGACACACATTTGAGTATGCTACATATCCAGTGGAAAGAAGATGCTGCAGTGTTATTTACATCAGTAATAATTTCCAGCTTTGGAAGAACAGGCTGCATATTCAGTGCTGTTCTTTTCTTTCATAAAGTTCCTGCATGAAAGGAATGAGATGTGATATGATCTTCAGCATGTCCAGGTGGAAGTAATTGAGTCTTTCTTTCAATTATTTTCCAAAAGATGCCTCCAGTTACATAAACCTAGAACAGAACGGTATGACTAAAATAAGTTTTGCTACATTGTAATCAATTGTGACAAAATTTACTGTTTCATAAATAAAAAACAGCAATATCTTTAAGGAATCCAAAAAGATTTGTGGAAGAAGAAGGATTATACAAAAGATCATACACTTACTATTGCAGCTCTGTCTTGGGTCACCGAGTTGCAGACAGATCAGCTGACTGTTTTACATACTGAAAACAACCTAGACACCCAATTGTCATATGAAAATTTTTCACCTTTTCTGAATCTTATTCTCATATTTTTCAAATGTTCAGCTTGTTTCATGTGATTAATTTGACAAACTTCTGGAGAACAACCCAAATTGAGTGAACTGGCTCAGTGTGGTCTACACTTGCATAGACACCTTCATAAACATTCCTGGGATGTTTTTGAAAATGGTATGTAAAGGCACAGTAGGCTCTAATGCACACAATGCCATTTCAGGACTGTGATGTGTACAGTGATCTGACTTGTGACCAAGGTCTATTGAAAATGCCTAGTGCAGGCAAGGGGCTTTTCCACTCTGTGTTGCTGGTCAGCTTCACCTCTACTGAGAGATCAGCTTCAGCACATATGTAAATAACTGTAACTGAAAACTCTGACTTCATTGAGAAAGTAGTAGGTTGCAGGTACAATAGAGCTCTTAATATCAGTATTTTATTACTTGTTACAATTACCAAAGTAATAAATGTGTTGTGCCAAGTTGTAGAGGTTGGTACTGTTGCTGCTGGACACAAAATGAGTCACACAGATGAAGCTCAAGGTGTGGTGAAAGAAAAAAGAGCTTTATTTTCTTTTCTCAGTATTTACAGGTTTCTGACCACGGCCAGGGATTGGATGGTCAGGTTAACACCTTTCCAACTGCACTGGCCATGAGAGATGTCCATCAAAAGACGTGTATCAGAAAGAATGTATACATATCCATGTTTACAGTCACTGTCCTGGTAAGTTTTTAGAAACTATGTCAACAAGATTGAAAAACTGAGTTTTCAGGGCAATGGGTACTACTGACTTCCTTCTGAGAGATAAGATTATTCATTTTTGAGAACAAACATCTTTAAATGTGCGTGTTTAGAGTGCATTTAGAAATAAGTTCACCTATTATACCTGTGAGCTATCCACTTCAGAAAGCAGCTCATTCCATATT